>NC_136425.1:196768151-197235651 GCF_052625555.1 Lactuca saligna
ATCTTTTTAAAAGTTTTTTTTTCCTCAATTTAACTAATTTATCATTTATCTATAGTAATTGTTTTATCAAGCCCTCGTATAGTCATATAATTTATAATGTATAATTTATTGTTGTTAGATCTTTTTTTCAAAATTATAAAACAAAAAAATAAACCAAAAAACAATTATATAAGTGGAATTTTTTATAATATTTAATATTTTTTTAAAACTTTGACAACTACTTTTGATTTATATAAATTTACTATATAGTATATTAATTTTTTATTTTTCATTAAATCAATTGATCAACTAATAAAAAGATATAGTATTTAATATTATTAGGGTATAAAATATAATGTTAATTAATGTAAGAATCATATGTGACAAACACATGAAAAAAATTAATAGGTTACGGGACAATAAATATTTGAAGTGTTAAGAAAAATATTCTTCTCTAATTGTAAAAAGTTTTATAAAAGCTTTTTTATATAAGAAAAAGCTACTATTAAAAATGCTATTTGACATTAAGATTATACTTTTTCGAAATTTGAATTTTAAATCTTGTATGAATTTTTAGTATAAATAATCTTAGATATATATACACACACGTTACAAATTATACTTCTTTAAGATCCCAATCTTTTATCAAATGTCATTTCTTACAAAAACAAACATTTGCAAGCCAAATAAAGGATTCCTGATTAGAGAAACTCAAACCTACAATCAGTCTGTCTTTAAAACAATTTGCTATCATAAGCAATTAAAATACAAAAAGAAATTTGGTTTCAACAAAATTACATACCTACCCTTTGAGGATTGGGTCGGTGTACCTTCTAAACCCATTCAGACCCTTGAGTCAATTCCATTTTACAAACAAGTAAAAAATGACTGTCTTTTAAATCAACCCTTCACCTGCCACCAATAAAATATAAAATTCAAAATCACATATATCACAAGCTTTGTTTAGCGTGTCACAACTAGCTTATTTTTTTAGTTTTTTTTTTAAATTACCATGTTTAGCAAATCAAAAAGTAAATTGGCATTTTAAAAAGCTATTTAGACTAGTTTTTTATGAGCTTTTTTAAAATTTTCCAAATATACACTTAATTAATTATTAAAAAAAACATATTCTTTTAAATGTCTATTTATGTCATTTTATATATTTCACTTGGTTTTACCAAATGTTATTTTTTATCAACTGGATTTTCAACTATTAGTTGGGTTTTCATATAACAACTAGCTTTTCAACTATCAATTATTTTTTCAACTATCATCTAGTACGTCAAACATAGCCTAAGTCTGGAGCAAAACCATCTTCACCTCACTCGTTCAAATGACTTGAAAACAGGGCATCCGATCCACTTCTGTACGTGTTGGGATCTAATGTTTTGCTTCCTTTTATGAAGGATGTGGGGGGTTGTCACCTATCTAGCCAACGGCAAGCCATTTAACATGGTGTTTTAGAACATCCCATGCCGCCTCATCTGGAAAAGATTTTGCAAGTTGCGGTACTCACTATGTGTCGCCTTTAGCAAATCGGCATCTAATCTCGTGTTTGAATGCATGTTGCATTTGTTGTTGTAGATGCTAGGGGTGAGTACGGATAGCGGGGACCGATTTTTGGAACCAGAGATGCCTCAGAACTGTTGGTTCTAGAACTGAAACCGAGGTCATTGGTT
Source organism: Lactuca saligna (assembly GCF_052625555.1). NCBI lineage: Eukaryota > Viridiplantae > Streptophyta > Magnoliopsida > Asterales > Asteraceae > Lactuca > Lactuca saligna. Next base: position 196,769,810 of record NC_136425.1, read on the forward strand.
CTGCTTCCGGTTCCAAAAAGTGGGAACCGCTAAAGACCGATTCGGTTCCAGTTTCATTTTTTAGGAACTGTTACCCCCGCCAGGCAACCGGTAGGTAACCGACTAACCACTGAACCGGTTCCGAAATCTTAAAATTTATAAACTCTTAATACTTAAACGAATTGGCCGTAACAATGTTGATGATTAAGACATTTGTTAGGACTATCTAACTGGATCTTGGAAATAACATGCTAATAAGTCATATATGAACGTTTTTTTTTCAAAACAAATGGCCTGATGTTAATGTGAATGGCTGAATTCATGACTATAAAACAATTTGAACATACATAATGGTATATCTTTTGAAAAGATTTGATGTTAAAAAATATTAACAAGTTGATGGTAAGAACATGAACTTTGGTTTATGACTTATATTTAGCAACTTGGATTGTCTTTGAAAACGATTATTTTTGTGTTTTTTTTTTTGTTGTATGTAACTTGCATTATAATGAACTATTTATAGTATTCACTTTTTGTTTCAATAGTTAAGAATTATTCTGTATTAACGAAACTAGAAAAATGACGTAACTGGGTTACCTCCTCAAGGAACCGGAATCGCCGGTTCTGGGACTCGTTCCAAAAATTTAAGAACCGCGTAGACCGATTTTGATCCTGATTCTTGGTTCTAACTTCACATTCTTGGTTTTAACTTCACAGGAACCGTCGGTTCCAATTCCGACGAAATGAGGCGATCATAATAGACACCAACTAAACTCCAAATGGAAGGATAAGCAGACAAAAGTAAACTAGTTCAATTGCATCTACTAGGGATGAGCATAGGTGGGTACTTATGTCCACCACCACGCATTCGCAACTTTTATGTCCACCACCGAGTCCTAAAATGCATCAAACTGTTGATGATTGCCTTTTTTTATAGTCCACCAAATTGATACACTTTGGCTAACGCTACTTCCTCTATTTGATCCACAATTAACGTTTCAACCATTGCATAAAATTTCTCGTCACGGTTGAGCTCGTCATTATGATGGGGCTTGGGTTTCGTCTAACTCATAATTTTGGTTTTCAGATGGGGGTTGGGTTTCGTCGCTAGATTCTTCGTTTACAGACTCACGAAATGTGAAGTGTCGAGAATATAGACTCTCATTTGGTGATAAACTTAAACCTTGGTTGTAGACTTGAAAACCTTAAAATTGGTTATAGGTTTGATGGATTTGAATATAAGGATATTGTTGGATTTGAAAAAACCGGTGTTGGGATTGAAACTGATTTTGATAATTTCTCATTGGCATGTGGCTTTCGGGAATCATATTTGGTATTGGCATTTGGGTATCGATTTCGAGCAGACAATTTCTTCTTGGAGTAGCACCGGTTTTTTTGGATTTGCCTCGACTCAAATCCATTGGAATTGATTTTGAAAGTATAGAATTGAAATGGAAAAGAGTAGAAAGGTGTTGTAATTTATTATTATTATTTTGAAATCTAGTCATTACCCAACGGCTTCCACAACTTGGTGAACCCGCCCAAGCCGACGTCACCGAACCCACTGGAACAAGCAAACGGCGGTACCACAGCCCGCCAACGTGGGTGACAAAATCCAACGACCCCATGCACCCTAATAATAATAATAATAAGTTTCTACTAAAAAGTTATTTTCCTAGCACCTAGCCCACACCCGCCCAAAAAGCATAATGTGATATGTAAATCAGGTACACAATGGCTCCACCCCCACTAGAATGTTTTGATGAATTTTGGTATCAAGAATATCACGTAATCATGGATTATAGATTATCATGTATATTAATAACTTATGAGAAATGAGACTCACGTAGTTCATCAAAGGAAATACTGGTCATGCTTTCTCCTGATCTCACAAGACGAATCTTTCCTGCATGATTATGCACCACTTTTAGACAATTAAGCAGAACAATTTGAAATTTTAGATTCACTCCACATACAGCATTTATTGTTTTTTGCTATTCACTTGCTAGTTACTTAAGTGTACTTTCGTGTCACTTTATTAACTATATCACATGTAATATGTTCGCCTTTTAAGTTGTTTATAAGTTGTATTGCAATAAAATGGCATACCTTCACACCAGACCTTACTTTTGGGTTACCTACTAGATCCTCATAAATTACATCTTTATGAAAATGCCAAAAAATAAATTTGGAAAAATATTCTTCATACTTTTCTTGGTGATTGCATTTGGTTAAGACAAATTAAATATCCTCCTACTTTTATTCCTACCCATGTGAAATAATGACAAGTGTTTTAAAATGTTATTAATTTTATCAAAATGTGACACAGATACTAATTCAAGAAAAAAAGCTCTTAATGACGTCTATATTGACTATAAATACAATAAATACTACATCATTTAGAGTTTTTCAAAAAATGTTTTTTACCATCACGACGAATGCAGATCTCGGGTATATTTTTTACTTCACCATTAATACTGTCATTGTAAACTCTTGTTTCAATATCACCCTCTACATAAACTGAAGAGCTGCAAAAAAAAAAAAAAAAATGTTTCCATATCAGGAGAAAAAATAAAGATGTAAACACTCATCAATCAAGAAAGTCTAGCTCACCAAATTTTGGTGAGAGGCTAAATGCAAGAAATAGAAAAAAGAAAAAAGAAACTAGGATGCTATAATAAAGAAATGAATGAAAGTATGTTGCTATTTTTTGTATTTGATTCTTTTGGTAAATATATAAACATACTTTTTGGCAAGTTGTTGAACTGCATAAGCACCAAGCGTGTCATTGTGTACAGCAATACGATGCCATTGAGCTGGTTTTGGCAAGTCTTTGGCTCCAATTGTTCTTTGATCAAACATTCCTCCAGTTCCAACAGTAAAAATGGTGACAGTTCTACCATTCCTCAAGATCTTTTGCAGAGGTGCTTGCCCAACTTTTCCACATAAAATCGCCTGTCAATTCACAAATTAGTAAAACTAATTAGGTTTTCATGTATGTTTATCTTCCATTCCATGTCAAATATATAAATCATGAAGTAGTTTCATTTATTGCTTTGGTTCTAGACTTATATACACATATATAAACACAAACAAACATATATATATATATATATATATATATATATATATATATATATATATATATATATATATAGATCATAGATGTAGTCTCGTATATAAACAAAGGGATCAGATGTTAAAGCCGTACTATGCGTACCTTATGCACACCACGAAACCCCCAACCCTTTCTGGGATCAACTCCTTGCATTTGTAACTCCGGCTTTTGGGGAAGGAAATCATCATCGTCGATTGTATCAGCTGGATTACTATCTGCCTCATCAGCACTGTCGAACGGAGCAGAAGATGAGTAAAACTTCTTCCAGATTCCTTGGGCGCCCACTGCTGCATAAGCAATGCGTCGTTACGCATGTTCCAAAAAAAAAGACTCATCGATTCTAAATGATGATCTCATGTACTACTAGGGATTTTGCACACCATTTGATTGCCAATGAAAGGAAAACCCAAGGTTTAGCCTTATCATTTCATTTAGGAAAATGAAAAACTAAAATAGAGAACATTCAATGAAAAAGATACCTAATGGAGGGCTGGATTGGGAAGGAATAGAGAAGCGTAACGATCTTGTGAGCTTCATAGCGAGTGAACTCATATTTTGCAGAACAGAGAAGTTGATTGAAGAGGGTTGAAGAAGGGTTTATGAATTCGTAGGGCGAGGGAAGCTCGGGAAACGGGTTCGGGTCGTTGCAACTAAAAAAAGAGTAAATTACAGGAATGGTCCCTATGGTTTGGGGTATTTTGCGTGTTTGGTCCTTGTTACGCCCTTAGTCCCTACTTTTTGTTTTTGTTACGTACTTGGTCCTTGTTTTACGTAAAAAATACTATTATTTAAATAGAAAAAAAATGTTGAGGTAGGTAAAATAAGATGAAATGGATGGAGCTGGGGTGTGTTTATTTAAATAAATAAATAACTCAAAAGGAAAATAGTCTTTTAGGTAAAACAGGAACCAAGCGCGTAACAAAAACAAATAGTATGGATCTTTCAAGTTAAGAAACAAATTAGAAGTCAAACGTACAAATTACTCTAAAACATAGGGACCATTCATGGAATTTACTCACTCTTCAACAAAACCTTTATCTGTTACAAAAATATTTGATTTTATTTAATTTTTTTGATTTATAACCTCTTAAGTTTAGTATGTTTTTTTTAAAATAAACCTAAACTTGTAAAAATTGTAAAACTAAGTTTTGAGTAAATTACACAAATGGTCCCTATGGTTTAAGGTAATTTGCATGTTTGGTCTCTAACTTATTTTTTAAACTTGGAATGTCCCTACTGTTTGTTTTTGTTACGCGTTTGGTCCCTTTATTATCTAAAAAGACTATTTTTCTCTTGATTTTTTAATTTATTTAAATAAACACACATCAACTTCACCCCTCTCAACTTACCTTACCTATCCCCATTACTTTTTCTTATTTAAATAATAGTGTTTTTAGGTAAGACAGTGACTAAATGTGTAACAAAAATAAACAATAGGGGTCAAGCGCGTAACAAAAACAAAATATTAGAGACTTTCTGAATTAAAAAAATAAGTAGGGACCAAACACGCAAATTACCCCAAACCATAGGGATCATTCATGTAATTTACTCTTAAATTTTTTTAACCAACATCATGAACCTAAAAAACATAATATAATAAATCCTCACATTTCTATCAAACTTAATATTTTTAAGTCATTTGGCCTTGTAAATATGTTTATATAAACTTGTCAAGCAAACCAACTTGATAAAAATCTATATAAAATTATTTCCAACTTGTAATTTACATAACAAATAACATGAATCTTTAATTTACCTTCCATTGTTTGCAGCATTTGTAACTCGGACTTGTGTTTTCTAGATACGTGGTATGATTTGAGCATTCCTACATTTGTGAGGGTCAAAAGTGTTTCACGGTGCTTACCCGGCGCAGCAGTTCTTCCATACCAACTTAGCTGTCCGGCGCTGCTATTGGCATAACAACCGGTACACCATAGGTTGGCCCAACCCAATCCTCTCGTACTAGGGTTGGCTCCTCGCAGTTCTCCCTTTAACACCAACGGTAGATAGGGTGAACTGGATCAACAATGTTTATTTTTCTTCTGTCAAACATGTGGTTTTTGAGTCTATAATTATGACCATGTGGTAGTTTTTTGGAACTTCCAGATGTTCTTTTTAATGGTTTTACTATTAGAATGAATTTATTAATTGATAGATTGATTGACTTCTTATAATTGAATTGCACTTAGAAATAGAAAAATTAGTGTTAGTTGGTTGTCTTGGAGATTAAACCCCTATTCCTTTGTAATTTTTTGTTAGCCTTGCGCTAACCTCTTTTTAATATATCCAGCCGTTAGGAAAAAAAAAAAAAAAAAAAAAAAAAAAAAAAAAAAAAATTCAATAAAACTTTTTCCAAACTAAAAAGTTGCTAGAAATTTAAGTATCCCAAACAAAGACTTACATGGTGATTTTGGAGTTGTTTAGGTTTTTGAACAATTCTATTGTATTTCTAATTTTATGTAAACTCTATATGTAGACGAATACTATACACAAAATTCTTTATAAATACTAAATAGAGGATAAAACAAAGTAACAAGTGTGACTGCAATGCAAGCAAGAACCAAATAAAAGAAAAGAATACCCACCATCAAAAACTTTGGGAAATAAAACGATCTTCACATAACTCTCTCCCTCTCCCTCTCCCTCTCCCTCTCTCTCTCTCTCTCTTAACTCTACCCATACTTCAAAAAGAATATCTATCGCCCCATTCTACTCAAAAACCAAACTCTCACCGTGAAAACCTAGATGAAGACCAACTCTTTCCTCCTCCACCACCAAATGAAGACGGCCGCCACTTGTCGCTCGGTGGAGCCGTCTCACGCTCCTCCTGCTTCCCACTCCCCCACCTATCAGGCTGTGCCGTCGCTGTCTCTGCCGCCCCACCTCTACGGAACCTGGGGACGTATTTCCCACCACCAGATCCTCCGCCAGCTGCAGCTGGTGCTGCTGCCGCTGCTGCCGGAGCGGAAACTCCAGCAGCCGGAAGCTCAGAGGGCCTGGTTGGGCCATCAAGTGGTGGTGGTGTACCACGTAAGATAGCTTCCTTTCTGAGCCTCTCTCTTTCTTCCAGTTCTTGTTCTCTTTTCCTTTGTCTTTCAGCTATTTCATCCAACTTTGCCCTCCTCTCAGCCTCCTCTTTCTTCCGCTTTTCAGCCTCTGTATACATATTACACGACATGAATAAATTACATTTTTGGTCCCTGAATAGTCGTTTTACTTTGAACAAAGGGACCATAATTGAAAAAAAAAGCATCTCCAGGACCTAAAATGTAATTTAATCTTATAAATAAATAAAGTTACCTTCACGTTTACGGGTTTCTTCTTCCTCAAGCAACCTGTCGAGCCTTTCCTTTTCAGTTTTCAAATAAAACAACATTTTCCTTTTTAAGTCCCTTTCCTCTTTTCGTGCCTTGAGGATTTGACCAATTCTTTCCTCTCTCTCAGCTTTCATTCTATCAAACTCTGCCTGTCGGCTCCTCACAACTCTTTCTTCAAGTTCCATCTGCACAACATATTTTTTTTAACAAATTTAAAATAATAATAATAAAATGTTAGTATTCAAAAATACATTACATACCTTATGTTCCATAACACGAGCAAGTCTATACTTCTCCTTCAGATCTCCCTCATGACGCTCTCTGCTCAACTCAACCTCAAGCTGCATATGTAAAGACGGTTAGGGGCATTTACGTCTTTTTTTCTTTTCACAAAGTATATAGTAAGTACCTGTTGGTCGCGTTCATGGCGGAGTTTCTCTTCAGCTAAACATCTTTGGAAAGCAGCTTCGATGAGAGGTGCAGCTTCTTCCCTTTTTGCCCTTTCAAAGTGATCCATAGTCTTGATTAGTTTTTGCATCTTCTTTTCCATTTCCTGCCTCTCTCTAACTTGCTCCTGCATTGCTAGCTCCATCAATGACTGCTTTGTCACCTTCTCCTGTCAACCGAAAAGCCATCCATCCATGATCAACTCAACTTGGTCAACATTAAAAAAAAAAAAGGGGGAGAATAGAATTTTCCAAATTTACCCCTTCAATGATGGGCTTCTTTCCTTTCTTTTTGATACGTTTCCCTACATCATTGAGCAATGCTTGTGCTTCTTCACGCTCACGTTCCTCAATCTCCCTAAGGATTCGTTGGTGCTTCCTTTCTTCAAATTCAGATGCAAGTCTTTTTTGTTCTGCTTCTTCGGTTTTCTTCTGTAGCTTTATTCTTTTTGTCTCCTCTTCTCGTTCCTTTGAAAAAACAGAAATTTAGGGTTTAGAAAAAGGGGTAAAAATGTAATTTAGACAAAGGAGAAATGAATAATACCATTTCAAGAAGGTGTCGTTCTTGTTCTTCTTTTCGTTTTTCAATGATGGATTTACGAGCAAGAAGCTTTTTGTGCTCTTTATCTACAATATCTGCCAAGCTTGGTAGCATAGCACTCAATTTTGATGCTTTGGATTGAGAAGGGTATATTAGGGACCTTGATTTATTCAGATTTATAGCCAAAACACTCAAGTGGTCTTGTAGAATGTCAGACTCAAAACCCTTCAAATAACAAGAAAACAAGGTTAGTATAGAAAGAACAGAACCAAAAAAATTATGAAAGAAAAAAAAAACGAATATGACTTCTTACCAAATCACCAAAAATGATTGCACCCTTCATGTGGTCAACTTTCATAGCAATGAAATTATGCTTCACAGCATCAACAGAGATCCTCTCTACAGCTGAGAAGTCAAAGAAAGGAACCATTTTTGATAAAGTCTCAACTTTCATTGTTTGGTATACTTGCGACACCTGAAAAAGAAAATATTAACCTTCAACTTATTTTTCATAGAAAGCGAATCAAAAAAGTAGTCTAAAAGTTTATTATTTATCACTTTTAAAAAAAAGTTTTCTAAAGAAACATTAACATTAACAAGAAAACCAGGAAATTTAAAAATACAAACCAACTATAGTAACTTTTGGGAAACAACAGTAAATACTTTATTTGAAGTTGTGAAGTTTTTAAAATGAGATAAGGTTTTGAATTTTTTACCTGTTGTAGTAGTCTTAAGGTTGCTACTTTTTCCAAAGCAGGAATATACTGAGAAAGCTGCACTTCTGGAACAGAAGAAGCTGATGATATTTTCCCCCCAAGTTTTGCAATCTTTGTCAACAATGGCTCTACTTTTGATGCCAAATCCAATGGCAGAAATTCATTTTCTAGAAGATTGTATAGATCCTTCACTTCTTGGGTTACATATGTCATCACCCCTTTAGAAACCTGAAAAAAAAAATCATTTCACATATATTATATACAGAAAAAAAAAAAAAAAAAAAAAAAAAAAAAAAAAAGATACAATATGATGCCATAATTGCATATATGTTCTCCAGGATGCCTTAATGATGAAAAAAATGGAAAGGATGATGCTGCAATAGATTTTCATCTATTGCATATTGAAAATTAGTCCTTATAAGAAAAATAATTAGAAGTATAATGTTTTATGAGACAAAAAGTAGGATGGTATAATAGACAAACAATGCAAGTATTCAAAATTTCTTGCATTCAGCTCTTTAAATTCCACAATGAGTAAAATGAACTTAATCTTACCAGATCTGCAAGAAGAGATGACCTAGAAAGCTGCAGGAAAATAAAACAAACTATTAATGAGAGAAACATATGAATAACCAAGAAAACAAAAATCAGTTGAAAGTTGGCTAATAAGTAATACCACATCTCTTGTCTCAATCTTTGCATCAATATTGAACCCAATAAGATTATACATTCTGAGATTGCGTTCTTTTTCATGCTCAAGCTCCAAATGAGAAGCAGTTTTAAGGTGATCATATGGAGAAGCTGAAAGTGCAGCTAGCAAAACTGATGATGCAATCAGTTGCAGATCTTTCTGGTTTAGATTCTTATTGAAGCTTTTTTGAAGTTGAAAAAGCTTAAACCATGCATACGCATGGTATAAATGGCTTGATGAAATCCAAAAGATCTCAGTCAATTTCGCATAGTAAATAGCCATCAGGGACGATTTAGGCATTTTCTTCACCATGCTTGTTAGCCCATAAATATCTTCCACAGATCGAAAAGCTTCCTGAAGATACATAACTCATACAACAAAACTATTATTCCACAACTACATGTTTCAATATAACAATTAGGGCAAATTGCATGTAACAAAGTATTTAGCTATTTCCTGCAGTTTGGCCAATAAATATCACACAGAAATGAGCCCTACCTGCCAAAGTTCCAGCTCAGTTGCAACTTTGAGTTGCTCAAATCTTGTATCAAGATAAAAATGTAGACTTTCAGGGGCATTTAGGTCAGGTCTATCCCTTTGATCTCTGTATTTGTTTAAGTTAGCAAGATGATTCCTAATGATCTCACAAAGCCTACGAAACTCAGTTGTTCTTTTGTATTGTTTGCAGAATTGAAATGCACGATGTGCTGTATCCTAAATAACAAAAAAAATTAATAATAATAATAATCAAAGATAACATCAAAGAGAAAAATTAATATTATAAACCAAAACTTACTGCATAAAGTGCCATTAACTTGGAGTTGTTTCGCAGGATTTCAAGAACTGTTCTGTAAGTTTCCCATAAGAACTTGAACCATGGAGTCACAAGCTCTCTATCAGAGCGATCTTTTCCCTTTTCACCACTGACATAGCTTAACATTAGATCTTCTGGTCTTTTGTCAGCTTCAAGATCATCAACATCTAGAGCTTCCTCTAAAGCTTCAGCCTGTGTACGTGCCAACTCAGCCCTCTTGGTTGAAAGATCCATGAAGTGCTTTATCACTTCCTCTAATGAATTCACATTAACTTGTTGGCATATTATGCGATACTGGATGAGACCATCTTTGGCAAATCTACCCCTCCTCATGTCTACACACAGCTCAATGTACTTGAACATGATCTTTTCGTGTGTTTTCTGCCATGCTCTGTACCTCTTTGATGTAATTACATCATGAAGAGCTTGAAGTGCATCTTGTTTTTGACCAACGTTTATTAATTCTGCAATCGAGTGTTAACAAGTATGGGTTAAATTAATCATGTATATACTATATAGGCATTACATTTTGAAAGGGGCTCTTTGGGTTCCCATGTAAAGAAACAAAATAATAAGTCAGATATGGAAGCATGACAATGATTGAAGAGGACAAAGAAAATACAGCTATGGAGTTAAAATGAATCAATAATATGCCACTCACCTTCAGCCCGTTTCAAAGCATTCTCTGGTTTAGCAAAAGTAGACATTGTCAATCAGACTGGTCTTTCACCTGCTATGACAAAAACAAGCAATTATTTGTATTTGTAGTTGTTTAACTTTGTTTGACCATAACATGAAACTATGCACAAAGAAAAGCAGGATAGACACGAGATAGGAGACAATTAGATCCACTGTGCTTTCTATCTACGAACCTATTTGAGCATAGAATTAAGATTAATAGAGATGCATCGACATCAACATTTCTAAGAAGTGACATGCTGAAATCTGTTAAGCATAATGACCAACATTAAAACTTTCATTATGTACGTATCATCAGACAATAATACGTACTTTAAATAGTTTATAAAATCATATATTTTCACATAAATGTTTCTTACAGTAGTAATCGCTTATTCGCTTAAATGCTTGAATCCGACAGGTTTCAATCCTAGACTTCGTTTTTCAAATCGAATATCTGATAGATAATCCATCGTGTGTGTATGCTCAAATCCACAGCCAAGCACCAGAAAAAAAAAATGATTCGAGAAGGAATTCGGATCAGAAACAAAGAATGTAGACGTATGTAGTTAAAAACCTAAGAATGATATATTGTATCAAATCACTCTCCTTCCTCCTCCTTCGAACAATCAATCTGACCACAAACCGAAAAGAAAATCAAAAACCAAATTTAACGCCAGTAACTAGAGTGAACAAAATCAATCATCAAACTGCCCATATATATCAACTCTAGTGCTTCTCTGACAACGCAGAAAAGAGATACGCAAGAAATCAGTTGTCGAACAATTGATGAAAGATGAGTAGCGTAGTGAATCTATACCTCTATCGATTAGCGGCCAAATCGACGAAACCGCAAAAGATCTGTTTCCTCCTCGGCTGTATAAAGGGAAGTAGGATTTTGGGTTTTGGCTAACGTCTCGTCGAAACGCAAAGGCAAAATCTATGTATGTTACCATAATTCCATATTCCATAACTTAACACTCAAACAATGAAAAGCCCACAAACACAGGTTTTGTATGGGCCTTACAAACTTCAAACTTGATATTTACCGGTTTTAACCTTTTTCGATTTTTAAAAAGTCGGCCCGGCTTTTAACCATTTTTTTCTTAGATCGGCTTCGGTTATAAAACAGTTTGAATGTGTACCTCTAACTTAGGCACAACAATTCGGATTTTTTAATATATGGATTATGAGGAAAAAAAAAGTGTAGTTTAGAGTCTGTATTGACGGTTTGTGGTTAAAGCGGTTCAGTATATTCGGATATGAAATGGTCACATAAGGTTAATTGGTTCAGTGTATTCGGATGTCAGATGGTCGCATAAACAACCAACAACCGAATCGTATAAAATGCGCTTTTGCAAGTTAACAGGGTATAATTTATATAAGATCAATTTTTCTTTTCAAAATTATTAGTTGGTTTTGATGATTCAATGAATCATTTTCAACAAACCAACTAGCTAACCAAGCTTGAGTATTCAACTAATAAAAGGGTATAATATTATATCTAATTGTATATAATATATCTTTCAAAATATAATAATTACTTAGTTTGGGTGTGAACCCTATAAAACCCTTTTTCCCGGCCATCTAACCAACAAAAAGAAAAGGTTGCAGTTTCAATCGACTATCGAATCACATCTCAACCGATTAACATGATGAAAGTTTATATTAAAATTTTACGTTTTAAACATAATAACGCACATCTTGTTTATTGTAAACCAGGTCGGACCAACAGTTCAGGAACGAATATAAAGAGCATGAGAGGACCATAATTTTACTAGTTTGAAAAAAAAAATTCAAAAACCGGTTTCGAGGGAGGGGGCATTAAGTTACGGTATAAAGTATATTTATTTTATTTTATAATCTCAAGTCTAGTTGAAAATAATCATATTACCCTACGTAACAACAAATATTGATACTTATAAATTAACATAGTAAAGAAAACTAGAGATGTGTATATGGATTTTTGGTTCGGTGTTTGGCGACAACCGAACCATAACATTATAATCGGTTAATTCAACTCGGTAGCTATTGGGTATCGATTATTATTAGTTTTGGTTAATGATTTTAGTTGGTTAATGGGTATGGTTACTGATTATATCAATTAACCATAATGGTCGAAAATAACATATAAAAAATAATTTACTATAAAAAGTATTAAAAAAAACATAAATTACATTGTTATAACAAAACTAATGATTGTGGGTGTTTAACTATATTAATACGATAGAAGATTACACATCTAATCTAATTAAAAATAATTACCCTTCATATTTACATTCTTGATATAATTGCATACCATATATCTAATACTATATTATATTAAAAATCATTTATCAATAAAATTTGTTCGATTAGGTTTGTAGTGTTTCGGTTCTATATGAAAACCATAATTGCGCTATATATATTCGGTTGTATATGAAAACCATAACCGCACTGTATGTGTAACATCCCGAAATATCAAGAGTAGAGTTGAAGGGCTAAAATAGTAAATTGGGAAAGAGTGACTCGGCGAGTCCATGTGCGGACTCGGCGAGTAGAGTCGCGACTTGGTTGCGTGTTAAGTGGCCGACTCGGCGAGTCAGTGTAATGGACTCGGCGAGTAGGCGCTGAGTGGAGAAAACCCTAATTCTCGGGGTTGAGCCTTATATAAAGATCATTATGTTTTCCTCCCAGTCTCTTTATCACCCCTTGAGCCCCAGAAAACCCTAAATCACGGAGAAGCACCATTGTTGAGTGGATTGGAGCTTGGAGAAGTAATTGTTGAAGGAATTTTGGGAGATTGAACGCTTGGAGCAAGGGGCTTTGCTTGGATTCGAATTGCATTGCAGTTGGGGCATCACTTAGAGGTAATATCTCGTTATTGAGCTGTTGTTATGTTCATTTTGGGGTTTGTGAGAATTTGTCTATGGATGAAATGGGAAGTCTAGAGGTTAGATCTGAGGTTGCTACCTCAGATCTGGAAGGGAGAAGAATCAGAGAGCATGAAAGTCCCTGTGTTGGAGTGTTTAGTGAAGCTTACATGTCCTAAACCCTATCCCAATGTGCAAACGGCTTAGATCTCTTTGGATTCACGTAAAGTTTGCCACTTTACATGATGGATGAGTGGTAGGAGACTAGATCTATGTTTTGGAGCGGTTGCATGGCCTGGAATGCTTCTGAATGGATTCAGACCGGTGGTACTCGGCGAGTCACATAGGTGTACTCGACGAGTTGCTTGAAGATGAGCTGGGACTTGGCGAGTTGGAAGAATAACTCGGCGAGTAGGTTGATGATAGCCTTAGACTCGGCGAGTCTGTTCTTGGACTCGGCGAGTCTTGTCGAAGGGTCCCAATATTCTCTGGTTGAGTCAAGAATCGGTGAGTCGAGGGATGACTCGGTGAGTTGTGTGCGAGTGGACTCAGAGTTGTTGGACTCGGTGAGTCTCGGGGTGACTCGGCGAGTAGGGTCAGTCAGGGGTTGACTTAGACTGAGAACTTTGATTTTGACCAAGGGTTGGCCGTTGACTTTTAGGGTTTGGTCAGCGATGTGGCCTTTGGGCCAAGAGAGGGGTAAAATAGTCTTTTACCCTTAAGAGGGTGTTATGAGAGGATTGATTCTAGTCTCGAGAGTTATATTCATGAGAGTATTTGCCTTACGTGTTAGGCGGTGGCGAGTTCGAGATTCAAGTGTGGGGATATCTGCTTTCTGCTTGCCAGGTGAGTCTTCTCACTATACTTTACCTTGAGTAGGTAACCAGAGTTATGTGATCAGAGTATTTGTATGCTATATGTACGTGATGTGTTGTACTGCATTACTTTTATGTGATTTATGATGTGCATGTTTATAGAGTTGGAACCGGAAGGTTCCCAGAGTTAGAACCTGAGGGTTCACAGAGTTTGGGTGCACGGACCCATAGAGTTATAGCCTCGAGTGGCTAATATGTGTTATGTGTGGTATTTTGGGGAACTCACTAAGCTTCATGCTTACAGTGTTTTGTGTGATGGTTTCAGGTTTCTTTCAGTATCACGAGACGGCAACAACTTGATTGTACACACCAGAGAAAGGGTCATTTTTTGGAGGATCCTGGTTTTCTATGCAAGTGAAAATGGAGTTATGTTTTGTAATTCGACTATGAATGAGATTTTAAACAAGCGTTTCTAAGGATAAAATGATTATTTTAAATGAAAATTTTGTCTTGAAATTTACGGTGTTACAAGTTGGTATCAGAGCCTTGGTTTGAGGGATTCGGATGCGCCTTCGAGTAAATCTGGACTCAAACTGAGGAAGTAAGAAAAGTTTTTAAGGAAATAATTTTCTAAAAGTGAATAAGAGTTAAAAGAGAAAGCAAGAAAGAGAAGTGTGTACAATCAGCCAGAGCCTGAACGGTGATTTCCCAAAATACCCTTACTTTTGTGTTATGAGATATTTATGATGCACTTTATGAGATATTATTGCATGCTAGAGACAGGCTAGGTATTTCATATGTTAGGACTAGAGTGGCCTGATTTGTGATGCCTTAGCCTAGGACTCGTTGTTATATGTGTTATGCTTTTGAGTACGTGATGAGTGAGAGTATCCAGTTAGAACCCATGAGGGATAGAGTTACAGAGTTCGGTGGTACTTTCGAGGATGAGCCGAGAAGGTGGAGTTATCACAGAGAAGGAGTCCTATGTATTCTTCGATGCTCGAATGCTGCTTGCTTTGTGCTTTGTGGAACTCTCGATGATGGGAGTCAGCTACCAAGTGAATATGACGATATTCAGGAGGTAGATGGCTGGCATCATTAGGAGCTCTTCAACAGCTGATAGCAAAGAAGTGGGAGGACAACGGAAGGGTCTAGGGAGTAACCCTAGCCAGATGAGTGCTCTTGTAGAATAGAGAATTTTGTTGGGGAGCGAGCACGCACGATGGGATTGGTGAAAGAGCAGGTCGAGCAGCTACTTAGAAGCTCTGGGGTGGTCCGTGTGGAAAGTATAGGTAGATGTGGCATGTAGTATGGGCCCGTACTACTGAAAGCAGAGGACCCATACTTGATACAGGGAGTATTCTGAAGGTTCTAAGGAGCGGATTGAGGAGTGATGTTATGGTTCGGGTACCACACATCAGAGCAGATTGAGGAGTGATGTTATGGTTCGGGTACCATACATCAGAGCAGATTGAGGAGTGATGTTATGGTTCGAGTACCATACATCGGAGCGGATTGAGGAGTGATGTTATGGTTCGGGTACCATACATCAGAGCAGATTGAGGAGTGATGTTATGGTTCGAGTACCATACATCGGAGTGGATTGAGGAGTGATGTTATGGTTCGGGTACCATACATCAGAGCAGATTGAGGAGTGATGTTATGGTCCGGGTACCATACATAGGAGCGGACTGGGGAGTGATGTTATGGTTAGGGTACCATACACCGGGGCATATTGAGAAGAGATGTCATGGAATGAGTACCATGGTTCGTAGTGAATGATGTTTGTGGTTCTCCGGTTATTCGGTCACGAGTAAGTTCGAAGAGGCGTCCCTTGAGAGGGAGATCGAGAGCCCCTCAGAGTATTTTAGTAAGAAGTCAATGAGAAGGGAGAATTTTGATCTGAGTTGAGCGATCAGTCGATAAAGGAGATGTCACCTCCTATGATCCGGGAGGTACTGATTATGCTTGTGTGAAAAATATGAGAAGCATGATGTTTTGGTTTTGGGTTTAGGGGTAAACCCTGCAGGTCGTCATTGATGATGATTTCCAACCAGAGTATCAGGTAGCATGTGTGCCGCGAGGCAGTGATCTATCATGAGCAGATAGTCAGTTGGGACTGAGATAGTCGAGGGCCACGCTATACCTAATTGAGTTTAGTCGGGTGTACGGTAGTGGTATCCGTGGGGAGTTCAGTCGAGTTTAGCGGTGCAAAGAGTTTTCTATCCATGGGGTGTTGAATTTGGGAGTGGGTTCCTGTTCTTGGGATGATCCCAATGTTGGAGCGTTGGTTAATGAGTTGAGGTGAGGGGTACGATGATTTTATGGTTCAGTCTATGAGCCAGGGATGTTATTGAGCAGTTGAGTTGTTTGGTACTAAATTGGTACGAGATTTGGAACGACTAGAGGCAGACGTGACGAGAAGTTCTTGAGGAGTTCACCAGAGGTTCAGAGTATATGAGGTCGATTCATTTCCTTAAGGGGGATTATCGGGCGTTGTGTAGTACCTTCCGGGGGCAGGTGCGATTTTGCTGGAGAATATAGTTATGGGTTAGTTGCGTGCTATTGGTGATGGTTCGAACCCTAAGTGGGGGAGAACCGGGTGCCGTATGTAAGAAAGCAGAGATTTATCAAGAGCAGTTATAAGTGGAGTATAGAGATATGCGGTAAGAAATCATGAGACCAGAGATGTCGGTGATCGAGGAAAGGGGTCAGAGTGAGTTAATGCGGGAAGTACTTGTTTGAGAAGGATGAATGTCTCCACGACAGGTGTTTATTGGTCAGTGTTGGGGCAAGTAGATAGAGAATGATTGGGCAGCCAACTCCCGGGTCGGTATGCGTATCCTTGTTTGGATTTTGAGCGACGGGAAAAAGGGTTTCGGAGAATTATCAGCGTATTTCGTAGCGTTAGCGTTTCTTCGTATTGCAATTGAGAAATTGAATACACCGAAGTTGCAACTTGGGAAAAATGAAGATCTAGTTATGGGGTTCAGAGGGAATATATTATTGCATTTATATGGTGCTTGGGGCAGGAGATCAGTGGTTGTGGCAGGATCTCATGATGTTCGGTGGGGGTGTTCCGAGGTATCCGGGTATTGATATCTTTATTTCGGAGTTACTCGCGAATCTTGAGTTGAGACGACTTGTGGTATATCAGGTATCTATAGATCTAGTGAGAGCCCTTCGAGTATGGGCATCCAGGGAGATTATTTGGGAGAGTGGATCTTCGCAAGGGTGGGCATCTGTTATGACGATTGCCTCCAGATTCTGTGATGAATATTCGAGACGAGTATGGGTAGCCGCCTATGATAGTCTGCGGAGCATGAGTTAGTGGGGTCAGAGGGTGTTGTGATACTGCGGGGAGCCGTAGTACTCACTAGTCAGAGGGTGTTGTGATACTGCGGAGAGCCGTAGTACTCACTAGTCAGAGGGTGTTGTGATATTGCGGGGAGCCGTAGTACTCACTAGTCAGAGGGTGTTGTGATACCGCGGGGAGCCGTAGTACTCACTAGATGGCAAGAGAGTGTGATGATGGAATGTTCTCCGATCAGTGTATGATGTGGAAGAGTTTTGGGCTTGAGTATCCCTAGTATTGAGTTTTTGGAGCCTGGATGTTGGACCGGGGGCGAGACTGGGGTCCCCATCTCTATCAGGAAACGTGGTGAGATGCGCAAGGGATATGCGCAGCAGAAACCAGAGATCAGAGTCGAGACGATCCTCGGTTGGATTGTATTTTCTCGCATAAGGAAAAGAGAATTTCGTGACTTGCGTGTCACGGGGCCGGGATAGTGGTCACGGGGAGGAAGTTAGTGGGATATTTGGATCATGATATGGGTGACCTTTGGAGGCTCAACTGTGGAGTCAAAAGCTGACCTGGTGCTCAGTCTCAAAGAGGGATATGAGAAATGAGCTAGAGCTTATCATGATGATGTCTGAGGACACCTCAGAGGGAGTGAACGATTCAGACGCTCAAAGACATGCTTCGGGCATGTGTATTAGATTTCGGAGGGTGTTGCGGCACGTATTTATCCTTGGTTGAGTTATCCTATTTCAACAGCCATCATTAGTGCATTGGTATGCCACCCTTTGTGTTGTTGTATGGGAGGAAGTGTCGGGCCCTCATTTGTTGGGGAAAGTGTTGATTCGCGGAAGTGGAAGTTGTAGGGAGAATGGATGATTTGGAGTATGGTGGTCGAACATTGTGTCTGTGACAGTGGTATGGAATGACATCATGATGGGATGTCTGCTGAGGACGCGGAAGGGATTCCGCGGGTGTAGAGCCAAGAGTCTCAGGATGGATGTAGGGATGGAGTCTGGGACTCCCAGCTTGATTCTGATCAAGGGTCGTGTGCATAGTGGTGGTTTCTCCTGGGGATGTTAGAGATGTCATTAGTGCGACGGGTTTTCCTAACCCGAGAGTGCGAAGGTTGGTGCGGCTTGGGTGCGTGATTGCAAGAAGAGGACTCATGTGAGTTGTTCTGGGATTGAAGAGTGGGCCTTTCTGTCGTCACGGATTGGATAGAATGGGATTCGGATCGGGGATCCGATGGTTCATGGCTTCAAACCCTTATGGGTCGAGTGATTGTTGAGATATGGGACAGTGATGCTTCATGGGTAATTCTCGGATCGTAGAGTGTGGTTATCAGAGGGTACATCCGGTGCCCGGTTCAAGATAGTGGTCAGGATACCGTAAGGAAAGGGAAAGTGTGTTCGAGTTTTGATGGGTATGCCTTGTGAGACCTGGTCCGATTAAGGCCAGGTGGCACGTTGTGGGAGTATTTCTGGAGTTGAGTTGCTGTAGGCTTCGAGGGCGAAGCCTAATTTAAGTGGGGGAGAATTGTAACATCCCGAAATATCAAGAGTAGACTTGAAGGGCTAAAAGAGTAAATTGGGAAAGAGTGACTCGGCGAGTCCATGTGCGGACTCGGCGAGTAGAGTCGCGACTTGGTCGCGTGTTAAGTGGCCGACTCGGCGAGTCAGTGTAATGGACTCGGCGAGTAGGCGCTGAGTGGAGAAAACCCTAATTCTCGGGGTTGAGCCTTATATAAAGATCATTATGTTTTCCTCCCAGTCTCTTTATCACCCCTTGAGCCCCAAAAAACCCTAAATCATGGAGAAGCACCATTGTTGAGTGGACTGGAGCTTGGAGAAGTAATTCTTGAAGGAATTTTAGGAGATTGAAGGCTTGGAGCAAGGGGCTTTGCTTGGATTTGAATTGCATTGCAGTTGGGGCATCACTTAGAGGTAATATCTCGTTATTGAGCTGTTGTTATGTTCATTTTGGGGTTTGTGAGAATTTATCTATGGATGAAATGGGAAGTCTAGAGGTTAGATCTGAGGTTGCTACCTCAGATCTGGAAGGGAGAAGAATCAGAGAGCATGAAAGTCCCTGTGTTGGAGTGTTTAGTGAAGCTTACATGTCCCAAACCCTAGCTCAATGTGCAAACGGCTTAGATCTCTTTGGATTCACGTAAAGTTTGCCACTTTACGTGATGGATGAGTGGTAGGAGACTAGATCTATGTTTTGGAGCAGTTGCATGGCCTGGAATGCTTCTGAATGGATTCAGACCGGTGGTACTCGACGAGTCACATGGGTGTACTCGACGAGTTGCTTGAAGATGAGCTGGGACTCGGCGAGTTGGAAGAACAACTCGGCGAGTAGGTTGATGATAGCCTTAGACTCGACGAGTCTGTTCTTGGACTCGGCGAGTCTTGTCAAAGGATCCCGATATTCTCTGGTTGAGTCGAGAATCGGTGAGTCGAGGGATGACTCGGTGAGTTGTGTGCGAGTGGACTCAGAGTTGTTGGACTCGGTGAGTCTCGGGGTGACTCGGCGAGTTAGGTCGCAGATTGAGTGAAGTTCTGATTATGGGAACTCGACGAGTCACAGGGTTGACTCGGCGAGTAGGGTCAGTCAGGGGTTAACTTAGACTGAGAACTTTGATTTTGACCAAGGGTTGGCCATTGACTTTTAGGGTTTGGTCAGCGATGTGGCCTTTGGGCCAAGAGAGGGGTAAAATAGTCTTTTACCCTTAAGAGGGTGTTATGAGAGGATTGATTCTAGTCTCGAGAGTTATATTCATGAGAGTATTTGCCTTACGTGTTAGGCGGTGGCGAGTTCGAGATTCAAGTGTGGGGATATCTGCTTTCTGCTTGCCAGGTGAGTCTTCTCACTATACTTTACCTTGAGTAGGTAACCAGAGTTATGTGATCAGAGTATTTGTATGCTATATGTACGTGATGTGTTGTACTGCATTACTTCTATGTGATTTATGTTGTGCATGTTTATAGAGTTGGAACCGGAAGGTTCCCAGAGTTAGAACCTGAGGGTTCACAGAGTTTGGGTGCACGGACCCATAGAGTTATAGCCTCGAGTGGCTAATATGTGTTATGTGTGGTATTTTGGGGAACTCACTAAGCTTCGTGCTTACAGTGTTTTGTGTGATGTTTTCAGGTTTCTTTCAGTATCACGAGACGGCATCGGCTTGATTGTACACACCAGAGAAAGAATCATTTTTGGAGGATCCTGGTTTTCTATGCAAGTGAAAATGGAGTTATGTTTTGTAATTCGACTATGAATGAGATTTTAAACAAGCGTTTCTAAGGATAAAATGATTATTTTAAATGAAAATTTTGTCTTGAAATTTACGGTGTTAGAGTATGGTTCGCTTATATGTTGATGATTTTTGTGTCACCAAGCATTTATGTAATTGGAACTAATATGTGAGTTAAGGGGCTTATCATTTGTAATTTATATTATACGTTTGGATAATGCAGAGTGTATGCACATATAAAATCAAATTATAAGCCGGTATAACGAAAAAACAAAAAAAAAAGAGTCAAGGGGGTCGCGCCGCCAACATTATATCGGTTAATTCAATTTTTGGTTCTGTTTCTCAGTTAATATGCTTACCCTTAAAGATAACGATAGCAACAAATAGAAATTATATTTGGTTTCAATATTTTTTTTATATTTTGTTTCCTAATGCCTTTTTTTGTATAATCAAGTATAATACAAATATACATCTAACTAGAATTAAATAATTAATGCAAATTAGTTTTTTGAATTTTTTTTAGAAACAATTAAAACTAAAAATTAGTTTTCCCATAATGGTTGTAATTCAAGCCTAAATTGATTATGCGGGTTAGATATTTTCCCTAAAAACTGGTTGAAACCGATTGAATTTTATGGAAACATGTTTGAACAGTAACCTTATAAATGGTTTTTATATTGATTTTGTGCACCACCAGCCATTATCACCCTACTTAGAGAGCACGACGTGTGGGGTGGGGTGGGGTGGGGGGTGTTAGCTAGAAAACATCGTCGATGTCGATGGTCCCTCGGTTCCGCATGCCAGATGTAACATCTCGATGTTAAAGTACTTCTAAATTCATCCCTATAATTTTATTTATGACATTTTGGTCCTTAAGTCCCAAGAGAAAGTACCTTGAAGCCCTAGTGGCATTTTCGTAAATCTGATAGGAGAAGTACACCAAGCATACATGTGTGTACGTTGGGTGTACACTTATGTACGTGGGGCGTACTAGCTAAAGGAGGAAACCCTAAATTTTAGGGTTTGGGTGGTATTTAAGCAACATTAAGCCTCATTTCTCTTCTCATTTCCAGCCTCCATCAGCATATTCGTGTTCTCTTGCAAATCCTAGCCACTTTTGAGCTCCTAAAAGGTTTAGTGTGAGTTTTTGTGTGTTCCAAAGGAAAAAGAAGGTGGTGGTGAAGCTTGGAAGCTTGAAGCAAGCTTGGATCTGGGAGTTTTGCATCCTTCTCCATCATTAGAAGGTATAAAGTTCATACCTTGATGACTTATTTGCTAGATCTTTTGGGAGTTTTTATGTTACTTTTTTGTCCCAAACATCTCATCTTGTGCATGGGTTGTTCTTGACAATTTGGGTTGTCCTTTCAGACCCTAGGAGGGGTCTTGAGCCATAAAAATGAGGTCTCATTTGTTAGTTTTGCATCATGCATCTTGTAGAAGGTCTTAATGGATTAAGACCTTGTGTTAAGCACCTTTTGGTGTAACAGCCAGATTTTTATCAGGTATCTTGTTTATTGTATTTTTTTGATTTGTGAGGGGGACTCGGCGAGTTGGAGCTCAGACTCGCCGAGTAGGGATGCGGATTTGGACGCGGGATCGCGCCTGGACTCGACGAGTCCAGGATATGGACTCGGCGAGTCAGCGCTGTGTAATGAAACCCTAATTTCTCGGGTTTGAGACTTATTTAAAGGGCCTAATGGCCGTCATTTGTGCTCACCAGCCCCTTGAGTGAAACCCTAATCGAGTGTGAGCATTTGGAGCTAAGTAGGAGGCTATTATTGACCTTGGAGGTGCCATTGTTGCAAGGAAGGAGAAGAGCTAGCCAAGGGAAAGCAAGAAGGAGCCACTTCTGTGGGTTTGGAGTCCAGAGCATCACTTTTGTGGTAATAAATCCGAGTTACCTTCTTGTTTGTTGTTGTTTATCTAGATTTAGGGTTTGTTGAACCCTTTTATGGCAAGATTTAGTGTCCTTTTGGTCCCTTATGAGGTTGGAACCATAGATCTGGACCCTTAGAGGTCCAGAGTGTCCCTTTACCCAAACTTTTTGGGAATCAATGGAGGCTTTGGATTGGAATCCTCATGCCTTAGGTCAAAAACTCCATTATTGAGCTATAGGGTGTGTTATGAGCACCAAGATAGGAGCTTTACGTGATGAATCAGTCGAGGGAGGCCAGATCTATAGTTTTTGGAAGCAGATCTGACCTTAGAAGCGAGTTGGAGTGGTTGCATGGCATAGACTCGCCAAGTCTGTTCATCCGACTCGGCGAGTAGCTTGAAGATTGCCTTGGGACTGCTCAGCGAGTGGTCCAATCGAGTCATGGGTAGACTTAGTGAGTCAGGGTGAGTTGGAGAGGGATGACGAGTGGACTGAGTCAAACTTGGACTCGCCGAGTTGTCCTTGAGACTCGGCGAGTTGAGTCGGGGTGGCCCCGCGATTCATTCAGGTGAAACTCATCGAGTAAAGGGGGGGATACTCGACGTGTAGTAAGAGGATTTCAGAGGGTTGGTGAAAACGTCTAGACTCGCCGAGTCCGGTCAGAGTTGACCGTTGACCGTTGACCAGAGTTGACCTGTGTTGACTTCTTATAGATAGTCAACCTTAGAGATATAAAGTGGTAATTAGAAACATATAATGTTATAGGAGGATTAGAGCTCGGAGGATCGAGCACGAGGGATTTCCAGGATTCGTGAGATACCGAGACACGCGAGGTGAGTCTTCTCACTATACTATATTACCATGAGTAGGTAACCGGAGTTATTTGATAGAGTATTTGTATGCTATGTATGTTATGTGTTGTACTGCATTATTTCTATGTGATTTATGTAGTGCATGTTTATCAGATCTAGAACCTGAGGGTTCACAGAGTTTGGGTGCACGGACCCACAGAGTTATAGCCTCGAGTGGCTAATATGTGTTATATGTGGTATTTTGGGGAACTCACTAAGCCTTGTGCTTACAGTGTTCGATGTTATTGTTTCAGGTACTAGTGACGACCGCGGGAAGGCGCCGGCTTGATCCGTACACACACACTCGGAGTTTTTAGATTGTGATATTGGGATTTTGTATTAACCTATATTGGATAATTAATATGGTTGTTTGATGAATATTAATCGAATTATGTTTTATAGGAAAATCGAAAAATTTGTTTTGAAATTTACGGTGTTACATTTGGGCTTGTAAAGTCATAAAGTTGGAAATGTTATGATTCTAGAGTGCATTTGGACCTTAGATTTGAAATATGCACCTAAGTGCTTAAGTCATTAAGCACTTATTAGAGTTTGGAGGTTACAAGGGTACGCCCCGCATACTCGGCCAACCACCCCGATGAGTAGTCAACCACGAGGCTTCGTGTACGCCATGTGTACCTCCAGAGTGTTCACCACATACTTGCACTGGTCAGCCTTGTTAAGTTGACTCGGTTGACTTTGTGGGTTTGACCAGTTGACTCTGACCAAGTTTGACCTTGAGGGTATTTTGGGTATTTCGGGATTTTGATGGAGTTGGTCACTTGGTAGAAATATGTATAACATTTCGTTATTAAATAAATAAATAGATAAAATTAATAAAAGAAACAAAGACTCCAAATCTCTTCAAAATAAAGGTATAGGGAAAATACTAATAAAGTACTCTCGTACGCTCCCGTACCCTCGACACGTAATAGTGTCAAAAAGAAGAACTAACGGATGAACACATAGTTCAAAAACACCTAATGTGATGGGTTTTGATCGTAAGAACATCCTATGTGCTCATGCAAACCCTTATGCTTGGATCTAGGTTTCTCTATTGTACATGCAATTCATCCAAGACTTTAAACCCTAGTTCTAGCATACAATTAATCATATTAGCATAAGAAAGAGGTTTATATCTTACCTTGATTGTTATGTAGCAATAACAATCTCAAATCCTCCTTGTAATGGCTTTAGAAAGCTTAGAGTCACAAGTGTCACTCCTCTAATGGATCACAAACACCAAGAGCAAGAGGATGAAGAATAAGAAGAGAGGAGGCTGCCCAAAACGTGTGGAAATCCTAAGGAACTCCTTGTATTCATTTTTTGGGCTTAAGGGTGCTATATATACATGTAGGCTATTAGGGTTTTCAACTAGGAAACCCTAATTTGACTTCTTAAGCCCTAAGCAGCCCATGGACCCTTTTAGAATATCCCTTGGATGATTTCTAATGGGTTTCCCCATAGAATTCATCCCACCTATTATTCCAAGGTAATCCATAGCCCAAATGCAATTATCTTATAATTACAGTTCCAGTCCCTTAAGTTTAATTAATCTGTTTTAACCACAAAATTAATTATCAATTAATTCTTGACTAATATTAATTAAACAATATGATTTCTCCTTTAATATATTATTCTCATATTATATTAATAAATCATAATTAATCTTCTCTCTCCATAATTCATCCTATCAAGTTGCTTTGGTGAAGGCAACCCAAAAGGACCATGCACCATCGGGTCAAGTACATACCAAAATAGTTATGGACTTAGACACTAATCCAACAGTCTCCCACTTGGATAAGTCTAATAACTATTTTGCGTATGACTTCAGATCCTGATCTGCAATCGTAGCTTTCAAAAGCCGTTGTCAACTCTGATCTTATCAGATACACGTCCTTTAGATAAGGGATCATATATTCCTCCATTCTAGATATCGTATAGACTTGAGACATGGATTTCAATCATTCTCTCTATATTGTTTCCCGATTTCCGATTTATGAAGACTGACAACAGACTACATTTGAACACATCAAATTAGTCCCGGCTTGGCCAAGCGCTTAGGTGCCATCACTAAATCATCGAGGGGCCCACATATATCTCTTTCATCCTACTTTGGACAAAAGGTACGGATAAACTTTGATTCAATGCTTTCTTGCACTCACTCACCGAATCACACACAATAATATGTTTTATAACACCAAGTTACTGGTGCGTTTACATATTATCAATGTGTAACTGACTCGCAAGATACAACTCGCACATCTTGGTTTCAAGAATATAAGATGTTATCGTCTCACCAATCACTCGTGATAATGTCCATGAAGTGATCCAAGTGAGCGTGGGTTTAATCCAATGCTCAAACTCATATTCATAAGCACTCATGAACGTTTACAGCAAACATTTGCTTATGTCTAATACACTTTAGACAATCCACACACCAATTCACGATAGTCTTCATTCATACCTACTTCCAACATATGAACGACTATGGTCTGTTTGAATAATTTGATTGTTCTAAATCAATTTAATTATTCAGGAAGTCAAAAGATGCAAAGTGAAATACAAGAATAATACTAATCCCATATGGCCCCAAACTCTGTGTATAAATAAAACATTCTATTTAATCACCATATTGATTACTCATTATTTGTTGTTTCAGGTAATCAACTTCTTACTTGAATTATTACTACACTTGTCCCATGCTCTCAGCATGCACACAATGTTTACCTACGGTCCTTACTTTGTGAAATAGATCAAATGAACACATTTCCAATCATACTCATTTCACAACTCCCAACCCTTATCATATGTATAAGAATATCAAATTCTTGTTACTTATGCTAGATTCTTACAATTTATGCAATGATTCTTTCGTAAAGTCATAGCTCAACATCATCAAGACTTGGCTAATCTCTATTAGAAACAATTCTATAGATATGATGTCTCTCACTCAAAGTACATTCCTTTGAACATCCTTCTTGCATAAAAGTTTCTAATCTAGATATTGATTCTCAATATCCAACTCCCAATATGGAAACATTTCCATATTTGCCATATGACAATTCATTCTTAATAGAATCTTATTTATTCATAATAATGTCAATATGGTCCATCCAATACCATACTTTCAACTACTCACAAGCAACCAATCCTCAGCGAGCTTTGCATCATCCTTTGATAGTTGTTTAATTATCTTAGTTAAAAACCGATTCTTTTCCTTTTTCCCTCTTAATGCGCTAGACATTTGGAAAATTTTAGAATGGTCAAATGCTATAGCATCTGCAATCGATCCTTTACCCGAAGCGTATGGGATACGGTGCATAATGTCTTACATGCTATGTATCATTGACTAAATTTATTAACATTGCACAACCTAATCCTTTATATTTGAAATGAAGCATAATATCCTCTCCCTTAATTATAGCAAAACAACTATTCAATCCTTACGACTTTGCAAAGTATAACTCTTGTTTTCTATAATTAATATTGCTAACTTGCAATACTTGCCTTAATAATCATATAAGCACAACATTTATGCTCCCACTATCATAATGATTATTATCATATAAGCATAACATTTATGCTCCCACTAGCTTTGACATGTTTTAGAAAACAACTAAACTTCCAGAAAACAATACTTATTGAATTTCTGAACTTCATATTTCTAATACCTAATGCTTTGATAATCCTTTATCTAAGCTTCTTAAACTTATACACCTTTGCCTTAGATAGCTCATATGTGTGTCTTAAAAAAATCAGACTAATTTCCAAATCTCACAATTCGAATTATGGAAAGGGATACTGTAACCATAATCGAATTCAAGAATACAATTTCACAATCACTATCTTCTTAAAATCTCTCTTAGCGAAAGCATTTCCTCACAGTCATTCTTATGAAGGAGGGAATCTTATAACATTTAGATTTTAATGGTGTATGTGTTCCTATCCATGCGAATTTGTCAAAACCAAAGTTTGCGAGTCATATGGACCGAACCTTATCAATCTTGATTTCTTGCCTTATGGTAACACGAGTGCCCACCATGTCTTCCAAGTAGTTAAGCAGCTCACCGTTTCATATCAATGCACTTTTCATTGATCAAGGTGCTTGCCTTTTATGCGTTCAAATGAGAACTCATAGAACTCACATGCATAATCAACTCCATTAGAATGACACAAACAAAATAATGTCAACACGATAGGTTGTAAACCTCAAGTCGTGTGCTAGTGATGATCAATAAGGTTTATTCTTGATTTGCTCTTGAAACCTTTAAAGACCATTGATACTCCCACTGACTCCTTGACATATAAGATTCTCTTGTCAATAAACATTTCTTGACAAACAAATATTCAAGAGTTAGTGTAGCTTTTATCAAAACACTTCACAAAATTGGTCCTAGTTGGTCTTTGTCTTATCCAAGACATCACAACCTTCCAATTTTCAAATGTGCAATAATAAGAAAACCTTTTCCAAAACTTCACATTTGATGAATGTTATAAACCTTCTTGAGACTTGTCACTCAATTCATAATCTTAACTCTGAGACTTATTTTTGAAATGAAGTATGATTGACTTCTTGATTTAAACATTTCTTCAATTTTTGATTTCTCTTCTTAGACATACAATTGTACTAAGACTCACTTAGAGGATCAATTGAGATATGGTTCTTAATCATTAAGACCTATCATAAAACATAATAAAAGGTACTCTCCCTTCTTCTTAGAATAGAGAAAGTTTTATCTTTCTACCTACTTGATTCTTCTTTATTCATTTTGCTATTGATTTAAACTCTTTCAATCAACTTGGAATTACACTTAATCTTATAAGTATAATCATATTTACTAAACCTTTAGTAAATCATGACGAATATCTTTGTCACTCTTGTGGTGGACTTGATCAAGACACAACCTTGTGTACTCGATCTCCTAGTCCTTCACTTGACACTATTCATCATGCAAACAAGTTGTATGATTCCAAGTTTTTGTCCAATTGAAACTTGGGCGATGAGAAACTTTCCTTATTTGGTAAATTCTTGACCTTTCCACAAATAACATAATTAAGAATCCAATCCATTATTGCTAATAATAGAAACTTACAAACATCAATTTTTCATACACGCCATTGCAAGGATAAATAAATAATATAAAATCAAAATTTATTTTATTGCGGAAAAAATTGTCCTTACAATGCAATTCAATTGAAAAACTATGTTAATCCATATTTCTTAGCAATCTATTCTAACTCCAAGTAGTAGCTAAAAATCTAATCTTCAAGCAACACGATCGAAACCCATTTCTTTACGATTAGATTCATCTCACTTCTTCCCTTAAGTTTCCTTTCTTTTCTTTGATCTTACAAAACATCAAATGTAATCTTATCACATCATGTATTAAGAATCTAGAATAGGAACTTAAAAGAGTTAGTTAATGGATTTTACCTAAAGTAGAGCCATACGTTTTGACTCTCCCATCTCTTAGATCTCTTAGGTAAATAAAGCAACTTCGTCTCCAATGCCCCTTCTCTTGGCAATAAAAGCAAATTGAGTCTCTTGGAAGAGCACACAAAACTACTTCTGACTTTTCCTTTCTCTTATGATCAAACCTTTTGATCATGGCATGCCTTTCGTTGTCATTGCCTATATCCATAGAGGTCTGGAAGGCAGATCCACCAATCATCTTTGCTTTTCCAGTGCGCCAAATCATTGCTGATTCAGCAACAATAAGCATATAGGTGAGATCGATGAGGGTTACATCATGGTTCATCATATAGTACTCTCTTACGAACTCACTATATGAGTCAGGAAGTGACTGAAGAACCCAGTCAACAGCCAGCTCCTCACAGACAACAGATCCCAACATTGTTAACCTATCATTGTGTGACTTCATCTCTAGGACTTGTGCACACACTGACTTTCCTTCTTCATGTTTACTTGCCAAAAGGGCTTGAGTGAGTTTGAACTTTTCAATCTTTTGAACTTGTGGGTTAGGGAGAGCAATAGGAGGAGGTAGGGGAAGTGAAGCATGATCTCGTGTTCCTCGATCGAATCGTGGAATATCATCTTCATGTGAAAAACTTGTTCCACGGGATTTGGGAAGACCATAGTTGTCATACTTTGACATCTATAAAACGGGAGAAAAATTCAAGTTAGTTGATTGATTGAGTCCTTAATAAATCACCAAAATGAGATATTAAGGCTAGGATCCAACACAATACTCTACAACCTAGAAAAGGGATGTTGTAATCTAGTTGCAGAATATTTGAAGGTAAGTGAATGACGATTCACTAATTTCCACCATGAAAAACGAAAAAGAAATTTAAGTTTTAAATCTATTGAAAATTCCTAGATCCTTTTGAGATTCATTAAACTTTTCAATGGCATGTTTAAATCTCGATATGCCCCTCGATTTGTGACTGGGATGTCGTGGATCACAAAACAGGGTGTGAATAACCATGCAAACTTACATGGTGCCCTCAAATGTTATAGTCACCTATTCGATGTGCCGGTTAACCACACACGCTCCACTGAACTATGACAAACATTGAGTCACCCTTTCCTACCTTTGCTTAGAACTATTTAGTTCCGTTATTTGTTCTGTTCCTGATTATAGTTTCATATTCGTTCTATTCCTAATTATAGCTTCGTATTTGTTTTTGTATTCATAATTAGTTATAATTGAAAATTAGTAGAAGTTATTCGTAGATTATAAACATAGTTTAGATTGGAACATTTTATCGAGAAATCTATGATTAGCTTGAAAGCTAAATGCGTAGTTCGAACTAATTGATAAACACAGTTATTGATATTAGAACATACAGAATGAAAACGATTAAACTGAAAACAATAAGTTTGAGTACAAGATTTCCTTGTACTTTTGCTTGTATTCCCCCTGAAAACAGTGAAAACAGTTGAAAAAGGGTAGGGGTATGAACTCAACGGATGAGAAATGTGGAGAATTCGGATGCTAAGTGTTGGTCCGGGGCTTGTAAACACACGAGGTTCCTAATTATAATGTAAAGATACACATTTGTATCTAGTTAGGATCTAGATTGATTATTTGGTAGGGACAATTGCTTCTAGTCGCAAAAACACTCTGATACAAGTGTTTGGAGGGACCCGGGTGGCGTTTAAGGACGGGAATTGAAGCGAGGGACTTGGAACTTGAGTTTACTCCCCATGAATAAACTTATACAAGAGTTTTTGGTCCAAAACACCCATTCCCCATGAGTTTACGGCCGTAAACTCATGGTGGGGTGGTTTATGGTGCAAATTTGGGTCACAAATGGATATGGACACTTGGAAATGCTTGGAATAATTTTACCTAAGGCTTGGATTAAATTAAAAACACCATTTGCAACACTTAAGGGAGTTTACAGCCTAGGCATGGGATCTTTGGCCTTAAAATCTCATATCCCCTTGATTAAGTGTTTTTAAGGTCTTAAAATTAATCACATGTGATTCTAAAAATTCCCACAAGCCTAGAAATGAGTTTGGGGCACCAATTGACACTCTTTTATGAGTTTACGGCCATGAGGCATGTTCTATGGCCGTAAACTCTCAAATGTGGGGTTTTGATGTGTTTAAAGCCCTAAAACTATTTTTGGTTGGTCCTTTGATTTATTCCAAGGCTTTTGGTGGTGTTGGATGGCTTTCTAACACCTTAGAATTGAATTTATACCCATTCTTAAGGAGTTTACGGCCCAAGCATATGCCTTGGCCGTAAACTCACACAAACCCCCCAAAAATTATGTTTAAGGTGTCCAAATGCTAAAACCAATATTCTATAATTCATATCTAAGCCTTATTTGTGATTTGGAAGGGTTTAAGGTCAAGAAAACCCTATTTATATGAGTTTACGGCCCAAGCACATGCCTTGGCCGTAAACTCCTTCAAACCTCTCAAAATCCATGTTTTAAATGTTTAAAGTCCATATCTTGAAGTCATTTAGCCATATCTAGGTCCCAAAATTGTCAAGGAGGGGTTTAAGGGCTCAAAACCCTTCAAACTTGGTGTTTACGGCCTAGGCACCTTCCTGGGCCGTAAACTCATATGTCTTGTCCAATTCCATGATTAAATCTCAAATTTGGAAGTCAAATAAGCTATACAATGAGGTTAGGAAGTTACCTTAAGGATTTGAGACCTTAAAATTGAGTTTTGGACCCTTAAACTTGAATTTTAGGAGAGAGGTTAGAGAGAGAGTAGAGAGAGAAGGAAAAAGCTTCAAATGAGAGGTTTAACACGTTTATATAGTTCCCAAAACTTGGACACGGTGAAATTCTACCCGATACCAGCATTAAACGGGGCTTTAGGTCGCACTCGATTAAGTTTTCGTCACCCGGGCGGAATGTTTCTAACTTTTTGAAATGAATACTTTTGGGTTAATTTCATGAGTTCCAAGAGGTTTGGATACTCATTCAATTATAATAAACCTATAAATTTAATTAGTTTAACCCAAAGCGAGAACGAAACGAATCAACTAACGGCGAAAACTCACGGGTAAAACAAGTTTTCGACGATGGAAAACTTCGGGTTGTTACATTATCCCCCCGTTAGAGGGAATTTCGTCCCGAAATTCAAAGATTCGAACTCAATTTGCAAGTTGAAATGAGAATCGAGGATGAGTCTACTACTTCGGGTTTTTAAGCTCCCAAGTGGAATCGGGTCTCCGCTTGATATTCTAGCGAACCCTCACTTTCAGGACGTGTCTTGGTTTCGTTGAGTAGATATTTCTAAAAGACCGAGACATGAAGTATTATAGGAATGTTTCTAAGTTTCGAGGTTAATCGAAGTTTGTAGGCTACGGGATCAATCCAAATGAGGATTTCGAAAAGTTCTACGTTTATGGAGAGATTCGAATGAATAGATAACAGTTTATCTTTCTAGATTAGAGTTGAAAAAGAACTGCAAGTAAAATGGTTGTCGAAAAGGAATATACCTTGGGCAACTGTGGGATCGGTGGCTGTCTCACCTTGTCCTATAGCTAGGACTCTTCCAGAGTTGCCAGCTGTTGTTGCATTGGGGCAGTTTCTCTTATAATGTCCGACCTTTCCGCAACCATAACAGACCTAACTGATGCCCGCACCGGGAGCTTGATTTGTTGGTGTTCTACAATTCCGCGCAAGGTGACCCTCTTGGCCACAATTTTTGCAAAGTTTTATATGACAGGGACCGGGGATATAGTGGTGGTAACTGCACTGGTTACACCACGGGAGAACACCGGCATATCCGGTAATAGGTGCTTGAGCTGAGGAACCGATGACGGGTACAACAGCAGGGGTAGTGGCAGCGTGGACTGTCACCATTTGTTGTCTCTTCGAGAACTCTTGGGAAGGCTGATATTATCCCCTGCCTCCCAGTACTTTCTTTTCTCACCAATTCTTTCTATCGGCTCAGGAGTAGTGGCTGCTTCCTCTACGTCCTCACTATGGTCAATCAAGATTTGCGCTAGGCATTTGGCGCTGTCGTATGTATCTGGCCTAGCAGCTAAGACGTTCCCTTTTGTTGGCTGGGTTAATCCCCAGATAAACCTCTCTATCTTCTTACTTTCCGGGGTAACCATCCCTGGACAAAGAAGCGCTAAGTCGTCAAACCTAGATGTGTAGGCGGCGATATCGGAACCTTTCATCTTCAGATTCCAAAGTTCATGCTCCAACTTCTGGATTTCACCCCGAGGGCAATACTCTGCGTGTAGAAGTTCCTTCATAACTTCCCAACCCATAGCATTGGTTGCAGGTAGAGTTAGAGATTTGAATCGGCTGTTCCACCAAGTCAAGGCTTTGTTGGTGAGGGTGCAAGCGACAAACTTCACCTTGTCGGATTCTAAACAAGCACATATCTCGAAGATAGATTCAATCCTTTCTAACCATCAAGTTAGAGCAATGACACCTCCTGTGCCATCGAAGAATGTAGGTTTCGCATGCATAAAGTCTTTATAGGAACACTCCTTTCGGTGTCCCTGGCTATTTTCCTGGTTTTGAGGTTGGGGACCACCTCCCGAACTACCGGGGTTCGTTTGCGACATGGCTGCTGAAAATGCTGCAGTTAAAACTGACTGAAGGGTTGCCAAGTCAATTTGAAGAGAAGGTGGTGTTTGAGGAGGATTGTTGTTGTTCTGCGAGCTGGGTCTCTTTCTTGGAGGCATCTTGATCTAATAAGATCAGGAAGAGTGGATGATAATCCCTCTGAATTGAATCAAGAGATATGATACAAAGGATATCTCTTTATGGCATACATAGAATTCTATTAAGCAATAAAACAGGAAGGAGTTATCAAACAGATAAATTGTCGCTAAAGGAATAATTAAGGAGCAACGCTGGGATGAGGAATTTTATAACGGATTTGGCTCGAGAAATACTCCCATAGTATTTCATGATTCGCTGCAGTGGCGATTCGTTGTTTGGGATATTGGGTAAGTTTTAGGCATGCTGCGTACCACAGTCACTCCTAAGCACATGTTGGCCGTGTCTCGAATGAATATAGTTGGCCAGGCTATATTGATACTAGACACGACTACATAACTGCCCAGATTTAACCGCAGTGTACAACACCCATTTACTTATGTTTTGTTCTACTTGTAGTTACGGATTTCGAAGGTTCGGTATACTTGTATACTTTTGAAAATACTTATATTTGAGGTATACTTTTAGTTCAGAGCATTTAGGCCCTTTAGTGTTTATAGTTTTATACCATGTAAGGTTTGGTATACTCCATTCACTATAAACAAGGGCTCTGATACCAATCTGTCACACCCCAAAAACCAAAGGCGGAAACGTTCCCGGGGTTGACTCCAAGTTGAGTATCAAATCCAATGTACATAGTAAGCAAAGTAAACAACCATTACATTACATATCAAAGTTTACATTTTTTCAAAAGTAAAGTTGTACATTCGTAATACATAGTATATATGAACAAAAGTAGAGACGAGTCTTCTGTACGCTCCGTCTTCTCCAAAAGATTCGCTAGGTACCTGTCTAATGTTGACCTGAGAATACAAGTAGTTTGAAAATCAGCATAAAGCTGGTGAGTTCATAAGATGTTTGCTTTGTGAAAATGTACGAGTTTCCTTTTGTTTACCGAAAAGTTGTTATCCAAGAAAATCCCATATTTTCTTAAAAGAGAAGGTTGATTGATTGTTAGGTTACACGGTTCTGGTTGTTTAACTATGATCCCAGGAAAGTCCCATACTTTCCTTATTGTATATTACCAATTGTAAAAGATGTAATGTTATTCAGTTTGTTACTCTTTCTAGTTATATAAGTGTTACCCAGGAAAGCCCCATGCTTTCCTGCATGTTGGTTTCTAATGTGAACGATGTTAAAGATGTAAAAGATGTAAACGTGATTAGGTAATGTTTTGTTTTCCCCAGGAAAGTCCCGTACTTTCCTAAAAGTAATTGTTAGTTATTGAACTTCGATATACTGATTTATTTCCTTTCGTACCTATTGTATTAACTAGGTATTCTGATAATCTAATGGTATTATCTCGGAATATACTTAGATACATATCTTCATATTCGTGTTCTTATTCTTAAACATATTCTTGTACTTATTCGTGTTCGTATTTGTATTCGTTAATGTATTCGTTTCCCTATTCCTATTCCTATTACTATTCGTATTGAATAGTATTCGTATTCGTATTCGCAGACATATTCGTATTCGCAGTCGTATTCGTTTCCCTATTCCTACTCCTATTACTATTCGCAGTCGTATTCGTACTCGCAGTCGTATTCGTATTCTTAGTCGTATTCGTATTCGTTATGTTCCTAATTATAGTTTCATTATCTATTCTGTTCCTAGTTATAGATGTGTTATTCGTTCTGTTTCTAGTTGTAATTCCGTTATTCATTCTGTTCCTGATTATAGTTTCGTATTCGTTCTATTCCTAATTATAGCTTCGTATTCGTTTTCGTATTCATAATTAGTTATAATTGAAAATTAGTAGAAGTTATTCGTAGATTATGAAACATATTTTAGATTAGAACATTTTATCGAGAAATCTATGATTAGTTTAAAAGCTAAATTTGTAGTTCGAACTAATTGATAAACACAGTTATTAATATTAGAACATACAGAATGAAAACGATTAAACTGAAAACAATAAGTTTGAGTACAAGATTTCCTTGTACTTTTGCTTGTATTCCTGTAACACCGTAAATTTCAAAACAAAATTTTAAATTTTCTTATAAAACATAATTCGATTAATATTCATCAAACAACCATATTAATTATCCAATATAGGTTGATACAAAATCCCAAGATCACAATATAAAAACTCCGAGTGTGTGTACGGATCAAGCCGGCGCCTTCCCGCGGTCGTCACTAGTACCTGAAACAATAACATCAAACACTGTAAGCACAAAGCTTAGTGAGTTCCCCAAAATACCACGTTTAACACATAATAGCCACTCGAGGCTATAACTCTGTGGGTCCGTGCACCCAAACTCTGTGAACCCTCAGGTTCTAACTCTGATAAACATGCACCACATAAATCACATAGAAATAATGCAGTACAACACATAGCATACATAGCATACAAATACTCTATCACATAACTCTGGTTACCTACTCAAGGTAAAGTATAGTGAGAAGACTCACCTCGCGTATCTCGGTATCTCACGAATCCTGGAAATCCCTCGTGCTCGATCCTCCAAGCTCTAATCCTCCTATAACATTATATGTCTCTAATTAACACTTTATATCTCTAAGGTTAACTATCCCTAAGAAGTCAACACAGGTCAACTCTGGTCAACGGTCAACGGTCAACTTTGACCGGACTCGGCGAGTGCTACGGCGACTCGGCGAGTCTAGACATTTTCACCAACCCTCTCAAATTCCCTTCCTACACGTCGAGTATCCCCCCTTACTCGACGAGTTTCACCTGGAAGAATCACAGGGCCACCCCGACTTAACTCGCCGAGTCTCAAGAACAACTCGGCGAGTCCCAGTTTGACTCAGTCCACTCGTCATCCCTCTCCAACTCACCCTGACTCACTAAGTCTACCCATGACTCGATTGGACCACTCGCTGAGCAGTCCCAAGGCAATCTTCAAACTACTCGTCGAGTCTGATGAACAGACTCGGCAAGTCCATGCCATGCAACCACTCCAACTTGCTTCTAAGGTCAGATCTGCTTCCACAATCTATAGATCTGGCCTCCCTAGACTGATTCATCACGTAAAGCTTCTATCTTGGTGCCCATAACACACCCCATGGCTCATAAATGGGGTTTTGACCTAAGGCATGAGGACTCCAATCGAAAGCCTCCATTGATTCCCAAAAAGCTTGGGTAAAGGGACACTCTGGACCTTTAAGGGTCCAGATCTATGATTCAAACCTCATAAGGGACCAAGAGGACACTAGATCTTGCCACAAAAGGGTTCAACAAACCCTAAATCTAGATAAACAACAACAAGGAAGAAGATAACTCGAAATTATTACCACAATAGTGATGCTCTGGACTCCAAACCCTCAGAAGTGGCTCCACTTGCTTTCCCTTGGCTAGTTCTTCTCCTTCCTTACAACAATGGCACTTCCAAGATCAATAATGGACTCCTACTTAGCTCCAAATGCTCACACTCGATTAGGGTTTCACTCAAGGGACTGGTGAGCACAAATGACGGCCATTAGGCCCTTTAAATAGGTCTCAAACCCGAGAAATTAGGGTTTCATTACACAACGCTGACTCGCCGAGTCCATATCCTGGACTCGCCGAGTCCAGGCGCGATCCCGCGTCCAGATCCGCGTCCCTACTCGGCGAGTCTGAGCTCCAACTCGCCGAGTCCCCTCTCAAATCACCAAAAACACAATATATAAGATACCTGAAAAATCCGACTGTTACAATTCCCCCCTGAAAACAGTGAAAACAATTGAAAAAGGGTAGGGGTATGAACTCACCGGACGAGAAATGTGGCGAATTCGGATGCTAAGTGTTGGTCCGGGGCTTGTAAAAACATGAGGTTCCTAATTATAATGTAAATATACACATTTCTATCTAATTAGGATCTAGATTGGTTATTTGGTAGGGACAATTGCTTCTAGTCGCGAAAACACTCCGATACAAGTGTTTGGAGGGACCCGGGTGGCGTTTAAGGATGGGAATTGAAGCGAGGGACTTGGGACTTGAGTTTACTCCCCATGAATAAACTTATACAAGAGTTTTTGGTAAAAAACACCCATTCCCCATGAGTTTACGGCCGTAAACTCATGGTGGGGTGGTTTATGGTGCAAACTTGGGTCACAAATGGATATGGACACTTGGAAATGCTTGGAATAATTTTACCTAAGGCTTGGATTCAATTAAAAACACCATTTGCAACACTTAAGGGAGTTTATTGCCTATGCATGGGATCTTTGGCCGTAAACCCTCATATCCCCTTGATTAAGTGTTTTTAAGGTCTTAAAATTAATCACATGTGATTCTAAAAATTCCCACAAGCCTAGAAATGAGTTTGGGGCACCAATTGACACTCTTTTATGAGTTTACGGCCATGAGGCATGTTCTATGGCCGTAAACTCTCAAATGTGGGGTTTTGATGTGTTTAAAGCCCTAAAACTATTTTTGGTTGGTCCTTTGATTTATTCCAAGGCTTTTGGTGGTGTTGGATGGCTTTCTAACACCTTAGAATTGAATTTATACCCATTCTTAAGGAGTTTACGGCCCAAGCATATGCCTTGGCCGTAAACTCACACAAACCCCCCAAAAATTATGTTTAAGGTGTCCAAATGCTAAAACCAATATTCTATAATTCATATCTAAGCCTTATTTGTGATTTGGAAGGGTTTAAGGTCAAGAAAACCCTATTTATATGAGTTTACGGCCCAAGCACATGCCTTGGCCGTAAACTCCTTCAAACCTCTCAAAATCCATGTTTTAAATGTTTAAAGTCCATATCTTGAAGTCATTTAGCCATATCTAGGTCCCAAAATTGTCAAGGAGGGGTTTAAGGGCTCAAAACCCTTCAAACTTGGTGTTTACGGCCTAGGCACCTTCCTGGGCCGTAAACTCATATGTCTTGTCCAATTCCATGATTAAATCTCAAATTTGGAAGTCAAATAAGCTATACAATGAGGTTAGGAAGTTACCTTAAGGATTTGAGACCTTAAAATTGAGTTTTGGACCCTTAAACTTGAATTTTAGGAGAGAGGTTAGAGAGAGAGTAGAGAGAGAAGGAAAAAGCTTCAAATGAGAGGTTTAACACGTTTATATAGTTCCCAAAACTTGGACACGGTGAAATTCTACCCGATACCAGCATTAAACGGGGCTTTAGGTCGCACCCGATTAAGTTTTCGTCACTCGGCGGGAATGTTTCTAACTTTTTGAAATGAATACTTTTGGGTTAATTTCATGAGTTCCAAGAGGTTTGGACACTCATTCAATTATAATAAACCTATAAATTTAATTAGTTTAACCCAAAGCGAGAACGAAACGAATCGACTAACGGCAAAAACTCACGGGTAGAACAAGTTTTCGACGATGGAAAACTTCGGGTTGTTACACCTTTAATTATACACATTAATTAATTAATAAAACCATAAGGGTGTGATTTGAACTTTTCAAAACAATACTAGGGTTTTAGAATTTAACATTTCTAAATTAAACTATTAATCAACCTTTAAATTCCAAAACTTGAGGGCAAGTTTTTTGAAACATTTCAAAACATCAAGGATCAAATAGCAAATAATTTAAATTAAACAATTAATTTAATGATTATCTAAATTTGACCTAATTTCAATTTCTTGCAAGATAAGTTACCCAATCAATACAAATAATCAATCTTTAATCATATAAGGAAGTTATTATCTAATCAATTGGTAAATATCTTTTGTTTAATCAAGGATATACTCAAATATAAGATAAACTTCGAATATTAAAGACCCAAAACAATTAAGGCAAGTATCCTCAAGCAAAACAACAAGAAATCCCGAAACTGCCTCCTTCTGACGCTCGAACTCACTGAGTTGGAGCAACTCGCCGAGTCTACATTGGAACTCGCCCAGTTCATCAGACAGGGGACCAAAAATCAATTTTTGAAGCTTGAACAAATAACCAAGGCATCAATACAATAGAAACCAATCTAGGCTCTGATACCACTGATGAGTTTTGACCATAAGAACATCCTATGTGCTCATGCAAACCCTAATGCTTGGATCTAGGTTTCTCTATTGTACATGCAGTTCATCCAAGACTTTAAACCCTAGTTCTAGCATACAATTAATCATATTAACATAAGAAAGAGGTTTAGATCTTACCTTGATTGTTATGTAGCAATAACAATCTCAAATCCTCCTTGTAATGGCTTTAGAAAGCTTAGAGTCACAAGTGTCACTCCTCTAATGGGTCACAAACACCAAGAGCAAGAGGATGAAGAATAAGGAGAGAGGAGGCTGCCCAAAACGTGTGGAAACCCTAAGGAACTCCTTGTATTTGTTTTTTGGGGCTTAAGGGTGCTATATATACATGTAGGCTATTAGTGTTTTCAAATAGGAAACCCTAATTTGACTACTTAAGCCCTAAGCAGCCTATCGACCCTTTTAGAATATCCCTTGGACGATTTATAATGGGTTTCCCCATAGAATTCGTCCCATCTATTATTCCAAGGTAATCCATAGCCAAAATGCAATTATCTTATAATTACAGTTCCAATCCCTTAAGTTTAATTAATCTCTTTTAACCACAAAATTAATTATCAATTAATTCTTAACTAATATTAATTAAACAATATGATTTCTCATTTAATATATTATTCTCATAATATATCAATAAATCATAATTAATTTTCTCTCTCCATAATTCATCCTATCAAGTTGCTTTGGTGAAGGCAACCCAAAAGGACCATGCACCATCGGGTCAAGTACATACCAAAATAGTTATGGACTTAGACACTAATCCAACATAATGAACATGTAGTTCAAGAACACCTTATGAACATATAGTTCAAACATACCTACCGATTACAATTCTGCTAACGTTCCACTGGACTATCTAAAATAGTCTGTGGCCTTTGTCTATACTCTGCTAGATGACTAGATCATCTTAAACATCGATACCTCTTATCACCTTTTATTTCATCACACATCATCTAATTCATCTACCCATGTTTTACCCAACATATTTGTAGATAAAAATACATATACAGTTTGAAACTTGTATAAAACATCTATTCAACAGTCACCTTAATTAAACAATTAATATAATTACACATAGCACATATTTAAAAGAAAATACTTCATATATATGTGTAAGGTGAAAGTGACTATACACTCACCTTAGTAGGTGGTGACTCAACACTCGGACAGTGCTTCGATACTCTCAAAATAATTTTCCTTCGATAAAACCTAGTATCAATTCCACTAGGGTTTAGTCTAATGTCAACTGTGACTAATTAATAGTCTAGCTATTATTGTTATTATTATATAAGCGTTAAATAACACTCAATATAACTCATAATAATAGCCCAAATAATTATTTTAAGGACCTAATAACATTACTATAATTATTTGAAAGCTATATTAAAAATTGCGTAAGCGTAGCTCACTTACAGCGGATTTTAAAGAAAATCGGGCTTTATTTGGAGCAGCGTTTCGAAACCGAAAGACTCTTTTTCTCGTGACTCCGGGAGCATTGGGGATTCCTTAGGGTGCTAGGGGATCACCTAGGCTTAGGGGAGGGTTAAAACCCTTATAGAGAGAAAGTTTAGAGAGAAGAAATGAAGAAATGTGTGAGACTTTCGGAATGGCTCGCATGCTATGACACTCACGTCGTGAGTGTCATAAGACTCACGTCGTGAGTGTCATAAGACTCACGTCGTGAGTGTCATAAGACTCACGTCGTGAGTGTCATAAGACTCACGTCGTGAATCTCATGATTCACTCCGTAGCTTGCCATTTGTGTCCCTAGCTTCGGATGGTGGCCATGACTCCTCACGTCGTGAGTTCATAAAGCTCACGTCGTGAGTGTCATAAAGCTCACGTCGTGAATTGGATCTTATCATCTCGCAGCTTCTAGATTCCAAATTATGACATAATACCGTGAGCGTCATAATTCTCACGTCGTGAAATGGATCTCATCCTCTCGCAGCTTCTAGATTCAGAATTATGACATAATTTTCTGAGCGTCATAAAACTTACGTCGTGAATTAGCTAGTTTAGGGTTTTTAAAAGCTCAATCTTCGAAATGCCATAACTTTTGCATACGAACTCCGTTTTTGACGTTCTTTATATCCACGCATAGGTGGAGATGTATTCTACAACTTTCATTTAGATCCCTAAGGCTAAAAAGTCCTCTATCTTAAATTCACTATTTACGTCTCCCGGTGCCGTGCCGGTTTTGCCGAAAAACTTCGACGGGCCATAACTTCTTCGTTATAACTCAGATTTCGGCGTTCTTTATATGTACGGAAACCTTGAGACATATTATAC
Source organism: Lactuca saligna (assembly GCF_052625555.1). Taxonomy (NCBI): domain Eukaryota; kingdom Viridiplantae; phylum Streptophyta; class Magnoliopsida; order Asterales; family Asteraceae; genus Lactuca; species Lactuca saligna. Next base: position 196,811,472 of record NC_136425.1, read on the forward strand.
AACTTGGTTAAGATTATTTATTATAAATAATCTTTTGTCGAAAAGTCGTTTTCAACCCCTATTATCTCTAAATTGACTAGCCCGGATCTACGGGCGTTACAGTTAAAGAGTATAATTTCGGATTAGTTTGTAGATACTTTTGAAGGTTGAAGGTTTTTTGGTAAATTATGGATTTAATTTGAAAGGAATTTCAGAAGTTAGGGTATGATTAGTAATTTTTGGACTTATTATGAAAGGATTTTTGGAGGCAGGGGGTAAGGGGTTAATTTCTGGACTTAAATTGAAAAGGATTTTGTTGAGAGGGACCAAAATTGGAAAAAAATTAGAAATGAAGTTTAATTGGAACATGGGACTTGAACCCGGTGGTCGTTCCTCCCATCTTAAGAATCATCACCTTCAACCTTAACCCTATGTAGCGTCTGGTTCCTGGTACGTACTCCAAATATGAATTTTTGCATTTTTACTCTGGGACTCGGCGAGTTGGAGGCCCCAACTCGTCGATTCGAAGCGAAACTTGGACGCGGGTAGAAGGACCTACTCGTCGAGTTGGATGCCCCGACTCGACAAGTAGGCGTATCTGGATGAAACCCTAATTTTAAGGGTTTGCATCCTATTTAAACACATTACCCGACTTCCTTTACAGCCTCCAGCACCCTTAAACCATCCTCATGAAACCCTAATCGATTTTTGAGTGACTTTAAGCTCTTTGTGCCATTTTGTGTGTGTAAGAAGCTTGAGAAGAAAGAGGAGGCTTGGGAGATCAATATAATGCTAGTAGATCCAGAAGTTTTGGCACATTTCTAGCTTGTTTAAGGTAAAAAGCTTCAACCTTGACCATTTATCTCATAGATCTCTAGTTAGGGCAAGTTTCTACCTTTTTCTAAGCTTTAGTAGAGCCATTTTTGAGATTTTGTGGTTCTAAGAGGGTATGACTTTAGATTTGGAACCATTGTGGGTTCCCAGGCCATAAAGGTGCCAACTTTAGGGCCATGTGAGTCCCATGCACCTTATAGACCTCATTTTTGGGTCTTTTAAGCTCAAAGAACCATGCATGGATGTAAAGTTTGTGACTTTACATGTAATATGGACCCTAGGAGGTTAGATCTATGTTCTGGATGCATTAAGGCTGACTGAAATCGACTGAATAGTTTTAGACATGGAGGGATTCGGTGATTCGTGGCGCAGTTTCCCCCAAACCTCTTCTGATAATGAGCAGTGTGTTGAGTTGGAAGAAGAATCAGCTAGTTGGGGTCGTTATGGACCTGAAGATTATGGAACTCGGCGAGTTTAAGAACAAACTCAACAAGTTCAAGACTAAGTCCCAACTGCATGAAGAAAAACTCGACGAGTTCATTGGGAACTCGGTGAGTCCAGGACTAGACGTGCCAACTTACAAGGAACATGACTCGACGTGTTCAAGGATGAACTCGGCAAGTCAGTTGTAGAAGGTCTTGATTTTGTATGAAGGAGAACTCAACGAGTTTATGAAAGACTCAACGAGTAGGATCGAAGCTTTTAGCATTCTAAGGATTATGGAACTCGGAAAGTTGGTAGGTCAACTCGGTGAGTTGAGTCAACCAGATGTTGACTTTGACCCATAGTTGACTTTGACCTAGGTGTTGACCTTGACTTTGACTTTGACCTGAGTTGACCATGAAAGGGAAATTAAGGAAGGTTGTTATGTATAGGAACTCGAGGGAGTTGATTACAATATCGAGGATAGTTTGGTTACAACATAACTTTGAGGTGAGTTACCTTCTAGTAGAAGTGGGTCGAAGGCACCAATGCCGACCCACTAGTAGTTAATTCTAGTTGAAATGATTGTCTTTGTGATAATTGTCTAGTTTTCCACTATCTGTTATGTTTTATGTGCTAGTATGATATGATGTTATGTAGTAGTGTTAGTAGGGGGAATAGTCCCCAAATCCGGTCGATAGGACCAAATGGTAGGTCGGGCACCCCGGTATGCCTGATAGTATGATTATGTTATGCTTTTATGTGGTAGTAGTAAGGAGTGAAATAGTCCCCATAACCGGTTGAGATAAACTAGAGGGGTACGGGACACCCTGGTATATCTGATAGAGGTAGGTTAGGTACCCCGGTATGCCTATCAAGGGTAGGATAAGCACCCCGATATGCTCAGCAGGGTAGGTCGGGCACCCAGATATGCCTGGCAATATGTGTTATGTATGATATGTGGTATGATGGGGGAACTCACTAAGCTTCGTGCTTACAGTTTTCAGTTTTGTTTTAGGTACCTCTTCAGTGAAGGGGAAGGAGTCGGCGCGGTAGCTGCACATCACACACACAGGATTTCCGCATTATGCCATTCTTGGGATTGTACTCTAACATTTTTACTATTTTTACGATATGGTTTTTGAGAAATGTAATTGTGGTTTGATGAAATGATATGACCTAATGACGTTTTCTTATAACTATGTTCTAAATCGTTACATCAAAAATGAAATTTTTGGTCTCGAAAATTGGGATGTTACACCCTAATTCTTCTCACAGCCGCCGCTTGCATGGAAAGGATTGGGATTGCTTAGGGCTTAAGTTATCCAATTAGGGTTTAAGGGTGAAACCCTAGGAGCCTTACAAGTATAAATAGACCTTTTGGGGTGGGGAAATCGGCACCTGTGTCTTTGGAAGAACCCTGGCCGATTTTTCATCCTCTCTCCTCTTTCTCAAATCATCCTCTTGCTAGTTGGTGTTTGTAAGCCATTAGAGGAGTGATATTTGTGACTCTAAAGCTCCAAGAACAAGAAGATCAAACAAGTGTTTCAAGGTAAGCTTCTAACTCTGATTTTGTATTGTTCTTGTACTCTATTAGCCATTAGAAGTCTTGGATCCAATGCATGTTTAATTAGAGAAACCTAGATCCAAGCATTAGGGTTTGTATGTGCACATAGGAATGTTTATATGGCCAAAACCCATCAGTTTGGACTTCAGATCAGACATTTGATAAGCTTTAGGAAAGTGCCAGGAGGAGGGAGATTGAGCTGGAGACTCAGGCTAGAGAGGATACAGATTCTCAGGGGAGAGATCGGAGACTGGCACAGTCGTAACCAACAGCTAAACGGGCTAAGCCCACTGATGGGATGGTGATGTTGGTGATGGTGATGATGATGATGTTAATGGTGATGGTGATGGTGATAATGAAGGTGATGATGATGTTGGTGATGATGATGATGGTGATAATGGTGATAATGTTGATGATGATGATGATGATGGTGATGGTGATGATGGTGATGATAGTGATGATGATGATGATGGTGGTGGTAGTGGTGGTGGTGATGATAATGGTGGTGGTGGTGGTGGTGATGATGGTGGTGATGATGATGGTGATGATGATGATGGTGATGATGGTGATGATGATGATGGTGATGATGGTGATAATGTATACGTGTTTGCGACATGTATGTGAACGTATTCATAAGCATTATAGTGTTAAACCATTAAACGAGTAATGGATCCTGTATGTACACACGACTTTATGAACGATATTAATGGCTATAAGTTGGTGAAAATATAGATAATTATGTATAGTAGAGGTTTTAAAAAAACAAAGTAAAAATATAGATAATCATGTATAGTGATGGTGATGGTGATGGTGTTCATGTTGGTGATGGTGATGGCGATGGCGATGGTGATGGTGATGGTGATGATGATGTTGGTGATGGTGATGGTGACGGTGATGGTGATGGTGATGGTGATGGTGATGGTGATGGTGGTGGTGATGATGGTGATGATGATGACGATGGTGATGATGATGATGATGGTGATGGTGATGGTGATGATGATGATGGTAATGATCATGGTGATGGTGATGTTGGTGCTGGTGATGGTGATGTTGGTGCTGGTGATGGTGATGGTGATGGTGATTGTGATGGTGTTGGTGTTGGTGATGGTGATGGCGATGGTGATGATGATGATGATGATGATGATGATGGTGATAATGATGGTGATGATGATGATGAGGATGATGATGGTGATGTTGATGATAGTGATAATGATGGTGATGTTGGTGATGGTGATGGTGATGATGATGATGGTGATGATGATGATGATGGTGATGTTGGTGATGGTAATGGTGATGGTGATGGTGATGGTGATAGTGATGATGATCTGCTGATGATGATAATGGTGTTGGTGGTGGTGATGATGATGATGATGATGATGATGATGATGGTGATGATGATAATGATGATGATGATGGTGATGATGATGATGATGATGATGATGATGATGATGATGATGACGGTGATGATGGTGATGATGATGACGATGATGAAGGTGATGTTGATGATGATGATGATGATAGTGATAGTGATGATGGTGATGGGGATGATGATGATGATGATGATGGTGGTGGTGGTGGTGGTGGTGATGATGATGATGTATACGTGTTTGTGAGATATATAGTGTTAAACCTTTAAATGAGTAATGGATCTTGTATGTGCACACGACTTTACGAATATTATTAATAATTAATAACTATAAGTTTGTGAAAATAGAGATAATCATGTATAGTAGAGATGTAAAAAAAAACGAAGCGAAAAAAACGATGTTTGGTGCCCGAAAAATTGAAAATAAGAAAAATCTGTAGCTATTTCATAACTAATTAGCTACGGATTTTTCTTATTTTCGATTTTTCGGGCACCAAACGTCGTTTTTTTTCGTTTCGTTTATTTCACATCTCTAATATACATGACTATCTGTATTTTCACCAACTTATAGCTATTAATATCATTCATAAAGTCGTGTGCACCAAATGGATTCATTATTCGTTTAATGGTTTAACACTATAATTTTTACGAATACGTTCGCATACATCTTATAAACACGTATACATACACATATAAACGTACACATATACCATAACTCATTCATGTATATAAATATAGATATACAAACATAAACCCATCACAAGTTGGTGAAAAGTATAGGCATTACAATGTTTAAATTGTGAACGAGTACTTGATCTCGAAGGGATACACAACTTTATGAATTATATTAATAGCTATAAGTTGGTGAAAATATAGATAATCATGTATAGTAGAGATGTGAAAAAAACGAAGCGAAAAAAAAATGACGTTTGATCCCCGAAAAATCGAAAATAAGAAAAATCCGTAGCTAATTAGCTACGAAATTCTAACGAAAAGTATATTCCGTAGGTAATTAGTATCCGTAGCTATTCCATAACAATTTCATACCTAATTAGCTACGAAATAGCTACGTATTATCATCCATAGCTATTCTGTAGCTAATAAGCTACGAACAAGCATTTGTAGCTATTTCATAGCTATTCTGTTACTAAACTAGGGCGTCCCATTTTGTAACTAATCCGTAACGATTCCGTAGCTAATTAGCTATGAAAATTTTCCGTAGGAAAACCCCATGTTTTTTAGTTGTGGAATGTTGTTTGCAAGATCTTTGAAGGAACGGTTGAATTTTAGGACTGGTATACTATTGAAGAACCGAGAGAGAGAGAGAGAGAGAGAGAGAGAGAGAGAGAGAGAGAGAGAGAGAGAGAGAGAGAGAGAGAGATGTGAGTCCAAATTAATTAACTATTTTTTTTCCTTTAAATTAAAATACAAAAATATAAAAATGATATCGAAAGCACATTTTAATTTTTTCAATTTTCTAAATGATCAAAATCACAAACAAACATAATCAAAAAGATCACAAAGTCAAAAAAAAGTTTCATGATAAAAAAGACCAACGAAGTCAAAAAAAAAAAAAAAAATTGTTTAAATCGTCACCAAACACCCTTATAATATGTATATAAAGACAATAAAATAAGAAACTCATTTGGTTGGAAGTTCTTACGAATCCTAATTATTTCTTGAATGTTTGCAATCGCTGTTCGTTGACGAGAAATTCTTATTGTCATATTGTGAAATGGTGTTTATAAAACGAGCAGTGAAGACCATTTTTTTTTTCACGAGATTCTTTTCATGTATATATTTTTGGTCATTAGACCAAAATATTATAAGGTAATTAAATAAAATAAATGCGATGTTATTTTGTGTAATCATCCATTCATGCCCAAGATAAGATCCAACGCTTTTTAAAGAGAAGAAAGATGTTATTCTATGTAATCATCCATTCATGTCCAAGATAAGATCAAAAGGTCCAATGCTTTTGTAAGAAAAGAAAGCGAAAAGGTGTTTTTATTTATAAACCGTAAATAACTTATGAACCTCAACCCCTCCCACGTCCCTTACATCCACTTGGCTCCCTCACGTTTATGTATTCCACGTCTCCATTTCTCTCACTCCATCTCTAATCGGTTACCAACAAATTCTCTCATCTTCTCCATGCAATAACACAATGACTCAATCCCACATTGCCAAAAAATGGAGCAGAAAAGGGAAAATTTTACGAGCAATCATTCACGGCAAACTGTTTTCTGTTGATGAGATTGACCAAAATAAGGTTCACAACAAAGGCGATCATGAGTGCATTGAAGAAGATGAAGGAAAGCAATCATTTGTGGTGGGGCTTCTGCCTTCACTGGTTAGGGTTCCAAGTAGAGGATTGAAGGGGTTACAGAAGCTTGGTAGGGTGGTGTCGATGCGTAAGGATGAAGGACAAGAACGAGAAGATGGAAGGGTGGAATTGTGCAAGATGAGGATAATAATGGGGAAGAGATGCAGACCGTTAAATGTGTCGGGTGCTCTTCATTACGATGAAGATGGTGTTTTGGTGCCTGAAGACTTCCTTTCTCCATCTCATTATTAACTTGTATACTTCTTTTTCTAGCATAAGTTACAAGTTTCTTGATCCTTTCAATTTTGTTGCCTTACTTTTTATGTTAGAGGATTACTTTTCTTATCATAATGATATCGTGACTCATGCATGAAACCAAATTGAACCTCTGGTCTTTATGTTTGTATACATCCGATATGGCATGAGGTGTGAAGTCTCTAGGTTTGATTTTTATGGTATCTGTAGGGTCTGTAGAACTAGCCTGTGTATTACATATGATCCTACTTGAAACAGAAACAGCATGGTAATACTAGATCTTGCCTATATGAAATTCTATAGAAAGCAACTATAGAACCTTAACTCAACCCTTGCTAGGACTAAGCATAAGAGGGAGACTAAAACCTTTATATAAGAGCATCCGTAGTTACTTCATTGGGTGACTATTTTTACTTCATTTGGTGACTATTTGACATAAAAAGTTATATATCTTCATTAAGTTCATGCATTGTTACAAATCATTCCTAAAACGCTTAACTTTTATATCTAAATTAAAGTGCCCAACATTGGGGATATCTATAACATAACGGTATAAAATTGAAAATGGTTAAATTTGTATGATTAGTGACAAATTCGTCAACATATGACTAATTGGTTCAACGGTTAGGTTGAACGTGAGCTAAAATGGCATCCAACAATAATTGTTTTTGTAGGGTAGAGTATGTTTCGTAAAACTAACTGCAAAACTAATTGGTAGCGAGTAGCGGCCACTAGTACAAAAATCAACTTTGGCCCACCAAACATGTGACCATATATTGTTAACCACACATTACTTTTTCGGGTCAAGTGTGATGAGAGGTCCTATCTTTTTAGGTATCATACCACCATATTAAAATTTAATGACCGTAGCAATTGGAAACACTAGTAAAAACGGGTTTATGTTGATTTTTTTTCAATGTGTAAGGAATGATCGCATCATTGATGAGCAATTATATTGTCGTTTAATTGTGGTGGGTATAACCCATGAAAATCCTTTGTTCCCATCATTATATAATAAAGAGTTTTTGGACATATATCTATCTTATTTTAATAACCGTCATCAATAATATATTTATAGTGATGTGTTTTTTTTCCCTATAGAGTGATAAACATTTATCTATATACTACAAAATATAGAGGTATTATTGGCGACAAATATTGCCGCTAAAGACCCAACTAGTCGCCACTAAAGATATTATCGGCGATATGTTGCTACTATTACGTCGCTACTAATATTTCGTCGTTAAAACACTTTTGTAGCTGGTATTACATTGCTAATAGCCTTGACCACCTGTATTGGTTCTGCCGGTATTAATGATCACCGACACAATGTCCGTCACCAGAACTAAATGTCGCCAACGCTATATCTCGCCAGTAATAAGTAATGTCGCCGATAATTCCCTTATTTATTTATTTGAATTTTAAATAATTTTGCTAAAGTATTTAATAAAAATCTATAAATTATTTTATACACAATATACATTGTCAACATAAACTATTAATTAATAAAAATCCGTTACAAACTCAATAAAAATCCGACGATAAAATATTTAGTTATTAACAAACATTCAACTTACTAAACATACATTAGTTAATAATCATTACCGTCTTCGGGCCCATCATTCTCCTCATCATCACCCCCAATATCCTTTTCATCTCCGTCACCTCCTGTAACTCGACGAGTTGGATGCCCCAGCACGTCGAGTAGAAGAATTAATTGGCCGTGTGATTTCTAGAGTCTACTCAACGAGTTGGAGGACCCCAACTCGACGAGTAGGTGCTGAGTGAGAAAACCCTAATTTTCAGGGATTGTGTTCTATTTGAAGGACCTTAAGCCTTCATTTCCACCACCCTTGTTACCCTATTACCCTATGAGAAACCCTAATCGTGTGTATTTGCTTGTGAGAGAGAGAGAGAGAAAAGCTAACTTTGGGTGTTTAAGTGCATATTCGGAAGAGGATTGAAGAGAATCAAGCCTTGGAGCGAGAAGAGGCTTTTGAATCAAGTGTTTACCTGTGCTAGCTTCAGTTTGGAGGTAAAAAGCTACCACCTTTAGCAATTCTTTTGATAGATCTCCTTCTAGGGAGTTTTAGGGCTATTCCCCTTATCTTGTGGTTCTTGAGTTGTTGGAGCTTGTCATGGAGTTGAGACTCCAGATCTGGACAAAAGGAGTTCCCATGAGCCCAAAGATCCAAGCTTTATCAAGCTTTGGGCAAGTCTCCATGCATGAAACCCTTTATGGAGCTTGTTTTGGCATTTTGAGCCCTAGACGTCATGCATGAATGTAAAGCTTGCAACTTTACGTGATAAGTGAGACTTAGAAGGTTAGATTCAGAGTATGAGACGTCATTTCTACCTAAAAACATCTGAATGAGGAAATTGTATGAAGGGACTCGATGAGTCGGTGAGCTGACTCGCGAGTCGGTTAGGGTTTTCCCCGATGAGTTTGGACATGTTGTAACTCGGCGAGTTGATGAGACAACTCGACGAGTTGAGTTGGGCTTTCACGATATTTCTGAGAAAATGAAGGAACTCAACGAGTCGCATAGATGCACTCGACGAGTTGAGTTAACATGGACTGTTGACTCGAGTATTAACTTCTGTTTACTTTTAGGGTTTGGTCAAGACATGGATTATGGAGACAATGGAGGGGTAAAATGGTCTTTTACCCTTTCCAAGTGTTAGATAAAGAGGTTAGCTTAAATTATTTGGGTTGAGGTAATAAGTGTTAATTAGAGATGATTATGACGTGTAGGCGAGGATTATACCGTTCGAGGGGTACACGCTTTACTTGCTTACTTATGAGGTGAGTCTTCTCACTATACTTACCATGAGTGGTAACATTGTGTGACCGAAGGGTATTATATGCTTATATTGAGAATTGTGATATCCTGCATTATGTCTTTGTGATTTATGATGTGTATTATTCCGAGCTTTATTGAGTAAGGACCAGAGGGTCCAACCCGAGTTGTGGGACCGGAGGGTCCCCACTGAGTCACATTGACTAGAAGGTCTCTATCGAGATATAGTCATGAGAGGCTAATGAGATGTGTGTGGTATTTTGGAGAATTCACTAAGCTTTCTTTTTATCGTGTTATGTGATATGTATTTTAGGTACTTATCGGGATCACGGGAAGGCGCTAGCTTGATTGAACACACAAGATGGAGGTTATGTTTTAGAGGATCCTGGATTATTATCAGACACTTATTGATTGTGTTTTGTGATAATTTAAACAATTGTGGATTTTTGAAAAAGTGATAATTGGAATTATGTGATTTTAAAAATGAAAATTTTAGTTGAAAATTTACAGTGTTACACATATACATACATATCTATACACACATACATTGACTCACACACATAAACACATACCATACACATATAGACACATACACATATACACATCCGTATAGTCACATTTACACTCTTATACACTCAAAGACATATACATATACATATGCATACACACACACACACACACACATATATATATATATATATATATATATACATATGCATACACATATACACACATACACATACCATATACTCACATGTTGATACACACAATACAAGTATATACATACATATTGCAAGGTCGTATTTGTTACTCAATTTGGGTCAATCATCACATACCATGCTTTAACATCACACATTGTATGTCATCACAATCATGATAAATTCATCGTTATGATAATTATTAATTATTATCTATGTTTCCGTCCAATCGCAGTGACTTCTATCAGCACCAGCGTCTCATATACATTTTTCAGAACTTTTTCAAACTTTAAAATTCTATAGTTTAAAAAAATCATTTCAAATATTTGTAACGTCCAAAAAATAATGGCCAAAAATTTCATTTTAATTATTAGAAAAACCATCAACCCAAAATTGTTTATAAAACCATTCAAGAACATCAGAGTATGGCAATCAACTAATCCAATACATTAGAGTTATATAAAGCGAAAATCATAGTGTGTGCAATGCAATCAACCCGAGCTCTTCCCATTTGAACCAAAACTACCTAAAACATAAACTGAAAACCGTAAGAACGAAGCTTAGTGAGTTCCCTATAGCACCACATACCATATCACATAACATACATGTAAGAGTCACACAAACAACTAACAACCTAATCATAATAAAGCATGCGCCCACATTGGTGCCTTCGACCCACCAATCGTATTAAGGAAACTCACCTCAAGTTGCTGAATATCTCAAATAAAAGCTCGGACTGTTGATCCATAAAATCCCTGCGCTAGCATCATCAAGTAATACCTAATTAATAATTGGTTCACAACCCAAAGCTGGAATCCTAGTTCTATGTCAGATACTTAGGGTAAAAGTCGATTTCACCCTTAAGTGCTTAATACTTGCATTCAAGCACCCAAAGTTCAAATCCAAGTCTAAATGAACGTCCTGATCCATAATGTTCTTAACTTGGACCCTTTGTGTGAAAACTAGAAAATTTTGGGTCAAACCAAGTCCAAGGAAGTCTTGTGTATAAGAGTATCCACAATATATATATATATATATATATATATATATGTATATATATATATATATATATATATATATATATGTAACTTGATGCAATAATGTTATTTGAAAACCAAGAGGGCACCATTTGTATGATTAAAGATAATATACACTTGGAAAATTCATGTTGAATTAAGCCTTGAAAAGTTTAAGCAAATCAAACAAGAATCAAATAGTTTTAACATAACAACATGTAGTGATACAAGGACCTTGAATTCTTGAGTTTTGAGGCCATCATCTTCGTAATTTCTATTGCGCAAAACCGAAAACACCATGTCTATAAAGCACTAAGGCCGAAATCAATTCCATGTAACCCCACTAGGGCCGAAAAGACACCTTAACGACCCACTAAGGCCGAAATCAGCATGGGAAGAAGCCTAGGACCAAAAACAAAAATTAAAGTCAATCCCAAGACCGAAATCATATGTGCTTTCGGTCATACTAGGGTGAATTAAAGAGGTTTGCTGTCTAGGATGAGTATAAGATAAGAAAAGTTGACTTTAGGATTTGATTTCTCACCTATTTCCAATAAAAATCACAGTAACCCACGTATTACTCACCAAATACCCATACTTTAACCTCCAGTTAACCAAGTAAGTATCCTACCAATCTTCTTCCTTTTATTAAGAACGAAATCAACCCCCTCACATACCACAAATCCATTTCCACTTACTATGGAACTCCATTTGCTTTTAAGAGGTCAAGTTCCAAGCTTTAAATAGGCTTATTTCTCCAAGCATTTTTCTTAAGTTTGGTAAGTAAACTCGAGACTTCTTAGCATCCTTTACATTCCCATGTTTAGTTCATTCCATTTACACACATTAAATGTGTTAAAACCCTTAAGATATCAATGTTCTGAAGGAGGTTCATCAAATCCATTCAAGTATTTAGGCTCGAAAACTTCTCAACACCTCTTCAAATCAACCAACAAAACCACTCAATGTAAGCTTCATACCTCCATTTTCGAGTTTTATAACATGCTTTTAAAGGGGGGGGGGGGTGATATAAGTAAAAATATGTTTGTCCTTTGGTTACTTGCATGTCTCATGTTTACTATTTGAATGTGGTATGATATTTGTATAAACATGTAAACATCACCACTTGTTCACACAAAAATTTCGTGGCATATGTAGTTTCATGTGCAAAAATATGACTTATTGTGATGCAAATATTAACCTGAAAATGAGTTGTACAAACTACAATTTTTTTTTGTTTTTTTTTTGTAATTTTTATTAAAAATAGCTTTTCTAGTAGAAATGGTAATATTTTTAGTCATCACTGTTTTGGTGGGATAAAACCCAAGAATATTATTAACAACATATATTAGCACTTGACAAGATTACAACTTGATATTTATATAAAGTTTATATAAATAGTTTACACAAAAGCATATGAGGCAAACTATAGATGGTATAGTTTGGGTGTCATAAAACACCTCTCATAAATTTTCAATAGTGTAATTATTTCATTTTACAAGAAAATGGGAGTCGTAGTTCACGTAAATCTGTCAATGCTCTAGTGAGACATTCTCTTCACCATACCTACCTAGCATACACCTTAACTCCTGTATTTTAACTGGAGTCTCCTGGAGGGAGAGCTAGATACTTACGTATAGATCTATACAAGATTGACAACCTCACACCTAAGTTGTTCGCTACAGCTAGACGGGCCAGTGTAGGGTGACAAATGTCTACCAATTCTGACGCCTGAAGAACGTCGCGCAGGAATAATGTAACATCCCAAAAATCATGAACAAAAATTTCTTTTTGAAACATTAATAAAACCATAAGTATTCATTCATACAAACCATAATTAAAGATAGATATATCAAATTAGAGTATCGTTTAAAAACATGTTCTAATTATCAAAGTAAAACATCTTAGGCTAAAATTTCTTGGTGTGTGCCATGCAGTCATCCCGAGCTCTTCCCTCCGCTACTGGAAGTACCTGAAACCAAAACTGAAAATTGTAAGGATGAAGCTTAGTGAGTTCCCTAATCTACCACATACCATACACAAAATCACATACTGCAAACATTGAGCCTAGCCCGCTACATTGGGCCCCGCTCGACATCGGACGAGTCCGACATCAGGCCCCACCTGGAATCGAGCCCCGCTCGGTATATAGATGTGTTTCTACTAGGCCTTGCCTGTCGCCGGACCCGCCCGCTATACACATATAACAATGACATATAAGCATGCTAAAACATAACAAACAATCGCTATACTATAACTGCTAGTCTCAAGGCCCCGCCTATCTAGGGCCCCGCCCCTACTCTGATATGAATGAGATATGGAACCTCGTCCACACTTATCTAGTGATGAGATACGGGCCCCCGCCTACACTCATCTCCCTATCAAGCACATACAAGTGTCACAAAGACAACAAGTATAACTAAACATCACTACTTCCTCGGGTACCACCTGTAACACCGTAAATTTCAAAACAAAATTTTCAAATTTTCATAAAACATAATTCAATTAATATTCATAAAACAACCATATTAGTTATCCAACTCAAGTCAATACAAAATCCCAAGATCACAAATGTATAAACTCCGTGTGTGTGTACGGATCAAGCCGGCGCCTTCCCGCGGTTGTCACTAGTACCTGAAACAATAACATCAAACACTGTAAGCACAAAGCTTAGTGAGTTCCCCAAAATACCACATATAACACATATTAGCCACTCGAGGCTATAACTCTGTGGGTCCGTGCACCCAAACCCTGTGAACCCTCAGGTTCTAACTCTGATAAACATGCACCACATAAATCACATAGAAATAATGCAGTACAACACATAACATACATAGCATACAAATACTCTATCACATAACTCTGGTTACCTACTCCAGGTAAAGTATAGTGAGAAGACTCACCTCGCATATCTCGGTATCTCACGAATCCTGGAAATCCCTCGTGCTCGATCCTCCGAGCTCTAATCCTCCTATAACATCATATGTCTCTGATTAACACTTTATATTTCTAAGGTTGACTATCCCTAAGAAGTTAACACAGGTCAACTCCGGTCAACGGTCAACGGTTAATGGTCAACTTTGACCGGACTCGGCGAGTGCGCTATGGCGACTCGGCGAGTCTAGACGTTTTCACCAACTCTCTAGAATTCCCTTCCTACACGTCAAGTACTCCCCCTGACTCGACGAGTTCCACATGGAAGAATCGCGGGGCCACCCCGATTCAACTCGCCGAGTCTCAAGAACAACTCGGTGAGTCCCAGTTCGACTCAGTCCACCTGTCGTCCCTCTCTAACTCACCCTGACTCACTGAGTCAACCTATGACTCGACTGGACCACTCACTGAGCGAACTCAAGGCAATCTTCAAACTACTCGCCGAGTCTGTTCATCGGACTCGGCGAGTCCATGCCATGCAACCACTCCAACTTGCTTCTGAGGTCAGATTTGCTTCCACAATTTATAGATCTGGCCTTCCTAGACTGATTCATCATGTAAAGCCCCTAGCTTGGTGTCCATAACACACCCCATGGCTCATAAATAGCATTTTGACCTAAGGCGTAAGGATTCCAATCCAAAACCTCCATTGATTCCCAAAAAGCTTGGGCAAAGGGACACTCTGGACCTCCAAGGGTCCAGATCTATGGTTTAAATCACTTAAGGGACCAAGGGAGCACTAGATCTTGCCACAAGAGGGTTCAACAAACCCTAAATCAAAATAAACATCAACAAGGAAGAGGATAGCTCGAAATTATTACCACAATAGTGATGCTCTGGACTCCAAACTCTCATAAATGCTCCACTTGCTTTCCCTTAGCTGGTCCTCCCTTTCCTTGCAAAAATGACACCTCCAAGATCAATAATGGCCTCTTACTTTGCTCCAAACGCTCACACTCGATTAGGGTTTCACTCAAGGGACTGGTGAGCACAAATAACGGCCATAAGGCCCTTTAAATAGGTCCCAAACCCGAGAAATTAGGGTTTCATTACACAGCGCGGACTCGCCGAGTCCAGGCGTGATCCCGCGACCAGATCCGTGATCCTACTCAGCGAGTCTGAGCTCCAACTCGCCGAGTCCCCTCTCAGAACACCAAAATCATAAACATAAAAGATACTTGGAAATCCGGCTGTTACACCACCCGACATGGGACCGGAATCCGAAACACATAAATTGCATCGGGCTAACCCTCAACATTGGATCTATATCCGGTCTACACTAACATATACACAAATGGGCCAACATTGGTTCATTACACCCGTTCCTACTGGAGAAAACTCACTTCGCAAGGCTAAATGTAAAATCCTGCAAATAATCCCTCGCTCCTAGCCGACAAATCACCGAACTGCTGATCTCTCGACTCCCCGAGCTATCAATGCCAAAGATATTACTTAGTCCAAAACAATAATCCGCCTTAGGGTAAAATGACCATTTTACTCCTAACCCAACTTGGTTCAACTAAGGCTTATAATCATAATATAAAAAGGCCCAACACTAGATGGACTTCCCAAGCTCACTAGTGGCCCACTAATGGCCCAATTTTCTAAATTGGGCCCAATTCCTCTAATGGGCCTTACCCTAAGCCCAAAGCA
The DNA here is from genome assembly GCF_052625555.1 of Lactuca saligna. Classification (NCBI taxonomy): domain Eukaryota; kingdom Viridiplantae; phylum Streptophyta; class Magnoliopsida; order Asterales; family Asteraceae; genus Lactuca; species Lactuca saligna. The sequence continues at coordinate 196,827,324 of NC_136425.1, forward strand.
TATACTTGGCCCATTTAGTTGACTCTTGATGGCCCATTAAGTCCCAAAGACCGAAAATCCACTACATGGCCCAAACCGAGGCCCAAAACTTGTCCAGCCCAATCTGATGAGTACGCTAAGCGTACTCCTATGTATGCTAAGCGTACAAGCTAAATAGTACGTATAATGGGTGTACTTGCACTTACACTCATCGTAATCCTCTATTAAGTCACTTTCCCATTAAGTGCTTAATACTCAACTCCAGAAACTATAATCACTGATCCAAGTCCTTATTAATGTCTTAATCCATAAATTCGAATACTTGGTGGCTTGCAACCCACCAAAAGAACCCAAACTTGAAATGTAACAACATACTTCCATGGAAAATGGCTAGATCTCATGCATGAACCCATTAAGACATTCAGTATGGAGACTTTACAGCTTATGGGACCCTTTTAGCTCTGAGGGTGGTAACCCTAAGCTCATAAACGAGATGTTATCACAAAGGTCCATTCTTGGGACCAAAATAACTCCAAAACCGCTATCACACCCCAAAACCGGAACGACGAAAACATTCGGGGGCGGAGGACGTCATGTTTAGTATCACAAGACATGCATCATAGTAAGCAAAGTAATGAACAACCATTCATTAGAAAGAAAGTGTTTACAATGTGTGTGTTCACAAAACATAGAGTACATAAGCAAATAACAAAACAAGACTTGAAGCTATATTGCTCCATCTTCTGAATTCCCAGCGCGAGTACCTGTCTACTAGTTTCCTGAGAATACAATTAGTCTCTTACTCCTGTCTCTCAAAATCCTTATCCCTAGGATATAGGCAGCTTCTCCAAGGTCCTTCATAGCGAAAAACTTCCCGATCCAGGACTTCACTTCCTGCAGAGTTGGGATGTCATTTCCTATGAGTAGTATATCATCCACATACAATACAAAAAAGCTAACTATACTCCCACTAGCCTTAACATATACACAAGATTCATCATCGTTCCTCGAAAAGCCAAACTCTTTGACTTTCTCATCGAAACAAAGATTTCATTTGTGAGGTGCTTGTTTCAATCCATAGATGGATTTCTCAAGCTTACACACTCTATTAGGGTACTCTGTATAGACAAATCCCTTTGGATGACTCATGTAAACATTCTCAACCAACCTTCCATTAAGGGAAGTGGTTTTGACATCCATCTACCATAATTCATAATCATGAAATGCAACAATGGCTAACATAATCCTAATAGACTTAATTTTTGTTGCTGGTGAAAATGTCTCATCATAATCAACTCCCGGAGTTTGAGAAAAGCCCTTTGCAACAAGTCGCACCTTATAAGTGTGTACATTACCATCCATGTCAATCTTCTTCTTGAAGATCCATTTGGACCCGACTGTCTTACGACCTGTTATATTCTCAACCAAGTTCCAAATTTGATTGTCATACATGGACTGTATCTCGTTGTCCATAACCTCTTTCCATTTAGCATCCTTAAGGCTTGCCATGTCTTTCGTGTAGCTGTTAGGTTCATCCAGACTTACCAATGTGTTATCATTGATAATTGTATCACCATCTACAGTAATATGGAAACCATAGTAATGCTCAGGTGCATTCCTAACTCTCGTGGAACGCCTCAGAGGTACAGACTCTTCAGTCGGATCAACATGAGTTTCCTCTGCAGGTTGATTGCTAGGGTTTGAGGTTCCTTCATCACTTGATTCTTGAATTTCTTCAAGGTCAATTTGCCTCCCACTATTTCCTTGGCTTATGAACTCTCTCTCCCAAAAGATTCGTCTCCTTGCTATAAAGACCACATTATCACTAGGTCTGTAGAAGAGGTAGCCAAAGGATTTCTATGGGTAACCGATGAAAATACACCTCTCAATTCGAGGTTCAAGCTTATCGTGAGTCTCACGCCTCACGAAAGCCTCGCAACCCCAAATCTTGATGTGGTCCAGATTGAAAACTTTTCCAGTCCACATCTCGTGAGGTGTTTTGGCAACCTTTTTTTATAGGGACTAGATTAAGAATATGGGCGACAGTCTCTAAGGAATACCCCCATAATGAGATTGGTAGCGAATCTCAACTCATCATGGAACGAACCATGTCCAACAAGGTTCGATTACGCCTCTCAGCCACACCATTAAGTTGTGGTGTTCTGGGAGGTTTTAGTTGTGAGATAATTCCACATTCCTTCAAATAGTCAAGGAACTTTGTACTAAGATACTCACCACCTCAATCAGATCGAAGCATCTTAATGTTCATGCCCAGCTGATTCTCCACTTCCTGTTTAAACTCCTTGAACTTTACAAAGGTTTCTGACTTATGCTTGACTAAGTAGACATATCCATATCTACTATAATCATTAGTAAAAGTCACATATAAGCGGTTAGCATCCCTTGTGGTGGTTCTGAAGGGTCCACACACATCAGTATGTATGAGATCCAACAAACCCTCACCCCTAGCACAAGAACCAGTGAAGGGTGATTTTGTTATTTTTCCAAGTAAACAAGATTCACAATTATCATCTGACTTTAGGTCAAACGACTCCAAGACTCCATCCTTTTGGAGTTGGTCTATGCGTTTCTTGCTTACATGTCTAAGACGACAATGCCATAATGATGTTTTATTTAATTTAGTGGAAGAATCAATACACGACACATTATTTCCTAGGTTATCAGCAACCGACACAGTTTCATATATACCATCACAATGTAATGCTTTAAAATAAAGAACATTATTAACGAAATATGTAACATACATCTTTTGAAATCATGTTTTGTAATACTATGTGAAATTGAGTGTTGAGTTCTAACAGATGGTTTTTACTAGAAATGAAGTAAAACTACGTTTAGAATCACTCAGAAAATATTGGAAGTTTTATGAGATTCCAATTAAAAGTCAAATAGTGAAATTTAGCGAAAATATAAATTTTAAATAAGTAAAATTTTATTATTTGATGTTGTAGAGAATCTCGTTAGAAACTTGTAGGCGAAAACCTCGTCGAAATCTGAGTTATAACTAAGAAGTTATGACCAACTGAAGATCCGCGACAAAACCGGCACAGCTCCGAATGACGTAAAAAGTGAGTTTTTGATAAACTACTTTTTAGCCTTAGTAATATAAATAAAAGTTGTAGTGTTCTTTAAACCGTGAAATTCGATAAAAAAAACGCCAAAATCTAACTTCGTATGAGGAAGTTATGATTTTTCGAAGTTTCAACTTAGCAGTAGACAACTAAAAACTCAAATTTTAGATCGAGCGATATTTGACCGATACATCCTAAACGAGAATCGAAGGTCTCGTTATTTTTAGTACAACGGTAAAAAGTCTGACGAAAACGGATGTCAGATGAAGAAGTTATGAATTTTTAACGGATTTTCCTGTCCCGATCTGTTAAAATAATAATATTAAAAATAAATCAAAATTAGCCTACGAAGTCTAAAGGAAAGTTGTATAGCATAATTTTAGCTACGCGTGCATATAAAGAACATCAAAAAAGGAGCTCGTATGCGAAAGTTATGGATTTTAGAAGTTTGGGGCCCGAAAACCGAGGAATTTCGCATGAATAGTACTGGCCACGTCACCTCGCACGAAGCAGGTGCATCACCGGAGTCGTGGCCTCACCTCGCAGCGCCATGTGTACAAGATGGAGACGTGTCCTCCTTGCATGTCCCTCACTGCTGATGCCACCGAGCTACTTCGTCGCTTCCTGTCCGAGCCTCGCATGCGCGCCAGCTCCCCTCCTCTCGCTTCGTGGCCTTCGCTTCTCCTGCCGCGTGCCCTTCGCAGCTGCTGCCACCGAGCTGCTTTGCATCTGCTTCGTCACCCCCCCTCCGGACCAAGCTTCGCAGGTGCGACGTGGACACTACCTAGCCACTAGTTCCCAACCCTCTCACCCTATATAAAGGGAGGCTGCGAGCCTTCCCGGGTAACTTTGAAAAATTGACACTTTTTCACCCTAATTTCATATATTCACTAATTTGACTTTCCCCAAAGCCCCGGTATCAATTTTAGCACCCAAAACATGTCCCGAGACCCCCGAGAAGCCCGGAAATTTTATCTTTTCGGTTTTGAACCCCTACCTTCGTAGAGCCCGGTTTTCAATTAAGCTCCCGGTTTTCAACATAGAAAGTCATATTTAAAGCCGAAGTGCTGCCCAAATTACCTTTTTAACCCCCGGTTAAATTAAGGTGAGTTCAATATATAGGAACAATTTTATGTTATGTGTTATATGTGTTGGATTAATGTCTAAGTCCATAACTATAATTGGTAAGACTTGACCCGACCCGGCATGGTCCATTTGGGTTGCATGGCATCATGCACTTGGATAGACTATAATGAGAGAAATAAAACACTTACGGTTATTAATATATTATAAGTTCTAGTATATTAATAATAAGAATAATGAGATTATTTAATTAGTATTGATCAAGAATTAATCTAGAATTAATTAAGTGATCAAAAGAAGACTAATTAAATATATGGGTTGATTGTGTAAATCATTCATTCTTATATATGTGGGCTTGTGATCCAAGATTCCTTATGTTGGACTAAGTCCATGGGGTGACCCATGAATACTCCATGGAGGTTAAAATCCATGGATCATAAGGAATGGGTAAAGTCATGAGTTACATGGTGTAACCCTAATAGCCACCATATAAAAGAAACCCATGGCTCAAGAAATCGTTACACTATGTGTATGTATGAGGGCTACACGATTTCATGAAGTGTTCTAATTTCTCTCTAAGTTATTCCAAGTGCTTATGGTGTTGTGTGAACCATTTGAGGTGTCACACTTGGGGCACTAAGCACTCAAGCTTCATGAAGACAAGCACTATCAAAGAGGTATGTATTCTATCTTGTTATATCCATTATTTTGTATGCTAGATTAGGATAATACCTTGGATGTTCATATTTGCATGTATAATAGAGAAAACATAGATCCAAGGTATTTAGGGTTGCATGTACACTTAGGAGTGTTAGAATGCTCATAACCCAACAGTGGTATCAGAGCCTAGGCTTGTTTTCTTGTTATACCTGCAATAGAAGCTGAAAAATCGAGTTTTGATGCTGTCAGCCCAGCTGACTCGCCGAGTCCATGAAGGGACTCGACGAGTCCAAGGCAAAATGCATCCAACTCGCCGAGTTGTGTTCATGCACTCGACGAGTTGGACCCCAGACAGCATATCTTCGAAGTTTTTGGCTAGAAATGGACTAGAAACATTACCCTAAGTTGTTTTGAACTTATAAACTTGTTTTTTAATGTGGTAATGTTCATGCTAATCCATTTTCAAAGATAATTGTCAATAGATTCATGTTTTGTATTAGTTTAAGAGTTAGACTAATTACATGAAAAAGTTTGATTTGAATTATCTTGTTCTTATGAGTTGCTTAGATTAATAGAAAAGTTGAGTGAAAAAGTTGTTTTCAATCCAAATTAATCTAAGAGTTGATTCTAAAATGTGTTTTTGTAACTTGTCCTCAAGTTATATGAAAAGTCACATTTAAGTTTCATAAAAAACTCATAAAAGTTGGCAATGGTTACAAAAGATGAAGAGTCTTGTCCTTAAGTTATGGAGGTTCAAGAGTCACTTCATTAATAAATAAATAAATAAAATATGTAACCTTAATTAATTTCATAAGTTATAAAATAAAGAAAAGGTTAATTCTTTATTAGTTTAAAGTCTTCCATAATTTGTCCACAAGTTATGGAACTTGAAGAGTTTTTGGATTAAAACTACTTTAAATACATAAGTTATGGAATTAATTAGTTTTGAATAGTTTCAAAACTTGCCCTCAAGTTTTGGAATTTGTAAAGTTTTCTCTTATGAATACTTTAATTCCAAGTTAGCCCTTAGAATTTTAAAAGTTAAAATTCAACCCTTATACTTTATAATATTATAAGTTAATAATATTTATATGTATAAGAGTAAAGTCGGTCTTACCGCTAGTACGCCTCATTCACGAAGCCGGTCTATAAGGTGGGTATAAGGTTGTTGCCTATAAAATGGCAACTTAATGGGTGTCCACTCTCACCCACCGCTTGCTTGACTGGTGGAGGGTCGTTAGCCGAACGGGTTTGACATGACTATAATTCTCCCTTCATTAAAAATATTAATGATAAATACTAAGTAACTAAACTCTTATAAATACCCAATCTTAGTTACTTAGGAAAAATGTGAAGAAGGTGCTAATCCATGAAATTACACTTTGCACTTTGTTTAAGTCGGTTAGTGGAGCGTGTGTGGTTAACCGGCACACTAACTCGTATTTAACAAGGTAGGCAAAGGGTAACTTAATGTTTATCATAGTATCGATGGAGCGTGTGTGGTTAACCGGCACATCGATTGAGGGATAAACACTTAAGGGTACCAAGTAATTTGCATGGTTACTTCACACCTTGTTTTGTGATCCTCGGCATCCCAGTCACAAAACCTGAAGGGCACACTCGAGATTGAAACATGCCATTGAACAGTTCAATGAATCTCAAAAGATCTAGGAGTTTCAAAACCAATTAAAACCTAATAATACATTTCGTTTATCTTGGTGGAAATTGGTGAATCGTCATTCACCTACCTTCAAATTGTTTTATAGCTTGGACTACGGCATACCTCTTCTAAGTTATAAAATAGTCTGTTGGGTCCTAGCCTTAATATTTCATATTGGGTGTCATATTAAGGACTTTAAGATCAACTATCTTGAATATCTCCCAAAACATGTCTGTTTTAGACATTTATGATCCTCCCAAATCTCTTGAAACAAGCTTTCCTAAATGAATATGATGTCCCATGGAAATCATACTTCTTTCACCTCCTCCAATTATTCTCCCTAACCCACAAGTTCTTGAAAAGTTTAAGGTCACTCAAACCCTATTGGCAAGACAAGGTCTAGGTGTGATCACATCCTGGAGATCTAGTCACATATTGACAAGCCGGGAGAGTTGGGTGTCAAAGTCTTGAGAAAGTTGGTGGTTCAACTACTTTCTAAGTCACATAGTGAGTTCTTTTGGAACACCTATGAAACAGACTATGACAAGACCCTTAATGATCTTATCTATTTGCTAAGATCAACTTCCTGAAACTTTATGGACATTGACAATGGTGACACTGGAAATACAGAAAAAACATTCTCTTCCCAATGGAAAGGGATCGGCCATAGTCAACTCGGTTGAACAAATGGTAAAGAGAAAAGCTAAGTCTGTGATAGTCCCGTGTACCATTATCAAAGGGTCCATATGTTTATATTGCCAAAGAAAGGGTCATTGTTTGCGAAGCTGCCAAATTTACCTAAGTCAATAAGGTTGACTCTACTTCAGGTAAAGTCCACTACTCTAACTCTGTTAAGTTTCTATTCTGAGATTCTTATTACATGATGTGACTGGGTCACATGGTAATGTTTTAAGAATCAAAGAAAAGTAAAGGAACTTAAAGAAAGAATATGCTGAATCTGATCGCATAGATGGATTTCTATCGTGAAGTTTGAAAAATCGGATTCTTGAGCTAATTCTTAGGAGTTATGAGATATTGCTAAGGAATAGATAACAACAAGTTTTTCATATGGGTTGTAAGGATAAGTTTTCCGCATAGTTTTAAAATAAAAGAAAAATTTTGATTTTATTTATTTTAAAATATCCTTACAATGGCATTTGAGGAAAAATTGTTGCTTATATGATTCCATTAATAGCAAGAGTGGAAATATGAAATTGATTCTTTCATTTGTGGTAATGTCTAAATTTACCAAACAAGGAAAGATTCTCATCATCCAAAGTAGTCTCAATTGGACCGGGACTTGGAATCATGCAAGTTGTATAGCATGATGAATGAGAACTTTCAAGTATTGGAAAAATTAAGACTAATTACTTGTTCACATGGATGTGTGAGTCAAGTAATGGACTAAGGGATCGAGCACATAGTCATGTGCACTGATTAAGTCCACCACAAAAGATGTAAGGCTATTCGTCATAGTTTACTAAAGCTCAGTAAATATGATTATACTTACAAGCTTAAGTGTAACTCTGAGACATTGGAAAAGATTTCAATGCATAGCAGAGCGGATAAGAAGAATCAAATTACGCATGAAGGATAAAAGTTTCTCAAATCTGAAAAGATGGGAGAGTACTTTAGTATTAGTTTTGTGATCATCTTAATGATTAAGAAACCATATCAAAATTAGTTCTCTAAGGAAGTCTTAGTGCATTCTTATGACTAAGAAGAAGGGATCTTGAATTGTTGAAATGGTTAAATCAAGAAGATGAGTCATACTTCGTTCCAATACAAGTCTTAGAGTCATACTCCAAGATTGTAACTTGAGTGACATGTCTCAAAGAAGGTTTAAAACACTTGAAAAATGTAAGAGTAAAAGTTTTCTACTCTTGTACATTTGAAATTGGTAAGTTGTGATGTTTTGGATAAAACAAAGACCAACTAAGGCCAATTGTGTGAAGTGTTTGTCTTGATTAGAATCCGCACTATCTCTTGGATGTTTGACAAGGGAGTCTTATAGGTCAAGAGGACAGTAGGAGTCTTAAAGGTCTTGAAATTCTCAAGAACTAATCAAGAATGAAACCTGAAGTTCTTCACTAGCACACGACTTGAGGTTTATAACCTATCGTGTTGACATATTCTGTGCCCATTCTAGTTAAAGTTGGCTTTGCATATGAGTTCTTAGAGTTCTCAATGTGTTGCACAACAACTTGGAAGCAATGCTAGGCCCTTGAGCTGCCAGGTGGCAAGAAATTAAGATTGAGTTCAATCCATATGGTTTTGGATTTGTCATTATCCTTGTCTTGTGATTATGGTTTTGACAAATTCATACGGGTAGGAACTCATACACCAATAAATCTAAGTGTCATAAGGTTTCTCTCCGATTCATGAAAATGATGGTGAGGAAACACTTTCACTAAGTAGATTTTAGCTAGATAGCAATTGTGATGTTTGCATTCTCAAAGTCGTTAGTGGAGCGTGTGTGGTTTACCGGCACACTAACTTGGACTTGTGAGAAATGGCAAAGGTCAAAACGATCAAGACTATGATTACGACATCCCTTTTCATAGTTCTTAAAATTGTTTTGACACACCCATAAGCTATCTAAGGGAAGGTGTATGTTTTTGATAAAGTCTTATCAAAACAATCTAGTATCAGAAATCTGAACTTTGGTAAGAAAGTCAATAAAGTATTGATTTCTAGAAGTCGAGCTTTCTGAGTATATGTCAAAGCTAGTGGGAGCATAAGTGTTATGCTAATAATCATCATGTTAGTGGGAGCATGATAATTACGATAAGTATTGCAAGCTAGCAATGTTAATTATAGAAAACAAAAGGTTTCAACTGGGAAAAAGTTGTTTTGCTATAATTAAGGGAGAGGAAATTATACTTCATCTCAAATCTATAAGCTTAGATCGTGAGGTTTTAATCATTTAGTCAAGAATATATATGAATTTCATGTTGGAATGGCTCAACATAAGGAAATTATGTATATGGGTCCATTATTTGCGTTCTAAAAGTCAATTATGATTACGGCATCCCTTTTCATAATCTGAATTATGAGAACTTGGCAAATAGAAATGGAAATGTTATAGCAAAAGACTGGTTTAGTCTTTATGTGAGACATCATGAATCGTGTCCCATATGCTTCGGATATAGGACCGATTACATGTGCTATATTCATCCTTTTCTAAAATTTTCCAAATGTCTAGGGCATTAAGAAGGGAAAAGGTTTAGAACTAGATATGACTAAAAGGATTAAACAATTGTCGAGGACAATCTAAGGTTTACCAAAGATTGGTTGCTCAAGGACAATTGGAAGTATACTGATAATTCTGGCAGGACCATATTGACATAATCTGTAAGGAGGCAACTCTTGTTCAGAAGTGATAGTCGAAATGGAATCTGGAAATGTTTCAAAGTTAGAATTTTCAATCTGTGTAAGATTAAGGAAACTTAATGCAAGAAGGATGGTTCCAAGGACTTGATCTCCTTTGGAATGCTCTCTAATGATTATTGTTAAGTCTTTCTGACTTTGTGCATAATCATTACAAGAGGATCGATGCATATAAGTTTAGAATCTAACAGATTTCAGTAAATGACATGAATTTGGAATTCCTGCATTTACAGTAAGGATTTGGGAGTGTGAAAAGAGAATCATTGAAGTTATGTTCATTTGATCTAGTTCACAAAGTAAAGATCATAGACAAACATAGTATGCATACTTGGTGTATGGCATGACTAGTGTTTAGGAAAACATAGTGTAGATGCTTGGAGCATGGGACAACTATTGTTTTAAATTCAAGAATAATGTTGATAGCTGAAACAGTATACAATGAATAATGTGTAATCATATGGTGATAAATAAAAGGTGTTTTATTTATATTCATAAGCTCTGAGACCATATTGGATTCAATTATTATTGTGGTTCACTTTGCATGTTTTAACTTCCTGAATAAACTAGGTTATTCTTCCGGAATGACTAAGTTATTCAAACCATCCACAGTCGGTCATATGTTGGAAGTAGATATGAATTAAGACTGTCATGGGTTGGCTTGTAGAGGTCTAAGATGTTGGACAAAGGGCTACAACACTCATGAGTGCTCATAAGTTCTGAGTATTGGATTCAACCCGCGCTCATTGGAATCACTTCATGGATCTTATCACGAGTGATCATGAGACGATAATATCTTATATTCTTCAAACCTAGAGATATGAGTTGTTACTATGAGTTGGTTGTACATTGATTGCACGAAACGCATTGGTAACTCGATGTTATAAAACGTGTCTTTGTGTATGATTCAACAAGTAGTAGAACAAGCCATATGAGTCGAAGTTTATCCATTCCTTTTACCTTCGGGATGAAAGCGATATCTGTGGGCCCCTCGATGATTTGATGATGACAAATGGAAGTGCTCGGCCGGGCCAGGACTGATTTGATTTGTTCAATTAGTCAGTCGTCATAAATCGGAAATCGGGAAACAACTAATGGACAGAGAGAATGATTATAATCCATGTCTCAGTCCATATGATATCTAGAATGGAGGAATATATGATCCCTTATCTAATGGACAAGTCGTTGACAAAGATCAGAGTTCATCTACAAGGTCAGAGTTCGACAGAAGCTTTTGAGAGCTACGATTGCTAGTTGGTTCCTGAAGTCATACGCAATAATAGTTTTAGACTTATCCAAGTGGGAGACTGTTGGATTAATGTCTAAGTCCATAACTATAATTGGTAAGACTTGACCCGACCCGGCATGGTCCATTTGGGTTGCATGGCATCATGCACTTGGATAGACTATAATGAGAGAAATAAGACACTTACGGTTATTAATATATTATAAGTTCTAGTATATTAATAATAAGAATAATGAGATTATTTAATTAGTATTGATCAAGAATTAATCTAGAATTAATTAAGTGATCAAAAGAAGACTAATTAAATATATGGGTTGATTGTGTAAATCATTCATTCTTATATATGTGGGCTTGTGATCCAAGATTCCTTATGTTGGATTAAGTCCATGGGGTGACCCATGGATACTCCATGGAGGTTAAAATCCATGGAGCATAAGGAATGGGTAAAGTCATGAGTTACATGGTGTAACCCTAATAGCCACCATATAAAAGAAACACATGGCTCAAGAAATCGTTACACTATGTGTATGTATGAGGGCTACACGATTTCATGAAGTGTTCTAATTTCTCTCTAAGTTATTCCAAGTGCTTATGGTGTTGTGTGAACCATTTGAGGTGTCACACTTGGGGCACTAAGCACTCAAGCTTCATGAAGACAAGCACTATCAAAGAGGTATGTATTCTATCTTGTTATATCCATTATTTTGTATGCTAGATTAGGATAATACCTTGGATGTTCATATTTGCATGTATAATAGAGAAAACATAGATCCAAGGTATTTAGGGTTGCATGTACACTTAGGAGTGTTAGAATGCTCATAACCCAACAATATGTGCTATGTGCTTTTCAGTGTTATTATTCCGAGTTATTTTCCCATGTTATTTTATTCGCTATGTTTATAGTAATTGTAATACCTTTGACCATGTGATCAGTGAAAGGACTTAGATTCACATTGGTACTGGTACGTAGCCTCTGTCCATGTAGAGCATGTCTCCGTAATAGAATAACTTCTATTCTATGGCATTGGCAAATGGTTAGACAGGACTATAAGCCTGAAATCTAACAAGATGTTAACCATAAATTGCATGTCTTCTATGCCATTTGGGCCAAAGTTTTATTGATGAATATCAAGCATTGAAAAGTATATCTTTGAATAAAGTCTTTGATTGATATGAACGCTTGTCACATGATTTCACATATGTCTTGTTGTTCCTCTTTGCTTTTGCCACATTGAAGTATGTATATATATATATATATATATATATATATATATATATATGGCATAACATTATATGGTATCTATTATTGAACTCACTAAGCATTACTGATTACCCTATCAATGTTTAACAATTGCAGGTGATAAGTAACTAGTATGTTCACATACTGTTGAAAGGTTTAGAATAGTTTGTAATAGTACTTTTTTACTTCAGTTTATGTTTGTATGAATTACAATATCCTAGGTAGTTATGTAATATATATATAACACTTTGTAATAGACGGTTTGTATCCGATATTTTGTAATCCCTTTATCAATGTAAAATATTGCTTTTATGAATATGCAAGTAGCATGTTTTGGAGTAATGATATTGTGAAGTATGAAAGTTTGGGTCTTTCAAAAGAATTAATACCACCACATTCATTATCAAACAAAAAGCTAAACCCTTGTTTGTACAAACCATGAAAGGAAATAATATTTCTTTCCATTTCAGACGAGTAACAACACTTATTCAAATCTAAAACTAACTCACTACTTAGCAACAAAGAATAAGCTCCAATCTTGGTGACATGTGAAGCTTTCATATTCCCCATTATTAAGTTTATCTTCCCATGCTCCACATTCTCACTTCTTCTTAGTCCCTTCAAATAAAAACATATGTGAATACCATAGCCTGTATCAAGGACCCAAGAGTTAGAATGGGGTGAGTTATTAGACAATATAGTGTAAATACCTGCATGGTTGGGTTTTACTTTCCCATCCTTAACATCTTGCAGGTACTTTGGGCAGTTTAGCTTCTAGTGCGTCTTTTCGTGGCAATAGAAGCATTCAGTTTCTTTAAGATTGGCAGAAGGAGTGACATAACCTCTTTTGGTTCCACTTGAAGACGAGCCATCAAGGGACCTTCCCTTGGTACCCTTCGAAGGGCTCTTCCTCTTCTTTCCTTTTCCTTGCCTGATTGCCAAGACAAGGTCCGCAGTAGGAGTAGGAGTGGTAACAACCGATTTACCCTTAAGACCACTTTCGGCGGTCCTCAAGAGTCCTTGAAATTTGCTGAGTGTAACTTCCTCCGTGTTCATGTGGTATGTCATTCAGAATTGATCATAACAAGAAGGTAATGAGTGCAAAATAATGTCAATTTCCAACTCCTCGGGGAAGTTCACATTCAATTTTAGCAAACGGTCCACATACATTTTCATTTTCTGTAAGTGGCTCGTGATGGGTTCACCATCCTTCATCCGGGTTGTTATCATGGAGGAGATTATTTCATACCTCTCTTGACAAGCACTTTAATGGTAGTGGTCCATCAAGTCCTGGAGCATCTCAAAAGGGTAATAGTCCTCATAGGACTTTTGGAGCTTGACTATCATCGTGACCAACATGATACATGCCACTTTCGTGGCATCTTTCTCATGAGTCTGGAATTTAGCGATCTCCTCAGGAGTAGCAGACGACTCATCAAGTTCCTTAAGCTCTTTTTCGAGGACATATTCCTTGTCCTCGTAACGAGTAACCATCCTGATGTTATGGATCTGATCCATAAAGTTGGAACCATCAAAGATGACTCTCCCACAAAGGTTCATGAGAGAGGAGTGAGTAGGGTTTGAGCTAGAAGAATCATTCTTGGAAGACATCTGAAAAGAAGAAAGACAAGTTTAGATTAGATATAAAGATAGTCATTAATAAGACACAAACATAATATTAAGGCTAGGACCCAACACAATATTTTATAACTTAGAAAAGGGATGTCGTAATCCAAGCTATAAAATATTTGAAGGTAGGTGAATGACGATTCACCAATTTCCACCATGAAAAACGAAATGTATTATTAGGTTTTAATCGGTTTTGAAACTATTAGTTTCTTTTGAGATTCATTGAACTATTCAATGACATCTTTCAATCTTGAGTGTGCCCTTCAAGTTTTGTGACTGGGATGCCGAGGATCACAGAACAAGTTGTGAATTAACCATGCAAATTACTTGGAAATCTTAATGTATATCACCTAACCGATGTATTGGTTAACCACAAGCGCTCCACGGATCTATGATTAACCTTAAGCCACCCTTTTTCCTACCTTGTTAAGTCTAGGTTAGTGTGTCGGTTAACCACACTCGCTCCACTAACGACTTAAGAAAAGTGCAAAGTGTAATTTCATGGGTTAGCACCATATTCACATTTTCCTAAAGTAACTCAAATTGGGAATTTATAGAACATTTAGTTAATTTAGAATCATCATACTTTTAATGAGGATTAAAGTCATTATCCAACCTGTTCGGCTAACGACCCTCCACTGGTCAAGGAAGCGGGGGGGTGAGAGTGGACACCCATTAAGCTGCCATTTTATAGGCAACAACCTTTACCCCTTTATAGACTGGCATCGTGAATAAGGGCTACTAACGGTAAAACGACTTGTTCTTATATATATATATATATATATATATATATATATATATATATATATATATATATATATATATATATATATAACTTATAATATTATAAAGTATAAGGGTTGAATTTTAACTTTTAAAATTCTAGGAGTTGGAACTAAAGTTTTTTAAAGTGACTTTACATGTTCCAAAACTTGAGGGCATGTTTTGTAACTTTCAAAACTTTTCATCTTTTATAACTTATGAGTTAATGGTTTATAAAATGAGAGACTTTTCATTTTATGTAACCTAAAACAAAGACTTTTGGTAATCCATAACTTGAGTAAAAATTATGGATTCCATTAAAACACATCAAGATCAAGAATTAAATGAACAAATTAGTTGCAAATAATTCCTATGATCTAAACTCATAAGTGTATGAACATTCATATCAACAATTTCAAGAATCATAAAGAAACACATACAAAACTTGAAATTTTGATAATAGCCATTGTAAATGGATTAGCATAACCATTCCACCATATAAAACAAGTTTTATAAGACCAAAACAGTTTAGGGTAATGTTTCTAGTCCATTTCCAGCAACAAAACTCGAAAACCTACATTCAGGGCCTCCTACTCGTCGAGTGCATGAACCTACTCGACAAGTAGGATGAATTAACATATGGACTCATAGAGTCCCCTCATGGACTCGCGAGTTCATTCAGCAGAATGTAGAAATCTTGAGTTTTTTCAACAATTTGCATCAAGTATCAAGAAAACAAGCATAGGCTTTGATACCACTGAAGGGTTTTGAGCATTCTAACACTCCTAAGGTGTACATGCAACCCTAGAAATATTGGATCTATATTTTACTAAGATACATGCAAATTTGATTTTCCAAGGTTCATAGCCTAAATAGCATGACATGGGGAATTTTGATGCATAAAAGCTAGTAGGAGAACATACCTTTCTTATTGCTTAGATTCCTTGAGAACCTTGTGAGCCTAGCACCTCAAGTGTGATGCCTCAAATGTTTCACATAACACCACAACCCTTGGAATAACTTTGAGAGAAGTTCACTAACACTCAAAATTGTATAGCCCTCTTGTTCTTCACTTAGTGGCCGATTTTGCTAGCTATGGAGCTTCTTATATTGTGTGCCACATGTAGGGTTACTCCATGTAAACCCTAATAGGCATGGCTTTTCATATTCCATGATCCATGGGTTCATAACCTCCATAGACTATCGATGGAGCACCTTATGGGTTTTAGCCCAATTCAATAAACCATGGATTATTAGGCCACTATACAATAATGGATGATTTACACAATCCATCCCATATATTTAATTAGTCTCTTTTTGATCACTTAATGAATTCCAAATTAATTCTTGATCAATACTAATTAAATAATATTATTAATATATTAGAACTTATAATATATTAATAAACCTTAAGTGTCCTTTCTCTCATTTAGTCTATCCAAGTGTTGCAATGTCATGCAACCCAAATGGACCATGCCAACCGGGTCAAGTACAACCCAGAAATAGTTATGAACTTAGACACCTAATCCAACATAATATTCCAAGGTTTTAATCCTAACTAGCATCATATGAAGTATATGCTGATATGTGCATATTTAGTGTGTACTAAGTATATTTTTTATTCATATATTAGCTAAATTATCGCATATTATGGACAAAAGGTACTTAAAAGTGTTAAATTATGTTTTTCAGTCCAAAGATGAAGCTCGGAAGCAAAAGGAAGCAAGAGAAGCGGTTAGGAGGTCGAGAGTGGAATGAAGAAGAAAAACACCTAAAAAAGGCTTCTACTCGGCGAGTCGAGCCTGGACTCGACGAGTCCGGTCGAGGAATCAGAAGGATAATGATTCGGAATTCCAGATAGTTATCGCAATATGGAGAATGTGAGAGGGACTCGACGAGTCACCACTTGACTCGACGAGTCGGATCGCTTATTTAAAGATAACTCCACAGATCGATAAGGGAAAATTCTGGGAAGTTTCAGCAGTGCTTTGCTGCGATAAAGAAGCCAGAAGAACCCTAGAAGTCGACAAAGAAAGCTAGAATTCAATTCCAGGAGTAATTAAGGCACAATTTCATCATTCTACTTATTCTTTTGTTTTGTCAATATGATTAAGCAACTTGAACTTGTTTGTTTGCTGTTATTTACTTTAATTATGAACTAAAATCTTTAGACTTCTGTTTGGGGATACAAAGTTGACAATATGGTTTGATTGATTAGTAGGATTAATTCCAAGTTGGTGAATTTTTGTTATTTTAGCTTGCTAAAGAACCTTGTGTATGAATAATAATTAATTTTCTGTTAATAGGAAGATAATTGATTAGCATGAACATCTATTGATTATCAACCTCATATGATATGTGACCACTATACTATATGTCTAGGATTAATGAATATGAAACTAGAATTAATAAGGAAATTGAGTAAATTTATGTGCAAGCTTGTAAGATGACCATCAAACAAGAGGTTAATTAAGAATAATAAATTAATTAGCTATTGCAAGTCTAACTTAACCCGAATAATTAATCTAGTAAATATAATTAAATTAAGCAATTGGCCACTGTTTGAGTTAGTTTATTTGCTAAGGATTAGGGTAGTGAACATGAACCTAATCACTTGAATCGGTAACCAACGAAAGAATTAATCCATTGCACTATTACCTTAAAATCAACCATAGAGTTAACCGAGTTGAACTAAACAGAAGTTCCTTTCCCATTATTGAATCTAGTTAAATTGTTATTTTCTAGTCTTAAACTAGTTATAGTTAGTAAGTTTCTAGTCTTGTAAAACTAGAGAAAAAACCCTTATTTCTTAATCAACTTAGATAGAATTAGTTTTTAATTTAATTTGCCGTTCCCTGTGTTCGATACCCTGCTTATTTAGCTATACCACAATTGATAGGTTCACTGCCTTTTGTGTGTTATTTGATAATTAAAGTATGATTAAAACTAAGTGAGTTTTACACACATCAATACAATACAAGAATCTAGTAGAATGACATACCTTTTGATGGATCTTGAAGTCTTGAACCTTTAAGAGATTAGTGCCCCAAGTGTTGCACCTCAAATGGAATCACACAACACCAAAAACACTTGGAATAACTAAAGAATAAGGATACTTAGGTTCCCTCTTATGAAATCGGCCTTGCCCTCTTTTCTATGCACTAGTGCCAATTTCATGAACCAAGGACCTCTTTATATAGTGTGGAGGATTAGGGTTACATTCATGTAAACCCTAATACCCATGACCTTTCATTTCCAGAGGATCTCTGGGTTAAAAACTCCATGGACTATCCATGCAAGCTTAGCGCAACCAAAATGAACTTGGTCCATCCTATGTATATAAGAGTCCATATTTAATTAGTTCCTTTTTTATCACTAAATTAATTCTTGATCAATACTAATTAAATAATATGATTTCATATTAATATATTAGAACTTATAAAATATTAATCTAAATCATAATTATCCTTTTTCTCATTTAGTCTATCCAATTTTTTCGATGCCATGCAACCCAAATGGACCATGCTACTCTCAGGTCAAGAACATACCAATAATAGTTAAGGTCTTAGACATCTAATCCAACAGTATTGTCAGTTGTGTCACTAACAAGCATTTAGAATCAATCAGGACATGGTCTGTCAACTTCCACCAACTCAAAGAAATCCCAGCGGCAATGATAATATGCTCTTGCACTTAGTTCAAATTTATTTTTCAAGTTTTCCTCAACTACGTTATCATTAGCATAAACAAGAATCATGTCATGTATATCATTGACATGAGGTCATGAATCAGAGATGATGGGTGTAAAGGTGGCTACAATTGACGATAAGGGGGGCGGGGGGAGTTGGAGTCGCCTATCATAGGTGGCATCGGTCAGAGTCGATAATGGGGGTAGGGTACCAAATGAAATTAGGGTAAGAATATACCGATTTCGAAGAGAGGCATGGGAGAAATAAAAAAGAGGAGGAAATTGAAAATCGGCAAAAAAATTGAGAGGGAACTCAAACTCAACGACACAATTCAAAATGCATAGAGATATTTTAAGTTGCTAATTTTGTTGCAAATCCCACACTAATCCTTTGGTAAATGGTGAATTTTATGTTGCTAATTTTGTCGCTAATCCATCACTAACCTAATTTTCTACTAGTGTCACTTTCACAAAAAACTATATGACATTAGTTTACGACAAACACTTTTATCTATCTTAAAACCAGTGTATGTCGTAATTCATATAAAATTAAAAGTTTATTTTCTACTGGTTAATTGATATATATGTTTATTTACACCTACCTCACATCGACAGTA
Source organism: Lactuca saligna (assembly GCF_052625555.1). Lineage (NCBI taxonomy): Eukaryota > Viridiplantae > Streptophyta > Magnoliopsida > Asterales > Asteraceae > Lactuca > Lactuca saligna. The sequence goes on from NC_136425.1 coordinate 196,846,367, forward strand.
AAGTAAATATTATGTAGTTTTTGTTACTAATTAATATTTACATATTAAAGCATACGAAGCAAGGGATCTGGAAATTTTAGGTGGTTAGGGATTTGGCAACAGCAGCGTCTGAAATTTTTAGTTTTTGTCCCTTATTATGTGGCTTTTTCAAATTTCACCGTACATTAACTTTAGACAAGGCAACTTCAACTTTGGAGCTGTGGCTTGAGATTGCATCGACATCGGATTCTGACAATATCATAACATGCGTTTTTCTCACACTCCTCCCAATCACTTCTTGCACCGCCTCTCCATATCAATTTTGAAGTTGTCGCCACGATTAGTCTAGGAGTTCTATTAGACATCAACACCATTATAGATCGATAACAACAATCGAATGTTCAACGAAACCATGGTATGCCCCACCCAGTTTCCTATTTGTTAGTTTGATATCCTTTAATTGGCGTTTCTTTTAGAATAAACCTAACTGGATCCAACTCTAGATTTCTTTAATTTTCATTGAACTAAAGAGACTAATGGATAGTTATGTTGGATTGACAAAAGTGATTTGATTCTGATGTGATTTTGAATAAGGACCCGCTGAATAATTATTTTTTAAAATTATAATCCGAACATAAGTAAGAAGCATAAGAAGATGAGTTAAATTGTTTTAAATTCTAAAGAACCTACATTGTTCCATCGTGAGAAAACCTATAGCTTTGATATGAAATTATGAATCAACAACCAAATACTGAAACTACACATTTCTATCTTGTAGGTTTCGTAATAAACGTGGCTGGAGTTGATTGAAGTCTTTGAAGCCTAATCACATCCTTAACATAATGGCTTTGTCTTTTGTCTCAAAAGGGACTTATTCAATCCTTTTCACCTATTTACTTTTTCTGTCACATCTCTCCAATGGTTTCTACTTGCCTGGAAGCTACATCCGAACATACTCAACAGGAGAAGAAATATATATTTGCTAAAGTTAATTCATTAACATCCTTTGAAACAAAGCTTCCTTTTAGTTACTACAGTCTACCATACTATACATCCTCTGGAGGAATCAAGAAGAGTTTTGAAAATTTAGGAGAACTCCTAATGGGAGACCATATCATTTTCTTATGAACATCAATACATCTGATTTACTATGCATCACACATCCATTAAATGAACATGAAGTAAAAGATTCTAAAACAAAGAACACATGATCTATATCAAGTCAACATGATTCTTCATAACTTGCTAGTAATGAGGTTTGCGAATCAAAATGGGGTTAAAATCCAATAGACAGGGTTCCCATTTGCATTTACAAATCCCAACAAGAAAGATGATGATTACATCATCAACCATGTGAAATTCAGAGTGTTTGTACATGAGTATGAAGGAATATAGGGGTGCAAATAATTGGCACAAAGGAAGAAGGTATGGGAGTAATACCAACAAGTGATGATAAAAAGAAAGTTATAGGATATGAAAGAAACCTGCGAATTTATCATAAATTGAATAAAATTTTATTATTAATTTGTAGAGTTTCTATTGGCATTTTCATTTAATCAAGGCCTAATATATGCACAAATTCTTTGGTTTTCATAATATTAAACAACATTTGTACCCCTTTGATTCAAGAGGAATCTAATTAATTTAATGAATTCATTTTTATTTTCATATGACAGGTAATTGTTTGTAAGTGAGATCAACAAGAGGAATAATAATTTGAAATATTAGAAGAAGAGTTATGAATTATGAAACTTTTTTCTTATTATTTTTAAAATCAAAGATTAAAACATTCATTTGTTGTTAAGCTTAAGTTATGGATTTGTCGAACCTTTTTGTTTATGTTGGAACAGAGCTATCAATGTATTTTAAAGGCTATAAATGTAATATTCTATTTCAACTCATAATAAATCGGTCTTATGAGACAAAATGACTGTTTTACTCTTTACCTGCACCCCTTATTTTTTTCTCCTAACATCTATCATACTAAAAAAATCATGACTATATTTATAACTGATGAATACTATGAAATTTGACTTTTTTTTGGAATGCAAGGGTAAAATGATCAATCAATGGTGGTTCTTGTACTGAAAACATCAAATTTCATATTGAACATTAGTAGGAGTTCAGGGATTTCTCCTAAATCAGATGGTCCAAGTGGAACTATTTTTTCCTTAACAAACCTAACGGTTAGCATCAATTTTCGAAATTAAAATGTTCATTTTATTACTATGGTTGATTATAATTTGTTAAAGATAATATCATTTTAGAGGATGTCAGTTACAGTTTCTAGGAGGTTAAGGTTTCCTATTAATATAAAAAGGCATTATTTTCTATTTTTGCATTTGTAGTGATATAATGCATTTATTACGTTTGATTTTACTTTAAAAGATTGATTAGTACTGGTTTGGCATGCAAGGACACCTCATGATTAAAAGAGGCAAATGCAAAAAATATTTATGTATTTCATTTTTTTGTGTTAGAACATCCTTTCTGTTTTTTCTATTATAGTATTGAATATTCTTTTATTAGGGCATTATACACTAAAAAATATACTAATTTCTAGCATTGTTTTATTTTTTTATTTGGATATTATACTTTGAAAAATCTATCCAACAACTATGAAAATCGTTTTGCATTTGGATGATGTTGCTATAGCTGGGTTAGATTTTTCAAAGTTAAAGTTGTTAACTTGTGATAGAAAGAAATGAAAGTATGATGTTGTAATCAATAAATCAATGAAACTACGTTGCTATTTCCTACATTCTCCCAAACAACACCAACCCATCTCTCTCTTATTAATATCCAATTGAACTCTATCATGGTGATTATCTTTATATCTGTATTGTGCCCAACTTGATTTCAGAATAATTATGTTAGGTCAATTGAGATGATGTTCAAGTAAGTTTATTTATACAAACCTACGACAATACCCACGGGTTTTTACTAGTTATAATAAAAAGCGTGATAAGAAGGATTGTTATGGATTGGTTAAGAACATAGTCACAGGAGTCGCTCATGTTGTCACGTACCACATTTTGAACGTTCCGTACCCAAACGGGGTACATAGTCGATCCCAACACCATGTGAAACGCTCTCTGGTATGGCTCATTGGCGATCCGAGCAATCAACCCGTACGATGACGAGAACGTGTTTCCTTCGAATTGGATTGCAGCAATTCGACGATTAGGTGGGTGACTGCAAAAGAAAATCGACGATTGGATCACCAATTGGGCGGGAATGGTGATGTCGATTCCAAAAAGTTACGATTCAGAAAAAAAACGCTTCGATAATTGGTTTGATTCCTCGATACCAGGTATGATTTGGTTATTAAATCAGGCCCTTGTCACCATACACTTCATCTTCTTCAATTAGATGATTGTTGCATTCCACTGTAACATCGACTTCCATTAATACACTTGCAAATTTCCGCTTTTCGTCTCTTCCTCTCTTCTATTGTTATTCTATTAGTTATTGAGAATGGTTTTTAGTAATGGCAAGGCTAGCATTCATGTATCATATAGTGAAACAGAACCACAGGAAAATTTTGTTGGCATTGGTGAGAATAATTACATAAGAGTAGGCTCACCAGGAAGCAACAAAAAGTGATAATGAAGCCGACAAACCTCTTTTAGAAGAAGTGACTATGGTTGGTTAGGGTACTAGTAAGAATACTAGTGGATCAAAGCAATGGATTTGTAACCATTGCAAAATGAAATATACAAGCTCATACACTAGGGTTCATACACATTTCTTTGGTCCTCAAGCTGGGAAGATGGCAAATATTAGAAGATGTCCAACTATGATTAAAGATCTGTTCAAGCTACAATGAATTTCGAGCAAGGTAGGTGGTGTGTCAAGAACTTTAAAATAGTTCAATCCTTTCAAAAAATTCAGCATCAAAAAAATGACTTGAGGAAGCTTTTGGTGTCATGGAGCGAAATATGGTGGACATCAAAATCATGAGAGGCTTGTGTTCTAATGGTTTCCCATTCAATTCTTGCAGAATCCTTAATTCATTGAAATGATATAAGCCATTAAGAAGTCACCGCATGGATACAAACCTCCATCTAGTGAAAAAGCAAGAACCATCTTACTAGATGAGTGTGTGAGAGATATTGATAAAGAACTAATATCGGTGAAAGATATTTGGTACACTCAAGGTGTTTCGATTATTTCGAATGTATGTTCTAATGTCAAACACAAGCCACTTCTCATTATTGTTACCGTCAATGTTCGTGGTGCGGTGTTTATGTATGCGGAAGATTATTCGGGGGTCGAGAAAATGGGAGTGACGATTTCCAATTTTCTAAGAGGAGAAATTGAAGTCGTTGGTCCAAGTAATGTCTTACAAGCGGACAACGCGACTAATTGCAATGCTGCTGGATGTGAGATCGAAAAGGTATTCAAACATATATTTTGGTCACCTTGTTGTGTTCATAGTTTAAACTTGATTTTTAAAGATATGTCACAATAGTTTTATTGGATGACTGATACCTATAGGAGGGGTAAAGCAATTGTAAAAATACTTTATTAACCACACTCATGCCTTGTCAATGTTTCATGAAAATTCAAAACTAGATTTATTAAAGGTGGCTAAAACTCGGTTTGCTTCACACTATATTCTTTTAAAAAGATTTATAAAGTGTAGGGAGGCTTTTGCCACAACTATAGTCCATACTTCTTGGAGAGATTGGGTTAAATGTGGATGGAAATACGAGAATTAATGGGGCAAAAGTATGTGATACAATAAAGATGATTCGTTTTGGGATGATGTTGAAAGTGTTTTGGCTATCACTAAACCAATCATTCTTCTTATAAAGTTGTATGATGGTGAAGGCCCTAAAATGGGTGAGAGTTATGAGAGGATGGATAATATGATGAGGGGAATAAAAGATATAATGCAAGAATGTACTTATGCTAGCTATTACGAACACGTGGATAAGATAATTTTAACTAGGTGGGAGAAGATGAATATCCTACTACATTGTTTGGGGTTTGCATTAAACCCACGATTTTATGATAGGCGATATCTTCAAAAAATGGCACCCGGTGGTAGGCAAAGGAAACCACCAAATCTAGACAAAGAGGTTATCCAAGGTGTCATGGAATCCTTCAATAGATTTTCTGAAAATGAAGAGGAGGGACGATTGTGACAAGAGCAATTCATAACATTCCATATGAAGAAATGTATCTACTATATGGAAGAAAAACAAACGGATGCTTTGATAATGGATCCAATAGATTGGTGGTCAACCTATGGAGCCGAAACCCTGGATTTGGCCTTGGTGGCAAAGAAGGTACTTTCACAACCTATTAGTAGCTCTTCCACGGAAAGGAATTGGAGTATGTATTCTTATATTCATAATGTGAAAAGAAACCGGTTGAATGAAAAAAGATTCGATAATTTGGTTTACATTCACTCAAACATTCGACTCCTATCTTGTTTCCACGAATCATACGAATCCGGCCCACCCAAAAAATGGGGCATCAATCCTAAAAGCATTTTCATTGAAGGCTCGAGTTCATGACTAGATGACATGGTTTGGGAGAGTTTAGATGAAGAAAATTTGGAGAATGGACAAGGAAAAAAACAATGAGTTGATTGACATGTTACATTTCAATTTTTGTTGGTTTACCCTTCTTGATTCTGTTTTTGAGTTATTAGAAAACTGTTACTGTTTTGAACTTTTGATTTCCAACATGTAATCTATTTTAAATTCCAACATGCAATCTTTACAATATATGTATTTTGGTATTATGAATTATGGAATCATGAAAAATGTTGTTGGAATTGAGTTTATAAAAACATATTGTTGGAATTCTGTTTCTAAATGAAATATATTAATGGAATTCTACTTCTAAATGAAATATGTTGCTAAAATTATGTTTATTAGTAAACTATTGTTAAATATGTGCTCTAAAAATAGGTATACCGTATCAGTACCAATGGTACGTTGTACCGGATATGTACGGAAACGAACCTACCCCCTCATACCCGATACACCCAACATAATGAACCCGTTCCGGTTCTTTGTTCTTGTACCAAACCATACCATGAACTATGCAACTTTGGTTAAGAAATCAAGCCTTTTAGCCCCGATTATTGAGTTAAGTTATTTAAGTGAAAAATAATTAGTAAAATTTGTAAGCTATTATGAATTGTTTAAACAAAGGTTTATTACAAATTTAAATTATAGCTATCAAAAGTTAAAAAGTTAATAATTAAAATAATCATTGACAAAGTCATTGTGGTCTAAACAAAGGATTATTTATTATTATGGATTTGTTTAAACAAAGAATTATTATGGGTGGTTTAAAAAGGTTACCTAGTAAAAAAATAAAATTCTATGGAATCAAACATTCTTCTTTTATAATGGATCATTGGATCGTATATCAAGTAAGGCTTAAATAATCCAAAAAAAAAAAGGTCGATAAAACATATAGAAATTTTTATAAATATAAAAGATTTTCTATATGGATTCAAAAGTGTGAATTTGGGTCTCAACTGTGAAAAGTGAAGTTTCTAAACAGGAAGTGCGGAAAAAGGTAGGCTTGATAATCATATCGTCTTCGAGTTAGTGTGTCACGGGTTGACGGGTTGGCGGTTCAAAATATGACAATCCAAACACGATCCATTTAAATACACAGGTCACGGGTTTGCAGCTTTGTAACATAAACCCATATATAACCCGTAATCCCATTTATTTATACGGGTTCACAGGTTGGCAGTTTCGTAGGTGAAACTTCATAAATAAAATTGACAATTAAACATGAATAAAATATTAATGGTTGATGCAAAAATATCCGAATTTTAGACACTTAACTACTTAAGTCTTAAAGATCCAAATGAAAATTAAAAACATTCATAAAAACATGAAAAACATGTTCAAACTACACATTAATACAAATACAGATAATACTTATTACATAATGTTTATTAAATATTGATACCTTATACATATATATATATATATATATATATATATATATATATATATATATATATATATATATAATATAATATAATATAATATAATATAAACGGGTTGACGGGTCAACCTGTTTATTTTTTAATAAACCCATGTATGACCCGTTTAATAAACGGGTTGGCGGGTCAACCTGTTTATTTTTTGAGAAACCCATATATGACCCGTTTAATAAACGGGTTGGTGAGTCAACCTATTTATTTTTTGAGAAACCTATGTATGACCCGTTTAATAAATGGGTTGGTGGGTCAACCTATTTATTTTTTGAGAAACCCATGTATGATCCGTTTAATAACGGGTTGGCGGGTTGACTCAACGCAAACCTATTTATTTCGTGTAGTGTTGCGGGTAGTGTTGAAAATTGATAACCCTAGAAAAAGGTATGAAATTTTGAAAATAGAATAGTTTTCAATGTGGATTAAGTCCCAATTGACTCATAGAAGAAAGAAGGCGAACAGATTTCACTGGTTGTGTGGTAAACTTTGAATCATAGCTAAAACCCCACTTCAAAGATCGGTTTATTCCAAGTTTAAACCGATTTAGTCATTAAATATTTGTTTTGCATACTGGTTTTTACTAATTTATCCTTGCTCTAGTCCAAAAAAATCACAATTCCGAAAGGGTTTTTGTTTGAACAGGTTAAATATGAAACCACATGGTTTCCTGTTATGAATTCAGTACTGATCATGTCTTGCTACAAACCTTATTGCAAAGTGTAATAATGTCAGAACGTTTTCTTAAGTTCATAATGCAAACACCTCGAAAACAAAATATTACTTGCAAATTAGGGGATAAATCAAGCAAGTTAAATAAGGATTTCATCCTAACTGACCCGCAAAAGATAGTTGGTACCAAAACCCAAACTTCCCTTAATATATAAATTAATTAAAAGAATATATGGAGATAACGAGGCTTAAAGAAAGTTATAATAACTGCGTACTTGAAACTGATTGTGTCTATCATCATCTTCTGGAGGTAAGTTCAAATCACAACACTTAAATTCTTCTGGTGGCACCAACAGAGTAGAATCTTTAGCTGTCTCCGTCATCTCATCCTCAGCGGACGTCTTTAAATACTTGACAACTTCCGCCGGCTGCCTTAACTGATCATCGCCTGTATCATGCAGCGAACATTGGGACCATGAGTTATGATAATTGAAGTCATCATCGTCCTTTTTCTGCTGTAGCTCTAGCTCATTATCCACCTCCACCATCGTGTTGCTTCCCAGTTTCAGTCCTTGGTGGCGCCGCATGTGTCCTCCCAATGCCTGTCCAATAGCAAACTCCAATCCACAAACCTTGCATCCATGCAACTTTTGAAGGGACCTCCAAGGAGACGAATTTTCTGAACCGCCTAGCTTAACCTTCTTGTGGCTTGCCCGATGACCACCGAGAGCTTGGAATGTATCATACTTCTTGTCGCAGTCTTTGCACTCATAAACACGACCACAAGGGTCAGAAACACTAGGGTTTTCATTGATTTGCTGGGACATAATTAAACTCAAATTTTCTATACCCAACTTCTCTATCGCTTTCGCTTGCCCATCGCATCTGCTTCTCTTCGCCTCCATTGATTATGTGCCAAACAAATTATAAGAATATAATATAAAAAAAGTGAGAAGTTCAAAGTTCAAACTAAAACTATTACGCACTGGAGGATGATAGAAAATTTATTGGTTATCTATTTAATTGCTTATTGTGATTCGGGATAATTAGGAAACTGATAATTATCTTTTGAGATTTACATATATCACTGATATCTGATATCGATGAAGGAAAAAATATTACCAAATTTATATTTGTATTGATTATATCTCTTATTTTTATTTATTTTTTAATCGTTATTAATATAATCAGTTAAACATTATATATATATATATATATATATATATATATATATATATATATATATATATATATATATATATATATATATATATATATATTATTTAGGAGCTCATTTTTCCACATGAATTCTTTAATTCATCAAATTTATATGCGTTACCATATATGCTCTTCATTTAATTGAAAAGATAGAGAAAGATCCACCATTTTTTGTTCTACACCTAGCTGCTTCTACATGCCAAAATTATGAAGTAACATTTCTTTTCTTTATCTTTTTCGTTCTTTTACACCACTGTGATTTTAATATTTAATTTTTTAATACCTCATTTTTTTATTAACTGAAAGGTCCACCCTCATTTTAATACTTAAATAAGGATTGAAACTGATAGCTTTTAAGCTTTATGTCAACTCGTACTCCAAAATATATCTTCCGTTTTATAAGTTGAAGGTGAGGCATGCTTTCCCTTTTAACTATATTATAATGACCTCATCCGTACACAATAATTTTTCTCCATACACAATAATTGGTGTTTTAAAATGTTGTATTGTACAACTATATAATGTATGAATTTTTATGTATGATAAAAAACTGTTATGTACGAATCACTTCCCTAAATATATTGATAAAAGCTGAGAGGTTAAGAACGTCCATATAAGATTGGAAAACTGATTGGTGTTCTTAGTTTTAACCTGCAATTTGGTTAATAACACCAGAGGAAAAAACACACGCCATGTATGAACATTTCCCTGTTCACCACACAAAAAAGAACCCAAAAAAAGAAATGTTTTAGATTGCAGCCATATATCCCTATACAATATCTAACATTACTAAAGCCACACGGAATTTCATTAATAGCAATAGTCTAACATTACTAGAAGTATTCATCTAATTTCCTACAAATTTGTGATAAAATGGAATCCAACAAAAGTAGATACCCTAGATATTTCGTAGGAAAAGCGTCCGTATTTTCCAACAAAATATTAATTAATATTTAAATATAATATTTTATTGGAATTCCGTAGGAAACCCAAAACTTTTTGTATCTTTTGTTTTGCCCTCTCTTTTTTTATCTTTTTTTTGCCTTGCACAATTTTTAAAATATTATTATTATTACTATTATTTTATTTTATTATTATAATAAACATAATAAGTAGTCTTTTATATGATTATTAATATAAATATAATTATAATTATTTCATATTATTATTAATGTAAATATAATAATCATTATTACTATTAATTTGATTATTATTATTATCATTATTTTCTTATTAGATTTATTATAAATATATTTTTTAGTATTAGGCGTATTATAAATATATGTTTTTATTAGTATTAGGTTTATTAAAATTATAAAATTATATTAGTATTAGTAAAACCTCAATATCGAAATTAATGAGATTAAATGATTAGGGTTTAGTTTTCTAACCTCCCTTTTGTAACACCCATGTTCCAGACTGGCTTAACTTTATATTTATCAGGGTCTAAAGATGCAGTTTTGGAAAAAACTTTATGTCACGACGTGGCGCAAGGATGCCCATGGTGTAGCATCGAATAAAGGAATACGTAACTTATTGAATTGCCACGGTATGACATTAGGCCGCTATGACATGGAAATTGTTCTGACCCAAGCCCATGATTCTTTAGGGTTTCTTCCATATTTAAACCCCTCTACTTGGACTTAGGGTTGGCCCATTTGCATGAGTGGGCCGACTCTTGCATTGATATGTTGGGTTGGGCCCATTGGCATGCATGTAAGGTAGGGCCCATTTGCATGAATGGGTTGGGCCCATTGTATGTTGGGCGAGACTTATTTTATGTTGCACATTTATAAAGGAATTTTAGAAAATCTATGGATAACTACATGATGATTGATATATTAGAAGTGAATGACATTCATTAAAATGAATTGACATTCTAGAGATGATATTGGAACATAAACATGAAGGGATGATAGTAAGTTTTAAAAGAATGTATTCAAGACAAGAAAGTTTTTGAAAGAAAATAATGTGCTGGAGAAACGAATATTTGATATGTGAAAACATTAAGTGCTTCGTCGAATAAGTCTTCACGGTAAAGTTATGATACACTCGTGGAATAATGTGGTTATATCCACCTTCTCCATGTATCACATGTTTTATTATGTATCTTTTAACGCCATGTATCACATGTTGTATTTAAAGAGAAAATATGATAGTGAAGTTAGAAGTTAAGAGACAGAGAATGGAGTGGATCGTGTCAAGTTCCTTACTATGTATTGATGTAATTCTTATTTGCTTGTTATTGGTTGTATGATACTTTATGGTAAGACCAAATGTTTTAATCATAAATGTTTTTTGGGATCGGTTTTTTGTTAAATATGGGTAAATATTGTAATACTACATTTCAAGATTTTGTTCCCTTTAAGCCCTTCTTATTTAAAATCTTTGTGAAATGGTCCCTAGCCAGTATGTTGGGCGTACTGGCTCCTTAGATGGTCGCGGAGGTGCCCACGTATGTTGGCCGTACGTGGGAGTACGCGGGGGTGTACGATCTGCTAGGATAAACCCTAATTTTTAGGGTTTGTGCCCTATTTAAACACCTTAAGTTGTCTTTGGGGTTTCATATGACCAACCTCCATCTCTCTAAACCCTAAGAACGAAACACTAATCTTCAATGATTGTTTGTGAGCCATTGTGTGATTTTTGGGGTGTTTAATTCCCCTTGAAGGAAGTGAAGCTTGGTGGTGGAAGCTTTGGTGGACTTGGAGCTTGAAGATCTAGGGGTTTCATCAACTGTGAAAACTATTTGAGGTATAAAGATCCTAACTTGATGGTTCTTTATGCTAGATCTATTTTAGGGCTTCATTTGTGTATTTTTAGGTCATTCAAGCCATGCTTGGGAGTATGGGCTACTCCAGAAGATTGGGATGTTAGATCTTGGCTTATATGAGGTCCATTGTTCAAAAAAATGCAACCTTGATGTCTTGTTTTGATCCATGCATAATTTAGAGCTTTTATTATGGGTCTTAATGGTCAAAATTGAGTGTTAGGTCCTTTTGAGCCATGCAAATTGTCACACCCCCAAACTAGGCCGGCGGAAACGTGTGGGGGCAGATGACATCAATTGTATATTATCATAACAGTTGAATACAAATGAAACATAGCAACCCAAACATCATACATTAAGAATACAAACTTACGTAGTTTATATACTGTGTTTGTTCAAAAGTTACACAATAATGACTGAAAAGTAAAATTCCATATTGCAAAAATACTTGATCTTAAAAGAGTTGAATACCTGGTACTGGTTCCCTAAGAATACAAGTGATTTTGGAAAACATCAACAATAATGTTAGCGAGTTCATAAGCATTTTTGTATGAAAAAAGGGTTTGTAAAAATAGTTTCATATGCTTTAAGAAAATCTGATACTTTCTATAAAATAGGTTGTTAGTCTAATAACCAAGACTAAAATATATAAATGTCATTTGTATCTTTATCCTTGTAAAATGAATACGTATGTATGTTTCTAGAAAATCTAATTTTTTTCTTATGTATGATTTGTAGTCTTAAAACCCTAAGACCAGAAATATAAGCAATAGTGTACTGAAAGGTAGTATATAGTTAAATATTTTTATAAACCTAATGAAGTGTGAGCTTCCCATAAACCAAGATAGTATCATTAATCCCTATGTGAGTTATTAAAACCATGCTTGATGTGACTGTTATACCTGTATGACGTTCTTCAGGAGTCAGAATTAGTAGATATTTGTCACCCTAGACTGGTCTGTCTAGCTATAGCGAACAACTTAGGTGTGGGGTTGTCAATCCCATATAGATCTATACACAACTATCTCGCTCTCCGTTCAAGAGACTCTTGTTATAATACAGGACTTAAGGTGTACGCTAGGCAGGTATGATGAAGAGAATGTCTCACTAGAGCATTAACAGATTTACATGAATTACGACTCCCCTATTCTTGTAAAATGAAATAATTACACTATTGAAAATTTATGATAGGTGTTTTATGGCACCCAAACTATACGATTTGTAGTTTTCATTGTATGCTTTTGTGTAAACTATTTATATAAACTTTATATAAATATCAAGTTGTAATCTTTTGTAGTGGTAATATGTGTTGTTAAGACATAATATTCTTGGGTTTTATCCTACCAAAACAGTGATGACTAAAAATATTTCCATTTCTACTAGAAAAGCTATTTTTAGTAAAAATTATCAAAAAAACATGTAGTTTGTACAACTCATTTTCAGGTTCATATTTGTATCTCAAAATAGGTCTTATTTTTGCACATGAAACTATATATGTCACAAAATTCTAGTGTGAACAAGTGCTGATGTTTACCCTTTTATACAAATATCATACCACATTCAAATAGTAAACATGAGACATGAAAGTAACCAAAGGTCAAACATATTTTTACTTGTATCCCCCCCCCCCCTAAAAGCATGTAAAACTCAAAAATAGGGGTATGACGCTCACCTTGAGTGGTTTTGTTGGTTGATTTTAAGAAGTGTTGAGAAGCTTTCGAGCCTAAATACTCGAATGGAGTTGATGAACCTCCTTGAGAATATTGTTATCCTAAGAGTTTTAACACATTTAAAGTGTGTAAATGGAATTAATGAACATGGGAATGTAAAGGATGTTAAGAAGTCTCGAATTTACTTACCAAACTTAAGAAAAATGCTTGAAGAAATAAGCCTCTTTAAAGCTTGGAAGTTGACCTCTTGAGAGGAAATAGAGTTTCACAATAAGTGGAAATGGATTTGTGGTATGTCAGGTGGGTTGATTTCATTCTTAATAAAGGTAGAAGATTGATAGGATACTTACTTGGTTAACTGGAGGTTAAATTATGGGCATTTGGTGTGTAATACGTGGGTTACTGTGATTTTTATTGGAAATGGGTGAGAAATAAAATCCTAAAGTAAACTTTTCTTGTCTTATACTCATCCTAGACCGCAAACCTCTTTAATTTACCCTAGTATGACCGAAATCACATGTGATTTCGGTCCTAGGTTTTACTTTTTGTTTACGGTCCTAGGCTTCTTCCCATGGTGATTTTGGCCTTAGTGGGTCCTTAAGGTGTGTTTTTGGCCCTACTGGGGTTACATGGAATTGATTTCGGCCTTAGTGCTATATAGACATGGTGTTTTCAGTTTTGGGTAATAGAAATTATGAAAATGATGGCCTCAAAACTCAAGAATTCAAGGTCCTTGTATAACTACATGTTGTTATGTTAAAAATATTTTATTCTTTTTTGATTTGCATGAACGTTTCAAGGCTTAATTCAAACATGAATTTTCCAAGTGTATATTAGCTTTAATCATACAAATGGTGCACTCTTTGTTTTCAAATAACATTATTGCATCAAGTTACATAGATATATATTATGGATACTCTTATACACAAGACTTCCTTGGACTTGGTTTGACCTAAAATTTTCTAGTTGTCACATCATTCCCCCATTAGAGGGAATTTTGTCTTGAAATTGGCATCTGGGATAGCTCTTTCAACTAGAGAAAAAGTTTTGGGTGCTTCTATTTCATTTGATCTTCGCTTTCCCAGGTGAACTCAGGCCCCCTTTTAGCGTTCCATCGTACCTTCACAATGGGGATGCAACTTTGTTTCGTTCTTTCACTTCCCTGTCCATTATTTTGTAATGCCCCGATTCCAGGTATTAAATTTAAAACTTTAATTTTTCATATTGAATGATCTACTCGACGAGTTGGAGGCCCTGACTCGTCGAGTAGGAATGCTTTTGACCGCGAGTTTAAGTGACCAACTCGACGAGTCAGAGGACACAACTCGACGAGTTGCAACTGAAGGATGAAACCCTAATTTACGGGGTTTTGCACCCTATTTAAAGGGTCATTAGCCTCCCTTAGCCTCCGTTACTGATGGGTTTTGGTCATAAGACATCCTATGTGCTCATACAAACCCTAATGATTGGATCTAGGTTTCTCTATTGTACATGCTTTGAATCCAAGACTATAAACCCTAATTCTAGCATATGGAAATCGATATTAACATATAATTAGGTTTAAGATGTTACCTTGATTGTTATGTAGCAATAACAATCCCAATTCCTCCTTGAATTGACTTTGGAATGCTTAGAGTCACAAGTGTCACTCCTCTAATGGCTTACAAACACCAAGAGAAAATGGAGAAGGTATAAAGAGAGAGGAAAGAGGTAGTAATTCGTCCTTAGGACTTCTTGGGAAGGCTTAGATGAATTCATGAGCCTTAGGGGGTTTATATAGGTGCAAAGATTAGGGTTTTAGTCCTTATCCTTATCTAGTTGCTTGCCCACCAAGTAACCATAAGATAAGTCTTAGAAACCCTTATCCTAGTCGAATTCTAAGGCATTATCTCCTTAAATTCGTTCACCCTATATTTAAGATAATCCTTACCTTATTTTGTAACTATCACATAATTACAAATCAGCCCCTCTAGTTTAATTAATTACACTTGATCACAAAATTAATTCCTAATTAATTATTGACCAATATTAATTAAACAAATATGATTTCTCCTTTAATATATTATTCTTATAACATATTAATAAATCATAATAACCTCTCTCTCTTTATTTATTTCTCCAATCAAGTTGCTTTGGTGAAGGCAACCCAAAAGGACCATGCACCATCGGGTCGAGTACATACCAAAATAGTTATGTACTTAGACACTAATCCAACACTTACAACCCCTTGTGAGTCTAGAAACCCTAAATTGCCATTTTCTCTCCATACTTGTGTGTTTTAAGCTTGGAAGGTGAATCATGGTGAGAGGAGCTTGAAGATCAAGAAGTATGAGGCAAGGAACATGTGTGGATCTGAAGTCTACCCTATTTTAACATCATTTGAAGGTATCAAGTCATTACCTTGATCTCCTTCTAGCTAGATCCTTCTATATTTGCTTTTTAGGGCCATTTTAGCATGTTGGTGTTCCATTTCGAGGGATGAACCAAGATCTGAAGTTGCAACTTCAGATCTAGGTTTATCTTGGTCCCTATAATCATAATGTTTCGACCTTTAGCATGATAAAGTCTTTCCCTTGCCTAGAACCTTTCTTTGGCTTGATTTGAACCATTATCACCTTTCATGTACATAAAGTTTGGAACTGTACGTAAGAAGTATGCCTTAGGAGCTTAGATCTGCATTATGTAGCTTTAAAGTTGCTTAAAAATCTTCTGGATAGAGAAAGGACTAAAAGGACTCGACGAGTTGCATGGCCAACTCGGCGAGTCCGATGGAGATTGTTGTGCAAGGATTTGTGCATAGGCTTGGCTATTCAGTAGGGTGACTCGGCGAGTTAGCTAGGGTTTTCCCGACATTTGGACCTGCATGAACTTAGCGAGTTTCAAAGAAACTCGATGAGTCAACTGGGGATTTCATGGCTTCTCGAGTTCAAGAAGGAATCGACGAGTCGGTGAACTGCACTCGACGAGTTGGGTCAACATGGACTATTGACCTTGACCACTGACTTGGACATTGACCAAGGGCTGACTAGTTGACTTCTGTGGTATTTTGGTAAATTGGAATTTATTGGAATGGCCTTATGGTAAATATAGGTGGTGGAGTTTGTGGTCGTGGTTCGAGAGTTTGAGTTTATCACTTCGATTCGGCATTTGCGAGGTGAGTTGTCCTCAATATACTAACAGGGTCGAAGGCACCAATGCCGACCCTTTTTGGATTTGTATCTGGGTTCATTACACATTATGCTTTATGATATGTATCCTGGTTGTAGGATGTTTGCTAAGCTAGTGATCGGTTAGATCAGTATCCTGGTTATAGGATGATTGATATGTTAGAGATCGGTTAAATCAGTATCCTGGTTATAGGATGGTTGCCATGATTAGTGATCTATTAGATCAACATGATTATTTGTTTTTATGTATGTATACATGTTTGGTGGTTTTTGGCAGAAAGGGTTGAGGCAGGTTGTGCTGTGTGTAGTAGGCCAAGTCACCTTGGGTGGACCGTGTAGACTGCAGGCCCGGGCCGGGCAAATCTAGTCGGGCCGAAGGCCCAGCGAGTGGTCCGGATAGGATGAAGGCCCCAAGGAGGGCGGTCCAGACATGCTGAGGGCTCGGAGAGTAGTCCAGATAGACTGAGGACTGGGAGTCGGTCCAGTCAGACTGATGGTTCATTATGCATGTTGTTTGCTTATATGTTATATGATATAGTTATATTTGTATGGCGTTGGTTTTTTAAGGGAACTCACTAAGCTTCGGGATTACAATTGCTGATTATATTTCAGGTACCTCTGACGATCACGGGCAGGGGCAGGCATGAGCTTACCACTCCTCATATTTTATGTTTTTATGACTTGATTCTGGGTTACTCTAACATAATACTATTTTGGAAACATGTTTTGTAATAATTCGGGTTTTGAAAATGTTTTAAAAAGTTTAAATTTGGCATGAATTGAATATTCTCATTTACTAGTTCCTGGACGAAATGAATATTCTCATTTACTTCTATCTCATCCAACAGGATGACGAGAGTGTCGTCGGGTAAGCATTTCTTCAGGTTGGACACATGGAAGATAGGATGTACGTTGCTGAGCTCCTGTGGTAGTCAAAGCTTGTAAGCTACCAGGTTGATCCTTGCATGGACCTCGAATGGTCCGATGTACCTTGGGTTTAGCTTCCCACGTTTGCCAAAGCGTATCATTCCCTTTCAGGGCAAGACCTTTATCAGTACATGGTCACAGACCTAAAATTCCAAAGGCATACTCTGCCGATCCTGATATTCTTTTACGCACTCACGGATTTGGACGATTTTCTCTATGGTTTCTCGTATGATTTTCGGGCGTATGATTGTGCTATCCAGTACTAGTCCCTTTTCAAGCTGCGTGTCTCCCACCTCGGCCCAGAACAAGGGTGATGTGCACTTGCATCCATAAAGGGATTTGAACGGAGCGACCGTAATATTCGTGTGTTAGCTGTTATTGTAGGAGAATTCGACAAGTGGTAAGTGGGTATCCCAGTCTTTACCGAATTCTATCACACATGCCCTCTGCATATCTTCCAGTGTCTGTATGATCCTCTCGCTCTGCCCGTCTGTCTGAGGATGATAGACGGTGCTCATATCAAGTTCAGTTCCCAAGGACTTATGTAAGGACTACAAAAATCTTGAAGTGAATCTACTATCTCTGTCGGTGATAATAAATAGTGGCACACCATTCAATCACACTATTTCCTTAATATACATCCTTTCCATCCTGTCCATCTTGTAGGTCTCCTTTATTGGCAGAAAGTGGGTGGATTTGGTTAACCTGTCTATGATCACCCAGATGGTGTAAAGTCCACCCACTATCTTGGGTAACTTGGTTATGAAATCCATGGTTATCTGTTCCCACTTCCATACAGCTATGTCTGGTTATTGTAGCAGACTCGAGGGCTTTTGGTATTCTACCTAGACTTTGGTGCAAGTCAGGCACTTGCCCACATAGGTAGCGATATCGGCTTTCATGTTCTGCCACCAATAAATTTTCTTGAGGTCTAGGTACATCTTGTCTGAACCTGGATGGATGGAGTACCTTGTCTAGTGGGCTTCATTCATGACAACGTCTCCGTAACCCCCAAACTTCAGTGTCTAGATTCGATCCATAAGGTAGTAGGCTCCGTCATCTTTGGATGTGAGGTTCTTATCCATCCCTCGTAAAGCTTTGTTTATGACGTTCCCGGGTTTCAAGGCTTCCAGTTGTGCCTCTTTGATTTATGAAGACAGGTGGGAGTGGATGGTCATGGTTAGTGACCCTTTTCAGTGTCCCGAGTATTCCTTTCGGCTCAGGGCATTTGCTACCGCATTCGCCTTGCCCGGATGACATAGTCTTTTAGTAGCTCTACCCATTGTCGTTGCCTTATGTTTAGCTCCTTCTAGTTTAGGATGTGCTGGAGGCTTTTGTGATCCATGAAAAGGGTACACTTCGTGCCGTACAGGTAGTGCCTCCAGTTCTTTAGGGCAAAAACTACCGCTTCTAGCTCTAGGTCATGGGTGGTGTAGTTCACCTTGTGGGTCTTTAGCTATCTTGACACGTGGGCTATGACCTTTCCTTGCTACATGAGTACGCATCCTAATCCTTGATTGGATGCGTCACAATAGAATAGCAGTCTTCTGCCCCTTCTAGGAGAGACAATACTGGGGCACTACATATAGCTTGTCTCAAGGTTTGGAAAGCAACCTCTTGTTTCCTCTCCCAGAAGAAGGTTACACATTTCTGTGTTAGGGCGGTGAGCACTTTAGCGATTTTGAAGAAATTATGTGTGAACCTCCTATAGTAACCAGCGAGGCCTATGAATTGCCTGATCTCCATTGGGGTTCTTGGGGTTCCCAGCCTGTTGGATTAGTGTCTAAGCCCGTAACCATATTTGGTAAGTACTTGACCCGGTTGTGCATGGTCCTTTTGGATTGCCTTCACCAAATCAACTTGACTGTAGAAATAATAAACAAAGAGGTTATTATGATTTATTAATGTATTATAGGAATAATATATTATGGGAGAAATCATATTTGTTTAATTAATATTGGTCAATAATTAATTAAGAAATAATTTTGTGATCAAATGTAATTAATTAAACTACAGGGGTTGAATTATAATTATGTGATAGTTTCAAATTAGGGCAATGGATGCCTTAAGGGAGAGGTGGACGAATTCAAGGGGATAAGGCCCTAGAATTCGTCCAAGGATAGGTTTCTAGACTTATCTTATGGATTGCTTAGTGGGCAAGCAACTAGATAAGTAGAAGGACTAAAATCCTAATCTCGACCCTATATAAGGTTATGGCCTATAAAATGGCCGTTTATTGGGTATCCACTCTTACCCACCGCTTCCTTGATTGGTGGAGGGTCGTTAGCCGAACGGGTAGGATAGGGCAATCCTCTCTTCATTAATAAGTATAATGAAACTATATAAAGTAACTAAACGTTTTTCAAAAATTCTCAATCCTAGTTACTTTAGGCAAAAGTGAATTGATGCAACCCCATGAAATTACACTTTGCACCATTGCTAAGAAGTTAGTGGAGCATGTGTGGTTAATCGGCACATTAATTGGTTCTAAGAAAAGGTGGCAAAGGGTGACTCATTGTTTGTTATAGTTCGATGGAGTGTGTGTGGTTAACCAACACATCGAATAGGTAACTGTTACAATGAGGGCACCATGTATATTTGCATGGTTATTCACACCCACTTTGTGATCCTTGGCATCCCAGTCACAAACAAGAGGGGCATATCGAGATTTAAACATGCCATTGAAAAGTTCAATGAATCTCAAAATCTAGGAATTCTCAATACATTTAAAACCTAAGCCTTATGTTTTTCATGGTAAAGAATTAGTGAATCGTCATTCACTTACCTCCAAATTATTTGCATGTTGGATAACGGCATCCCTTTTCTAATGTGTAAATTGTAACATCCCGGAATCGCAAGAGTAGAGTTGAAGGGCTGAAAGTGTAAGTTTTAGAGGATGACTCGGCGAGTCCATGGATGACTCGGCGAGTCAGGTCGCGGACATGGTCGCGTGTCAAGTGGCCTACTCGGCGAGTCCCTAGATGGACTCGGCGAGTAGGTGCCGTATGGAGAAAACCTTAATTTTCAGGGTTGAGCCCTATATAAAGAACATTATACTCCTCCACAGCCTTCCTTATTCCCCCCCTTGAGTTCCAGAAACCCTTAATTCGTGGAGAGATCATTGTGGAGCAAATTAGAGCTTGGAGAGGTGTTGCTTGAAGAGATCTTGAAGGAGAAGTGGCTTGGATCAAAGGGCTTTGCTTGGATTCGAGTTTGGCTGCTATTGAGGCATCTTTTGGAGGTAATATCTTCGTCCTTAGGCTGTGCATTCCTAGTTTCATCATTTTGGGGTTTGTGGGGAGTATGTCTTGGAATGTTTTGGAGTTTGGAGGATAGATCTGAGGCTGCTACCTCAGATCTGGAATATTGAAGGCCTAGAGTGCATTAAAGTTCCTGTGCTTGAGTGCTTAGTGGAGCCACCATGTCCCAAACCTTGGTCTTAAGGTGAATATGGCTTAAATCTCGTTAGATTCACGTAAATTTTTCCACTTTACGTGATGGATGGATTGTAGGAGGTTGGATCTATGTTTTGGATCAATTGCATGGCCTGAGATGCTTCTGTATGGATTCAGATAGGTAGTACTCGACGAGTCACATGGGTGGACTCGACGAGTTGCTTGAAGATGGCCTGGGACTCGACGAGTTGGAAGAACAACTCAGCGAGTAGGTTGAAGATGGCCTTGGACTCGACGAGTCCATTTGGACTCGGCGATTCTTGTCGAGGAAGTCCCAATATTTCTGGTTGAGTCGATGAATCGGTGAGTCAAGGGATGACTCGGTGGGTTGGGTGCGAGTGGACTCAGAATTGTTGGACTCGACGAGTCTTGGGGTGACTCGGCGAGTTGGGTCGCTAATTGAGGGAAGTTCTGAGCATAAGGACTCGGCGAGTCATCGGAATGACTCGGCGAGTAGGGTCAGTCAGGGGTTGACTTTGACTCGTCCAAGGTTGACCAGTTGTCTTCCAGGGGTATTTTGGTAATTAAGGGTAATTATTGAGTTGTATGTTTTGATGTTTAGTGAAGGAGTTCGTGCCGGAGTTCGGAGCAGCGGGATCTTATCTTTTCAGCCGGCAGTTTCGAGGTGAGTTATCCTCACTATATCAACAGGGTCTAAGGCACCAAGGCCGGCCCTTTATTGTATTGAGATTCGGTTATGGTTATTATGTTATTGTTTGATGTGTCTGCATCCTGGTAGCTAGGATGGTACATGCTAGGAGGCCTTGCTAAGGTCAGTGTTCCCGATACACATAGTGATGCTATGCTAGTGATCGGTTAGGTCGGTAACCCGGTTAGGGTAATGATATGCTATGTGATCTGCTTGTTCGGTTTGTTGACTATGACTGTTATATGAGTGTATGTTTTGTGCACATGGTTGTTTGGACTGGAGATGGGTTGAGGCGGGTCCTGCTTTGTGCTGTAGGCCAAGATACCCAGGGCGGACCGGTTGTTCCGAAGGCCCAGCGAGCGGTCCGGATAGGCTGTAGGCCCCACGAGGGCGGACCAGACGTGCCGAGGCTCGGAGAGTGGACCAGGCCGACTGAAGGCCCGATGCGGGCGGACCAGTCACACTGTAGACTCAGAGAGTGGACCAGGTGGGTTGAAGGCCCGATGCGGGCGGACCAACCCCACTGTAGACTCGAAGGACATGACTAGACCCGGAGGATGGATCCGTTGGACTGAAGGCCCGATACGGCGGACCAGTCACACGGTAGACCCGATATGCATGGTTGTTCTATGTTCTGTTATGTTATGTATGTTTTATATGTTTTGGACCGGAAGGTCGTAGCCTGGAAGGGCGTATACGTGGTTGGTATTTTGGGGGTATCTCACTAAGCTTTCGGGCTTACAGTTGTGGTTTAATGTTTTTCAGGTTCTTCAGGAGACTGTGGCAAGGCGAAGGCGCGACCGTACCGCTCCTCATGATTTTGTAGCAATGTGATTCTGGGAATACTCTAATGACTTGTATTGAAAACCTTTTTGTAAACATTTTAATGAAAATCAGGTCGTTTTGAAAAATTTAAATTGGTTGTATTTTTCGGACGTTACAAGTTGGTATCAGAGCCTTGGTTTGAGTGAATTGGAGGAACACTTGTGTGACTCCAGTCTCAAATCGAGGAGAGCTTTCAAAAAGAGAATTTAAAATGGTTTTCAAAATAAGTAAAGGAGGACGCGGAGGTACGATCAGCCGGAGCCAGTAAGTAACCCCAAGATACCATACATGGCAATTGTTTTATTGAGCTTTAATAGAACAGCATGCTAGAGCTAGGCTAGGGATCTTCAGGATTTATTGATGAGTTGCCTGATTTATGATGCCTGCTAGCCTAGGGTTCCTTGTGAGAGATTTCTAGTGTTCCTCTAGTTGTGAGGATAGAGCGATGTTATGTGTGTCGCTAGGGTGTTGTGGGAGTACTTCATACAAATATGGGTTGGTGTGGAAGGTAGTATGGGCCCGTACTACTGAAAGCACGGACTCATACGCGTATCAGGGAAACCATGACCTCTAGGGTTGGGATGAGGGCCGGTTCCCGGGATAGTGGAATATGTCTGAGATTTGGTGTTTTATTTTCAGTATGGAGATTTCAGGGCACGCTGGGAGTGGATCCGGGTCAGGATCAGGAGCCGGAGAGGGAGTTCCGGGTGGGTCTGTACAACCCGAGGTTGTCAGCCAGATGAGTACGCATGAGTTGGATGCGAGGATTCGTGAGATCTTGCATGATGAGGTTGCTGCATTATTTCGGGCTGAGCTGCCAGAGTTGCTTGGGTCAATCAAGACCGCCATGGTGGAGTATTTTGATGAGCGCTATGCGGCTCTCACGGAGACGGCTGCCGCGGCAGCTACCGCAGCAGTAGCAGCGGCAGGGGGAGGAGCCAGTAGAGGTTTTCAGTATCGGGACTTCGATAATACGAAGCCTCCCACTTTTGATGGAGTTCAGGATCCGATCATTGCTATGAGATGGTTATCAGATGTGGAGGGATGTTTCTTCACGTGTTCATGCCCTGCTGATCAGAGGGTGAGGTGTGCTTTGAACCTGTTGAGGCTCGGAGCAAAGGATTGGTGGAGACTAACCACAGGATCGTACTCGGATGCGCAGAGGGCTGCGATTTCATGGGATCGGTTCAGGGAGATGTTCAGCACTCGTTATGTTCCGCAGGTCGAGAGGGAGAGGTTGGCTCAGGAGTTCTTGGAGCTGAAACAGGATTCGGAATCGGTGACGAAAATCACCAGGATGTTTACTGAGAGGGCGATGTTTTGCCCTGAGTTCGCTTCGGAGCAGGCTCAGATGTCCCGATATCTGAGTATGCTAAAGAGAGACATCAGACAGTTTGTGTCTACGCAGAGGTGCGAGACTTTGCTGGAGTTGCAGGAGGCCGCCAGGCGGCGTGAGTTAGAGATTGAGTTACAAATGCGTGAGCTGAGGCAAGCTCCGGTTCAGTCGCAGCCGGCGACGAAACGGTTTAAGACCGTTGATTCCAGGATGGGAGATCAGGGTAGCCACGTCTGTGGAAAGTGTGGAAGGGGTCACGCCGGGGTTTGTCGGTCCGGTGGAGCGTGCCGCAAGTGCGGAAAGGAGGGACACTACGCGAGGGATTGTCGGCAGTCAGTGCCGGTTCGGGATTTGAGGGTATGCTATCATTGTCATCAGGTTGGACATTTGAAGGTCAACTGCCCACGGCTTGCTACAGGGCCGGTGCAGGCTCCAGCACCGGCTACATTGAGGATCACAGGTGGAGATCAGGGTGGAGCTGAGCCCCCAAGGGCTTAGGGTCGTGTTTTTCAGCTTGCTGCTGCGGGTATGTTTCTTTCTGATGTTTGATTATTTATGATTGTTGTGGAGTATTGTTATCTGTTGGTTTCGTTGAATTGCGTTTCGGGTTTTCATGTGGTATCCGTTGTTCCTTGAGGGTTTGGCGAGTTGTGATCGAGATTTCGTTTTAGTATCTTTTGTTCCCTGAAGGATCGTTATGGTTATGGATTTGTACTTCGAGCTATCGTTGATTATCTTTGTGAGGATTGGTGGCGGATGCGGCGTTCGTTTGAAGGCCAGTTAGATTCTGTAGTCTGAGGAATTGATAGTTGAAGATTGGGTTCCTTTCGAGCAGGTTGTGCAGCATGGGAACATGATTGTATGAAAGTTGTTGGTGTTGGTGAAAAACATTTTTGAGTGCATGTGTCGATTCCTGCAAGGTTGCTTGGGGAGATCGGTGATGGCGACCGGTGACTAGCTGTCAGTGTCTTAAGTGGGGGAGAATTGGAAATTCTCCGGGTGATCGTTGGGCCTGAGAGGTTGTTTAGCTGCTTGGGAAATTCAGCGGTATTTCTATTAGTCGAGAGCAGGCTCGTATGAGTGAGTAACAGGCGTGCGGGGCGGAATACAGACCTAGAGCAGTTGATTGAGGAAGGCATGGGAGCAGGACGAGTTCGAGCATGTATGATGAAGATAGAGTTCGAAACCCCTGGGGGGCTAGAACGGTATGTGCGGGAGGATTTCCCGAAGGGATGGTTCGGAGTGATGAATGCTAGTTGAGCGGTCCGGATAGACTGTAAGCCGGTAGGCGTACCAGTCAGACCGAAGGCTCGGAGGACGGTCCAATCAGATTGGCTGAAGGTTCTGAGAGTGGTCCAGATTGGCTGAAGGCCTGGGGAGGCGGTCCAGTCATGCTGAAGACTCTGTGAGTATTGTTGGATCGGATTAAGGTTATGAGTTGCGTATGTTGCAGTGTGATTACATTGGGAGGTCTGGCCCCGGGTAGCAATCTTGAGCAGTGAAGGTATTGCATGGGCTTGAGAGTCCCTGTGATGAGAGTCAGAGTAGTGATGATGCATAGATGTTGGGTACGCTTTAAAGAGGTAATGTAGCGTGGGATGAGCACCATGATGCCTGTCATGGTGACTGGGCGGACAAGCGGTTCCTTGGTAAGGAAAGAGGGAGGAATGAAATCCCAAAAAGGGAGTGCGAATTCACAGAAGTGAAAGCGGCAGTGTAGAGTTATGATTGGAGTGGTCCGTCGATGGTCCTTGAGTATTGTGTTGCGTCGCTTAGTAATGATTAGGTTTACATTTAGATAATTCTTTCTATTCACTAGATATCGCAAGAAACATCATTTCATTCCATGGTTTGTTTAGACAAGGATTTAGATATTCGTTTGATAATGAGAAGGGTTCAATTTATGCTTATCTAAATGGTGCTTTATATTTTGAAACATTGCCTTGTAATGGAATTTATGAAACTGTTATGGTTGAAGATAACTTAGGAAATGATGTGTTGTGTGTGGATTCTTCCAATGGTTTGGATAAAGCATGCTTGTGTCATTGTCGTCTTGGACACGTCAACAAGAAACGCATAGCCTAACTCCAAAAGGATGGAGTGTTGGATTATTCAACCTTAGGGACGGTGATGTGTGTGAGTCTTGTTTACTTGGAAAGATGACCAAGTCAACCTTCACTGACACTTGTGAAAGGGGTGAGGGTTTATTGGATGTCATATATACCATTGTGTGTGGGCCTTTTAGATCCACCACAAGGGATGTGAACCGCTTCTATGTGACTTTCACTAATGATTATAGTAGATATGAGTATAATTACTTAATCAAGCACAAGTTAGAAGCCTTTGAAAAGTTCAAAGAGTTTAAACAAGAAGTAGAGAATAAATTGGGCAGGAAAATCAAGATGCTTCGATCCGATCGAGGAGGAGAGTACCTAAGTCTTGAATTCCATGACTATCTCAAGGAATGTGGAATGGTTTCGCAATTGACACCACCTAGGACACCGCAGTTGAATGGTGTGGCTGAGAGGTATAATCAAACCTTGTTGGACAAGGTTTGTTCCATGATGAGTCGTGCTTCACTACCTATCTCATTATGGCGGTATGCCTTAGAGGATGCCGCCCATATCCTTAACTTAGTCCCTACAAAGAAGGTTACCAAAACACCTCACGAGATGTGGAAAGGGAAAGCTCCCTCGTTAGCACATATCAAGGCTTTGGGTTCCGAGGCTTTCATAAGACGAGAGAATCACGACAAGCTCGAACCTCGTAGTGAGCGATGTATTTTCATCGGTTACCTGCAGAAATCCTCTGGATATCTCTTCTATAGACCGAGTGACAATGTTGTCTTCGTTGCGAGGAGAGGAGTTTTCCAAGAACAAGAACTCATAAACCAAGGAGACAGTGGGAGGCAAATCAATCTTGAAGAAATTCAAGAGACGAGTGATGAAGGAACCTCTAACACTAGCGCTCAACCCGAGGAGGAAACTCCGTTTGAACCAATTGACGAATCCTTACCTCTTAGACGTTCCGAAAGAGTTAGAGTTCAACCCTAGTTTTATGGTTTTCATATTACTACCGAAGGGGACACGTATATTAGTGATAGTACACTCGTAAATCTAGATGAACCTAATAGCTATAAGGAAGCCATGGCAGGCCTGAAGTCTGCGAAATGGAAAGTGGCGATGGATAGCGAGATTCAGTCCATGTATTTGGTTGACAATGTGCCCGGATGTAAGATGGTTGGGTGCAAGGGGATCTTCAGGAACAAGATGGACATGGATGGGAATGTGCACACGTATAAGGCGTGATTGGTTGCGAAGGGCTTTACTCAAACTCCCAGTGTTGACTATGATGAGACCTTCTCACCAGTTGCTAAAATTAAGTCTATTAAGGTGATGCTAGCCATTGCTGCATTTCATGATTATGAAATATGGCAAATGGATGTCAAAACCGCTTTCCTTAATGGGAAGTTGGCTGAGGATGTTTACATGGCTCAGCCAGAGGGTTTTGTCAATGCGAAGCATCCCAATAGAGTGTGAAAGCTTGAGAAGTCCATTTATGGACTTAAACAAGCATCTCGCAGATGGATTCTTTGCTTTGATGAGAAAGTCAAAGAGTTTGGATTTGTACAAAGCGAAGATGAATCATGTGTATATGTCAAAGCCAGTGGGAGTATAGTTAGCTTTCTCGTGTTATATGTCGATGACATATTACTCATAGGAAACGACATCCCGACACTGTAGGAAGTTAAGTCCTAGCTCGGGAAGTGTTTCGCTATGAAGGACCTCAGAGAGGCTTCCTATATTTTGGGAATAAGGATAGTAAGAGACCGAAGTAAGAGACTAATAGGACTTAGTCAGAATACTTACTTGGATAAGGTACTAAAACGTTTTAGTACGGAGAACTCGAAGAAGAGAGAATTACCGATCCAAAGTAATGCCAAGTTGAGTAAGACTCAAAGTCCGAGTACCGAATCCGAGATAGCAGAGATGAGCCGAGTACCTTACGCTTCCGCAGTAGGCTCAATCATGTATGCTATGACTTGTACTCGCCCTGATGTGGACTTCGCTTTGAGCATGGTCAGTAGATATCAAGGGAACCCCGACAGAGCACATTGGACCGCAGTCAAGAATATCATTAAGTACCTTCGGAGGACCAAGGAATGGTTTCTAGTTCTCGGAGGGCGCGATGACTCAAAGGTGCGAGGGTATAGTGATGCCAGTTTCCAAACCGAAATGGACAACTACCGTTCGCAGTCGGGCTGGGTCTTTACCTTTAATGGAGGAGCAGTGACTTGGAAAAGTTCCAAGCAAGAAATCATAGCTGATTCAACGTGCGAATCAGAGTACGTTGTAGCGAGTGAAGCATCAAAGGAGGCAATATGGTTGAAGAACTTCATTGGAGACCTTGGAATTTTACATGCCATAACGGAGCCTATGGAAATTTTCTGTGATAATGAAGGAGCGGTTGCCTTGACCAAGGAACCGAGGGATCATGGTAGATCTCGACATATCGACATAAAATATCACTTTATTAGACATCGTGTAGAAGAAGGACTCCTCATAGTTAAGAGGATATCATCAGAGGATCACCCAGCAGATCCGCTTACGAAGGAACTGAGTGGGGTTAAGCATTTGCAACACGCTAGGAGTATTAGGCTGAAGGACGATGTTAGTTTGGATTAGATAGTTTAAAAATGAGTAATAGATAATTGTAATTAACATTTAATGATTAAATAAAGGAGTGTTATTTATTAGTACAGTTACTGTCTTATGTTAATTGGTTGACTATTATTGTGCTTTGCATGTTTTGACTTCCTAAATAATTGAGTTAATTAAGAATAACAGAATTATTTAAATGGTCCACAGTCATTCATATGTTGGAAGTAGGTATGAATGAAGACTGTCATGAATTGGTGTGTAGATTGTCTGAAAGTTATTAGACATAACAAAGGTTTGTTACAACATTCATGAGTGCTTATAAATATGTTTTTGAGCATTGGAATAAACCTGCGCTTGCTGGAATCACTTCATGGAATCTATCATGAGTGATCGCAAGATGATAATATCATATGGTCTTAAAACCAAGATATATCGTTTATTGGTAGCTAATTGATTATAAATTAATAATACGAAACCGCATCAGTAAATTGATGTCATAAAACGCATTGTTGTGTATAATTGACTAGTGAGTAGTAAATGCATATAAGTCTAAGTTTATCTGTTTCTTTTATCCTAAGAGGGTAAAAGCGATATCAGGGCCCCTCGATGATTTTGATTTGACTTATGTGTCAGGCCCGGTTAGGACTGAATTGATGTGTTCAATTAATTTCTATGTCAAATGAATCTGAGATCGAGAAACAAAAGGACAGGTTTGTCCGCACGATATCTAAAACAGAAGCCTATATGATCCCTTATCTAAAGGACAAGTTATTGATAAGTTCAGACTTCGATAGCAACTTTGAGAGCTACGATTGCTAATCGAGTTATACTTACATTTGTGGTTACTAGACTTATCCAAGTGGGAGACTGTTGGATTAGTGTCTAAGCCCGTGACCATATTTAGTAAGTACTTAACCCGGTTGTGCATGGTCCTTTTAGGTTGCCTTCACCAAAGCAACTTAACTGGAGAAATAATAGAGAAAGAGGTTATTATGATTTATTAATGTATTATAGGAATAATATATTAAGGAAGAAATCATATTTGTTTAATTAATATTGGTCAATAATTAATTAAGAATTAATTTTGTGATCAAATGTAATTAATTAAACTACTGGGGCTGAATTGTAATTATGTGATAGTTGTAAATTAGGGCAATTGATTCCCTAAGGGAGAGGTGGACGAATTCAAGGGGATAAGGCCCTAGAATTCGTCCAAGGATAGGTTTCTAGACTTATCTTATGGATTGCTTGGTGGGCAAGCAACTAGATAAGGATAATGACTAAAGCCCTAATCTCTACCCTATTTAAAGACCCCTTGGCTAAGGGAAATTGGCCACTTGTTTCTAAGAAGCCTTAGAGCCAATTTCTAGCCTCTCATCTCTCTCTCTCTCTCTCTCTCTCTCTCTCTCTCTCTCTCTTTCTTGCCTCTCCATTTGCTTGTGGTGTTTGTGAGCCATTATAGGTACTACACTTGTGGTACTTGCTTTCCAAGACAAGAGATTGAAGATTTGTGTTGTTATTGCAACATAAAAACAAGAGGTATGTAATGCCTTATAGTTTATATAAATTTCAAAATATATACATGCATGCTAGGGTTCTTCTTGTGTTCATAAAGCAGTGTATCTAATAGAGAAAACATATATCCAAATCTAGGGTTGCATGCACATATAGGATTGTTTGTACAAAACCCATCAGCGTCGATTGCTTTGATTTTAGAATGGTCCACATGGATCCCTTCTTTACTGACCATGTGACCTAGAAGCTCCACCCTTCGGATCTAGAACTCACATTTGGAGAATTTTGCATACAAATTCTCCGCCCTTAATGTTTATTGAACTTGCCGTAGATGTTGATTGTGTTCTTCTTTATCAGCTAGAAAATCTTTAAAGTCTTGATTTTTATATTCCAACCTATTATCACTACGAATACTACAAACTAGCATTCACAGTTGAAGCTCAACTTTCTTTATAAAACCCTTGAGTGTAGGAGTTTCCTCAGATTTCTATTTAAGAATGAACACCCAAGTGAAACGTGAAATATCATCAACTATAACAAGAATATACTTACTACCACCGACACTTTTGGTTGTAGAAGGTCCACAAAGGTCTATGTGTAGAAGTTCTAAAGATTCGACAACTTCGTGTTTACTCGAGTGGGATGGCTTTTCCTACTTTGCTTCCCCATTTCACATGCTGCACATAAATGATCACTATCAAACTTTAATAGAGGAAGCCCTCGCACGTGATCACCAAGCACGAGCTTGTTGATATCCTTGAAATTTAGATGCGAAAGTCGTCTATACCATGCCAACTATCATCAGAGTGAGCTTTCATTAGCAGGAAGATAGCAGGTTTTCCTCTTATCGGGTTCAAATTTAGAGGACACATTGTGCCTTTCCTTGGAGACTTCAAAAGAACAACTTTCGTTTCCTTCTCTACAATTTCAGATCCTTTGTCATTAAAACTTACTTTCAAGCCTGTTCCCACTACCAATTAAGAAACAATAATCGGGTTATGTTGTAGTCCTTCCACATAAGCCACCTTTCGTATTGAGAAATCTTCGTTCATTATCATCCCCCTTTGATTGTTCCTAACGATTTGTTACCATACTTTACATTTCCACCATTTTTCAGTGCACGAAACTCCCTCAGCTCTTCCTTTCTCCCAGTCATGTGACGTGAGCAACCACTGTCAATGTACCATTCATTGTCAAACTGATCGTCACGAATAACCTGCAAAGATTAAGCATATTTAGGAACCCAAAGTTGCTTGGGTCCTAGTGAGCCTTTTACAGAACAAGGAAAAGTGATAGCAAGATCAACCAAATAAGAACACTTAATTAAAGTGCTTTCATCTTTCCTTTTAATGGTGAAAATTTAATCTTATTATCTTGGACTTTCGTCTCTTTTAAATCAGATTATTTTCTTTTAGAATTAATTTGATTTTTGACGAATTCTCTCTCCACTCTCTTAGAATTAGATATCAACTTTTTGGTGGTACTTTAGACTCCTCGACTAGCTTTCCCTTTCCCTTGACATCTTTGGGTGAAGTTTTTAGGGGTTGAGGAAGATGAGATTTTGTTTTCTCTTTTGATTTTGCCGAAGAATAGGGTTTTGGAGTAAAGTTCTTTGATTTCTTATTCTAAGTGCAAGAATGACAGTGTGAACATTTACTAGGATTTTCAAGTGAACTAGCTTTCGCTTTTTGATTTGAAGATTTCTCTTTGTAACCGCAGCTCGACTTTTAGGATTGCCAAATTGCTTCCTTTCGTTGAGATTTTTATGATATCTCCGATTCCTTTGATCTTTTTGCTCAGCAGGTTGCTTTGAAGATTTATGAATATTTGCCTTTCGCTTCGATTCACTTGCATGCGATTCTCTCGTTCCAGAATGAGCGTCGCTTGGACATTCCTTAGTACCACTTGGACTAGCTTTTTCAAAACTTGAGGGTTTATTTATTGGCTCAGCTGCATAACATCCCTTTATCCTCCAAGAGGTCCTATCTGACAGACCTATAGTTTCGTCCTCATTATCAATTAGTGCTGACCAAAAGTAATTGTCACACCCATCTTTATTGTCTTCTTCTACAAGCGATGTCAATTCTAATGTTTGAGTTTTATCCACTCCATCAAATTTAAAGATTTGATTTGGGGTAGTTTGGAATTTAGGATAAACTATAGCTTTTTCTTTCAAAGTTTTTGGTTTATTTTGAGAAATGCGAGCGAACTCAACTGAGTTTTCAGAAATAAGAACTTTTACCAGATCAGATTTGTCTTTCACAAACTCAAAACAGTCAACCTCATACTCTATAGATATTTCGCTCATATCACTGTCCTTATCAAATTCAGATCTATTTTCAAGATTGGTTTTGATTTTCTGAACATAACTTGGAACTCAATGGGTCAAATTTCTGTACAGTTTCGTTCTTGATTTTCAACCTATCATTTTCATCAAACAAGTGTCACAACATGTCCTTACGGTCTTTAGACTTAATAAAAGATTTAATTTTGTCCAGTCCAATTTTGTAAGCTTCAGAGGTTTCGTCTGAAGAGACAATAGATTCGCACTTGTAACAATCTGCATCAATCTCGTCTTCCTTGAATTCAAGGAAAGGCAAGATCATTTTGTGAATCTTATTACCCGGACGTGTTCCCCGAGGATTTTCCTGGGGTACCTCCGGAGAGGCAAGTAGAGTTCAAGATTGTCCTAGTTCCAGGTGCATCTCCGATAGACAAGGCACCATATTGGTTGGCTCCTCCCAAGATTTAGGAGTTGTCTACACAGTTGTAGGAGTTGATAGACAAGGGATTTATCAGGCCAAACAGTTCACTATATGGATCCCCAATCTTGTTTGTGAAAAAGGACGGGTCACATCGGATGTTTATATATTATCGGGAGCTGAATAAGGTAACGATGAAGAGGTGTTATCCCCTCATATGTATTGATGATTTATTTGACCAAATTCAGGGTACATCTAGATTCCCCAAGATTGATCTGCGATCGGTTTATCACCAGATGCGAGTCAGGAATGACGACGTGCCAAAGACAGCCTTTTGGACTTGCTATGGTCACTATGAGTTCGTGGTGATGCCATTTTGGCTCACTAATGCTCCGGTGGCATTCATGGATCTCATAAATCGCATGTGCAAACCGATGTTGGACCAGTCTGTGATAGTCTTCATCGACGATATCTTGGTTTATTCCAAGACTTAGGAGCAGCATAAGGAGGACCTGTGGGAGGTGCTGGAGAATCTAAGGAGGGAGAGACTTTTCGCCAAGTTCTCCAAGTGTGAGTTCTGGTTGCGCGAGTTTCAGTTTTCGGGGCACTTTGTCAACCGGAAGTGTATTCTGGTCGATCCGGCCAAGATAGAGGTCGTGATGCAGTGGGAGGTTCTGAGGTATCCGTCTGAGATTTAGAGTTTTCTTAGTCTGGTGGGTTATTATCGGAGATTCATATGGGATTTCTCTAAGAATGTTGTTCCCTTGACTCAACCAACCAAGAAGTCGGTGGCATTCTGCAGGGGGCCTGAGCAGCAGTCAGCTTTTGAGACTCTCAGACAGCGGTTTTGCGAGGCACTGATTTTGACTTTGCCGGAGGGCGTTGACGATTTCTTGGTTTACTGGTATGCTTCGATCACGGGTATAGGTACAATGTTGATGCAACGGGGTCACGTGATAGCGTATGCTTCGAGGCAGTTAAAGCCTCATGAGGAGAATTACACGACGCACGATTTGGAGTTGGGGGCTTTGGTTTTTGTGCTCAAGATTTGGCAATATTACCTCTTTGGGGTTCGTTGTACCATTTACACAGACCAAAAGAGCTTAAGGTATCTGATGGATCAGCCAAATTTAAACATGAGGCAGTGTCGGTGTCTAGATGTGGTGAAGAATTATGATTGTGAAATCCTTTATCAACCGGAGAAGGCCAATGTGGTGGTCGATGCTCTTAACCGCAAGGAAATTGCGACTTCGATTTAAGACATACATCTGAGGATGACAGTGATTACTTTGTTGCTGGAGTGGATCCGGGAGGCGTATGTCGAGGGTATGAAGGAATTGTGCTGGAAGTGTGAGCGGATCGTAGGCAAGGTGGCCTCATTTGACTATGTAAGTCATGTGTTGTTGACCCTGCAATAAAGGGTTTGGGTTCCTTACTGAGGCGGTGTACACAAGGTTCTGATCGATGAGGCTCAGAAGTCAAGATTCTCTATCCGTCTTGGGGTGACGAAGATGTATCAGGATCATTGCCTGGATTATTGGCGGCCCTGCATGAAGCGAGACATAGTTTGGTATGTGGAGCGATGCTTGACTTGCTGGAAAGCCAAGGCCGAGCTCCAACGACCTCACAGAACGATGCAGTCGTTGGAGATTCCTGTGTCGAAATAGGAAGACATCACTATGGATTTCATCACAAAACATCCCAGGACAGCAAGTAGAGTGGATTTGATATGGGTAATCATCGGTCGGTTGACCAAGATTACTCAATTCATCCCGATCCAAGAGAGTATATCGGCTGAAAAGCTAGCCGAGATCTATGTACGTGAGGTGGTGGCACTTCATGGAGTGCAAGTGTTGGTTGTGTTAGACCGAGATGTTCGTTTCACTTCAAGGTTTTGGAAGCGGTTTCATGATGAGATGGGAACTTATCTTCACTTTACTACCACTTTTCACCCTCAGACGAATGGGTAGAGTGAGGACGATTCAGACTCTAGAGGTCATGATGTACACATGTGTATTAGATTTCGGAGTTACCACGCTAGCAAAGATCGACCTCCCTTTGAGATGATCTACGGGAGGAAATGTAGGACCCCAATATGTTTGGGGGAGGTCGTTCAGAGAGTCGTCAGGAGCACTGAGGTGGTACTCAAGACAACGAAGAAGATCCAGTGGGTCCAGAGCAAGCTCCAGACTGCTCAGAGTCGGCAGAAAAGCTATACCGACAAGTGCCATTCAGATCTAGAGTTTCAGGTAGGTGATATGGTTCTCCTAAAGGTGTCACCTTGGAAAGGTGTCATCCAGTTCAAAAAGCAGGGCATGCTGGTCCCCATGTATATCATTCCTTTTTGAGTTTCGGATCAGGTGGGTCATGTGGCCTATCGTTTTGATCTTCCAGCAATGCTCAACCAGATCCACAACACTTTCATGTCTTTAGGTTGCGGAAGTGCTTGGTTGATGACTCTGCAGTTGTGCCTTTAGAGGATATCCGAGTGGATTACATCCTGAATTACATTGAGAGGCCAGTGGCGATTCTGGATCGCAAGACGAAAACCTTGAGGAACAAGGTTTTACAGTTAGTGAAGGTGCAGTGGATGCATCATAAGGGGTTAAAGTGGACATGGGAGCCCGAGGAGGAGATAGGAGAGCATTATCTAGAGTTATTTGAAACTGCAGACTTTCATGATGAAGTCTGTCACAAGTGGGGGAGAATTTGTTGGATTAGGTGTCTAAGCCCATAACTATAATTGGGATGTACTTGACCCGATAGTAGCATGGTCCTTTTAGGTTGCATTCACCAGAGCAATTTGATAAGATGGATATTTGAGAAAGAGG
This sequence comes from Lactuca saligna, assembly GCF_052625555.1. NCBI lineage: Eukaryota > Viridiplantae > Streptophyta > Magnoliopsida > Asterales > Asteraceae > Lactuca > Lactuca saligna. The sequence continues at coordinate 196,881,723 of NC_136425.1, forward strand.
TTATTTTTTATTTATTAATATATTATAGAAATAATATATTAATTAAGAAATCATATTATTTAATTAGTATTGGTCAATTAATTTGGAATTAACTTAGTGATCAAAAGACTCTGATTAAACTTACGGTGACTTATTAAGTAAATCAGTAATATTTATAATTTGGGCTAATGATACATGTTGATTAGGGATGGGCTAAATATATGTGAGAGTCCATGAAGAGTTAGTCCAAAGGGCCTATCATATGGATAATTTGAATACTTAAAGGTTTAAGTAAATTAGGGTTTCATGTATGGAACTCTAGGAATTCCACATTATAAATGTAACACATGCAATCCAAATCAGCACTATTGTTGTAGTAAGAAACCCTAGCTAATTTTGGTGCCTCCTAACCTCTCTCTAATAATCCTCCTCTTGCTTTGGGTGTTTTGTGAAACATCTTACGTATCGCACTTGAGGTACTAAGCTCTTAAAAGGCCAAGAACTACAAGCTACAACAAAGAGGTGTTCATCTAACTAGTTTTATGTTGTATATCTAGAATTGCATGCTAGCTAGGGTACATGATTTGGATAAAATGAAATTGCATGTATAAATTGAGAAAACTTAGATCCAAAGCATTAGGATTGTGTGTGCACAATAGGGATGTTATAGTGCTCAAAACCCAACAGTGGTATCAGAGCGAGGGTGTTTTCTGTTATATAGATGCATTGGTTAATAGTTCCAAGCTAGAGAAAAGTGAAATTTGTCATCTCCAAACTGAACTTGATGAGTCCATAATGGAACTCGACAAGTCCATGATGAACTCGACGATTCGATTGCCATACTCGATTAGTTGGACAATCTGTTAGCCGATTTTCAAGTTTTTTGGCCTGAATTGGATTAGGATCATTACCACAAACTGTTTGAATCATAAAACTTGATTTCCCGAATATGGTAGTGATTATCCTCATCCAATTAAAGGATAATTGTCAAATTTAAACATAATTACTCATTTATAGGATAATCTAATTATTTGTATTATTTGATTTGAAATTATCTTGCTATATGAGTTGCATTAGGTCAAATTGGTAAGAAAAAATTAATATTATATATATATATATATATATATATATATATGATTATTTTATTAGTTTAAAATTTGAGCTAAATGGTTTTGAAGAGTTACAAAACTTGCCATCAAGTTTTGGAATTCAAAAGGTCTTGAAGAGTTACAAAACTTGTCATCAAGTTTTGGAATCCAAAAGGTTTTAAAGAGTTTCAAAACTTGAGCTCAAGTTTTGGAATTTGAAAAGTCTCATTTATGAAATATCAAACTCTAGAAATCTAGTAATTGAAAAGGTTACAAAAGGTGCAGCTTTTGGTTTCGTAACTTAAAAATTAAATTAATTATATAGCTTTATTTTTTAAATTTATATTTAGAACCTTGATGTTTTGAATAGTTCAAATAACACCTTTATAGATTTTATTGAATTAACTAAATGTTTAATTAAAAGAGAAAATTAATAAATCCATGATCACATGGTTTAAATTAATTAAATTAAAAGCTTAATTTATTAGAAGATTAAACCACCTAATATTTTAAAAGTTTAAAATACACCCTTATACTATATAAAATTAAAAGTTTAATATATTATATATGTATAAGTAAAATGTTAGTCTTACCGTTAGTAGGCGTCGTTCATGAAGCTTGTATATAAGGGGTATCTAAGGAAATTGTCTATAAAATGGTGATTGAATTGATGTCCACTCTCGCCCACCGCACTCTTGACTAGTGGAGGGTCGTTAGCCGAACGGATAGGATAGGATACAAACTTTCATTAATAAGTATAATGAAATACAAGTAATTAAATGTTTTAAAATTTCCCAATCATAGTTACTCAGAAAAAATGTGATTTTGGTGCTAATCCATGAAATTGCACATTGCACCTTATTGGTCGTTAGTGGAGCGTGTGTGGTTAACCTGCACACTAATATGGGACTAATTAAGGATGGAAGTGGGTAGCTCGTAGGTTATCTTAGATCAATGGAGCATGTCTGGTTAACCGGCACATTGATTAGGTGCTAAATGACTTCAAGAGTACCAAGCTAATTTTCATGTTTATTCACACCTTTTTTGTGATCCTCGGTATCCCAGTCACAAACTTGAAAGGCATAAACGAGATTAAACATGCCATTGAAAATTTCAATGAGTCTCAAAAGATCGAGGAATTTCATTTAAAACCTAATTCGTTTAAAATTTCGTTTTGATGGTGGAGTTGGTAAATCGTCATTTACCTACCTTCAAATAATTTATAATTGAATTACGACATCCCTCTTCTGAAAACTATGGTCTTTCCGAATCTTTTGGAAAAAGCTTTCCTCATGAAGGTGATGTTCCACGTTTTGTTTAAGGAACTGGAAATCATACTTCACTTCATCCACCTCCTCCAATTATTCTCCTTGACCCACGTGTTCATCCACATGAAAAGTTCAAGGTCACTCAAGCCCTATTGGCAAGCAAACACGAAGATGGAAAGTCTGTATGTGCTCATGTCTTGGAGATGAAGTTACATATTGACAGGCTGGGAAGGTTGGGTGCCGTTTTCCCGAGAAAGTTGGCTGTTGACTTGGTTCTTCACTCACTTCCCGAGTCATATGGTCAGTTTGTTAAAGACTACAATATGACAGATCACGATGTGGCTGTTATCAATCTTACATATTGCCTAATTGTTGTGGAATCAGCAATGATTTGGCATACTGTTCAAGCAAATTTGAATGAAATATCTGCATCCCAATTTCCATGGACATTAGCAATGGAAAAGGTGATAGTCCATAAATGGGTTCTTCTCCTAAGGGAGAGAAATCGACCATGATCAAAAAGTTTGATCCTAAGAGAAAGGCCGAGTCTGAGATAATCCCATGCGCCATTACAAAAGAGTCTGTTTTTTTCTATTGTCAAGAGAAGGGGCATTCGATGCGAAGCTACCATATATACCTAAAGGATTGCAAGGATGGTAAAGTCAAAATGTATGACTCTACTTCAGGTAAGTCTACTATCCAACTCTATTAAGTTCCTATTTATAGATTCTTAATACATGATGTAATTAGATTTCATTCTTATCTTTTGTAGGATCAAAGAAAACAAAGGAAGCTTAAGGGAACAATGAGTTGAATCTGGTCGCGAAGAAATGGATTTCGATTGCATGGTTCGATGGTCAGATTTTTGAGCTGCAGTTTGGGAGTTATGGTAGATTGCTTATGAATATTTAGTAACATAGTTTTCATTTGTATTTGCATTTTAAGGATAAGTTCTCCGCATTTTATTAATAAAAGAAAATTTTTTATTTTATATTTCCTTGCAATGGCAATTGTGAAAATTGGTGTTTATATTTCTATTAATAGAAATATTGAATTTGGATTTGATTCTTAGATATATCATTTGTGGTAAAGTGTTATAGTTTACCAAATAAGGAAAGATTCTCATCACCCAAGTTTCAATTGGACAAGAAACTTGGAATCATGCGACTTGTATTGTGTGATGAATGGAAATCTTCATCTTTGGGAAATTAAGACTAATTCCTTGTCCACATGTAGAATGTGAGTCAAGTGAAGCACTGAAGGATCATGTACACATTGATGTGCACTAGTCAAGTCCGCCACAAAGAACGATAAGACTATTCGTCATGATTTACTAAAAGTTCATAAATAATGGTTATTCTTAAAAGATTAAGTGTGATTATGAATTATTTAAAAAATGTCAATGTATAGAAGAACAAATAAGAAGAATCAATTAGGCTGAAAGATAGAAGTTTCTCCAATCTGAAAGGAAAGGAGAGTACTTTAGTATCGTGTTTTATGATCATCCTTATGAATATGGAACCATGTCACGATTGATCCTCTGAGGACATCTTAGTAGGTTTATAACACTCATCAAATTTGGAGTAGGTTTATAACACTCATCAAATTTGGAGTAGAAATGTTTCGTACTCTTGAACATTTTGGGATTGGTAAGCTGTGATGTTTTGGATAAGACAAAGACCAACTAAGACCAATTATGGGAAGTGTTTGTCTTGATAAGAACTCACACTAACTCTTGAATATTTGTTTGTCAAGGAATGTTTTTTAACAAGAGAATCTTATATGTCAAGAGGTTAGTGGGAGTCTTAGTGGTCTTGAATAGTTTCAAGAACTAATCAAGAGTAAATCTATTGTTTATCAATAGCACGCGAGTTGAGGTTTGTAACATATTTTGTTGACACATTCATATTTCTTTGCCCATTCTAGTTAAGTTAACTATGCATGTGAGTTATATGAGTTCTTATTTGATTGCATAAGGCAAAGAACCTTGATCAATGAAAGAACATTTACCCACAAGAGTGAGTTGCTCATTAGCTTGGAAGCAATGGTAGGCCCTTGAGCTACCAGATGGCAAAAAATTAAGAATAAGAAAGTTTAGTCCATATGAGGTTAAATTTGGCACAAACCTTGTCTTCTGATCGTGGTTTAAAATAACAAATTAATATGGATAGGAGCACATGCATCATGAAATCTAAGTGGAATAAGGTTTCTCTCCTTCATGAAAATGACTGTGAGGAAACGCTTTCATTAAGTAGATTTTTAAAGAGTTAGCAGTCGCGTTAATTGCATTCTCAAATTTGAGTATGATTACAGCATCCCTCTTCATAGTTCGAATTGTATGAAATTAACGACGAATTTGAACATTTGCGACTTATTGCTATAAGTTCTAACAAATTTTAGCCACACATATAAGCTTTCTAATGAAAAGTGTATGAGACCGAGAAGTATAGGCAAAGACTTATTGAAGCACAATGTAGCAGAAATCTGAATTTTGGTATGAAAGTCAATAAGCATTGATTTCTAGAAGTCCAATTGATTTCTGAGTACATATCAGAGCTAGTGGGAGCATAAGTGTATGCTTATGAGAATGTAATTATTTTGTTAGTGTGAGCACAATTATTATGTTAAGGGTTGCAAGTAAGCATTGCTGCTTATAGGAAACAAAGTTCTAAGTTTGCGAAGTTGCATAATTTAGAAATTGTTTCGCTCCAGTAAGGTTAAAAGGAGAGGTTGTTTATACTTCATTTTGAATCTAAAAGTTTAGATTGAAATTTTAATCAAACTTAGTCATGCTCACATAAGAATGTCATGTTGAAATGTCCAATACGGGAAATTCGACATATGGAAATATTATAGCAAGAGACTGGTCATGGGATCATGTCTTTATGTAAGACATTATGAATTATATCCCATATGCTTCGAGTGTGGGATCGATTGCATATGCTATAATATTCACTTGTTCTAATTTTCCAAATGCCTGGGGAATTAAGAGGGAAAAATGAATAGGACTTGGTATGACTAAAGTAGTTAAACAACTGTCAAGGAGGATCTAAGGTTCGCTAAGGATTGGTCATTTGTGAACAGTTGGAAGTATAGTAATTTATGGACCACATTGATATAATTTTTGAATAGATATATTTCTATTTAGAATGGATAGTCATATGGCAATTATGGAAATGTTTACATAATAGGAGGTGGATATTAAAAATCTTTGTGTGAGTTAGAAAATTTAATGCAAGAAGGATGTTCAAGGAATGTTCTTTGAATGTGAGACTTCTATTCAAGGGAATTGTCTTCTAACATTCTCAAGACACTACAAAAGGATCATTGCATGTAAGTTTAGACTCGAACAGATTCTAGTAGTGGCAAGAATATGGTATTCTTACACTTGTGACAAGGGTTAGGAAATTGTGAAATGAACATCATTGGAAATGTGTTCAATTGATCTATTTCATAAGGAAAGGACCATAGATAAACACAGTGTGTATGCTTGGAGCATGGGATGACTATTGTTATAATTCAAGTATTAAGTTGATTATTCGAAAGATTATACAACGGAAAAAGTCTAATCATTATGGTGATTAAATAATAAGTGATTGTTTTATTCTTGTGTTTCGCTTCGCATGTTTTACTTCCTGAATAACTAGGTTATTCATACATCCACAGTCGATCATACCTTGGAAGTAAGTAATGAGGCAAGACTGTCATGAATCCAACGGTAGATTGTCTAAGTGCTTAGACATAGCACAAGTTTGTTGTAGTGTTCATGAGTACTTCTGAAATAAGATTTGAGTATTGGATTAAACACATGCTCATCTGAATCACTTCATGGATGTTATCACGAGTGATTATGAGACAATAATATCTTATATTCTTGAAACAGAGACATATAAGTTGTAGTTTACAATTCAGTTTCACATTGATGATATGTAAACGCACCAGTAACTTGGTGTTATAAAACATATCGATGTGTGTGATTTGATGAGTGAATTAAGCAAGCATATGAGTCGAATTTTATCTGTTCCTTTTACCCAAAGAGGGATAAAAGCGAAATATGCATGCCCCTTGGTGATTTAGTGATGACACCCTAAGCGCTTGGCCATGCCTGGACTAAGTTGATATGTTCAATTGTACTCTGTTGTCAGTTATCATAAATCAGAAATCGGAAACAACACATGCACAGAGAGAATGATTATAAATCCATGTCTCATGTCCATATGATATCTTGTATAATGAAGGAATATTTGATTCATTATCTAAAGGGCGCGTTGCTGATAAGATCAGAGTTCGACAACGGCTTTTGAGAGCTACAATTGCTAATCGAGTTATAAAGTTACATTGACAATTATAGTTATTAGACTTATCCAAGTAGGAGACTGTTGAATTAGGTGTCTAAGCCCATAAATATAATTGGGATGTACTTGACCCAATAGTAGCATGGTCCTTTTGGGTTTCAATCACCAGAGCAATTTGATAGGATGGATATTTGAGAAAGAGGTTGTTTGTGATTTATTAATATATTATAGGAATAATATATTAATGGAAATATTCAGAAAAGTCCTAAATTTCTAGTCCAATTTATGATAAAGTCCCAAACTAAATTTTGTTTATAGAAAAGAACAGAATACCGGTTAAAGCTTGGAAAAACCCCTTTTCAGCCGGTTTCAAAGATTTTGCTGGTATTTTATCTTTTTCCGTTAGTTTGCTTAAAATTTTAGGAGTTTTCCGGAAACTACCTGATAACCAAAATATTGGGACTTTTATGAAAATTACCATGGAATTAATGAATATTATTATTAACAAATCATTTATAAACATAACAAATATGTTTATTATAAAAAAGGAAATACGCTTGTTGCTAATTTCTAGGAATAAATTGGTGGTCTAGGTACTTCTCTATTGCTTATTGACCACATCAAACTCTCTATGTTCCTCATATGAATCGTTATGGGTATGATGGTGAGATGTACTTAATAAGTTTTCCTCTAATGTTAGTGTTCGTCTTATGTTGTTTAACTTAACTACCACCGAACATCCATACCTCACACGATAACAACCATAGGCTAACACATATCTATCAAATGTGAAAAAGTGAATCGTGAATGATAGTTTATATGGAAACAAGTGTAGGGTGATTATCTATTTAAATTGTCATTCAAAGTTTATTTTTCACTATGTGCGTACTTTGATGGTTGTTACTGAATAATGTATGGAGGTTAAGTAGTATTTAGGCTAAAGAACATAATGAAAGATCTATATGTTCAAGAATCATTATGTAATGATATTTTCTAATAACATGTGATCCTATAGCGTCACACCTAATAGAAATTAGACACTTATTGATTGTGTATTAATAAATATTATCAACTCTTGTATTTAACTGAAGAAACGTACATATTACATCTCACTATGACACTCACAATGATACATAGGAGCAATATAAGGAGTTTGAAGTGGTCAACAAACAATAGACCTAGTCGACCATTCTATTCCTAGAAATTAGAAACTAATTTATTTCCATTGTTTATAATAAAAAAATATTTGTTAATTATAATATTCATTAATTCGATAGTGATTTTTTTAGAGAAGTCCTAACATTTTGGTTATCGGGTAATTTTCAAAAAAAAAAAAAAAACTCCTAATATTTTGAGAAAACTTACGAAAATGACAAAATACTCGCTAAATCCTATGAAACCGGCGAAAAATGATTTTTTTCAAAGTTTTAGCCGGTATTTTGTACTTTTCTATAAATAAAATTTAGTTTTAGAATTTTTCATAAACTGAACTAAAATTTTAGGACTTTCTGAGCATTTCTCATATATTAATTGAGAAAATCATATTATTAAATTAAGATTTGTCAAGAATTAATCTGGAATTAATTTAATGATCAAAGGAGACTAATTAAATTTACGGGGACTGATTAGGTAAATCAATAATATTTTTAGTTTCGGCTAATGATCCATGTTGATTAGGGATGGGGTAAATGTGACATCCCCAAAATCTCGGCCAGAAAAGACCGATTTTCATTTACGCTTTTAAAATAATTTCAGAGTAAATCCTTTTGATTTTAAAGAGTTGCGGAATTTGTTCCCAAAAACAAAACATGATAAAACAATGTTTACCAAAGCATTTCATAAAAGAAATGTATTTTCATTATATAATCAAAACTCGGGGTGTCATGTTCCGATACAGACCAATAAGCATAAACGATAACATTACAAGTCATTCAACAAATATATACACATACAGACTTATAAACAAAACAACTTGATGGTTCATCCATCTTATGCCCTCGCGCCACTTCCTGTAATACAAATAAAACTGAGTGGGTCAGGATTGGGAGCCTGGTGAGCATATAGGGTTTTCAACCCACAATAAATAATTAAATTAATTTTCATCAACCAACAATAACCCAATTACCCATTCCCGTTATTCTCACTTTATGTCCCTAAAATAACTAACACAAGGGACCTAGTTTAAGAATATTTCATCGGGGTGACAACACATGCTTCGGGGGTTCCTCAGCAATATAAGTCAAATAAGGCAACCATGAGGGGGATGGAATACAACGAATGAACACCCAAGTTCATTAACACCTACAGGTTATGAGCCTGCTAGCGTTCCACTGGACTATCTAGAAAAGTCCGTGGTCATCATCTAAATTCCGCTAGATGACTGGATCAAAACATCATCGAGACCTCTCATCTGTTTATTACACACCAACTATCTACCCATGTTCTACCCAACATATTAGTAGATAAAACATACATTTTTATACATAGTTTCAAAACCTGTATAGCATGCTCAATCAATACATTTTCCATATAACAAATGAGGCACACCCACATAACACGTATTTTATAGAGAAATAATCAGATCTATAAGATAGAAGAAAGTGAATATACATTCACACACATAACAACAAAATATACACATAACACGTATTTCGTATAAAATACTTCATAATTATGCGTTAGAAGAAAGTAACTACACACTCACTTGATCAGAAGATGATCGGACAGCACTACGGCTTGTAGAAGTAGTAATCCTCAGCAGATCTGGAAGATCTTCACAAAAATCGAACTTCTCACAGGCAGAGCTTCGGCTCGGAAACCGCACTTCTTGGGATCTTTGGGATCTCGGGACTTGCTTCGGGACTCGGGAATATTACCGGGGCTTCGGGGTACTTCTGGCACGCAAATCGATGCAAAACGGGAGAGAGAATGGAGAAAAATGGCAAAAGAACCGGCTGCCCTCACATCCTAATTATAGGAGGCTGAGGCCTCGCAGTACGTGGGGCGTACGCCTTGGTTCGTAAGCACATGCATCATCCGAAGAACTCGAGTGCGAGTGTCAACATACCTTGGGTACGCGGGGCGTACTTCGGATGAGTCCGGTGACTCCTCCTCGGATAATGTTGGATTTAATAATTAAATTTAATTATTAATTATTTAATAAACTTCGAAAATTCATATCTTCTTCATACAAACTCCGTTTTCGACGTTCTTTATATCCACGCGAAGTTGAGACTATGCAGTACAACTTTTTTTTAGACTTTGTCGGCTAATTTTGAGTTTATTTTTATTATTTATATTTAATAGGCCGGGACAGAAAATTGCGTTATAAATTCATAACTTCTTCGTTTGACGTCCGTTCTCGCCTAACTTTTTATCGCTTCGATACTAACAACGAGATCTTCGATTCTCGTTTAGATCACTAAGGCTAAATATCGCTCTAACGTAAATTTCACTTTTTACGTCATTCAGCGTTGCCGGTTCTATCGCGAAACTTCGACATGTCAAAACTTCTTCGTTATAACTCGGATTTCGGCATTCTTTATATCTTTGGAAACCTTGTTTCAACTACTACAACATTATCCAAAGATATCAAGTTTATTTTACACTTAAATTTTGACGCTTATTTTTATTCTTAATTAATCAAACCACATAATTAAGCAATTAAGCACAAAACACATAATACTCAAATAATACACTTCTATTATTTCAAAACGGGTTACAAAGGTTAACCTAGACTATTTCATTGCTAAAAATGGCAAGTCCGGAAACACATGCGTTACAATTCTCTCCCCCTTAGGATGATTCCGTCCCCGGAATCACACATCAACAAACAAATGCGGATAGCGACTCAATATGCCACTCTCCGTTTCCCAGGTGAGATTTGGCCCATTCGAATGTTTCCAACGAACAAGCACTAATTCGACCATCTTGCATTGCAACTTCTTAGTCTTTCGGTCAACAATTGTCTATGGTTCTTTAATTAACCTCCTGTTTTCATCAATTCTCAATTCATAAATTGGAATTATATCGGGAGCTTCTCCCGTGAACTTCCTCAAATAACACACATGAAAAGTGTTGTGAATTCCATTCAGTTCTTCGGGTAATTCGAGCTTGTAAGCTTGGTTCCCAATCCTCTGAAGAACTTTAAACGGTCCAATAAACCTTGGACTTAACTTTCCCCTTTTACCAAATCTTATAAGTCCCCTCCACGGCGAGACTTTAAGCAAAACCGAATCTCCAAACTCAAAAGTCATCGGTCTTCGCTTCTTGTCAGCATAGCTCTTTTGACGATCTTGAGCTGCTAACATTCTTTCTCTAATTACTTTCAACTTTTCAGCAGTTTGATGGACCATCTCGGGGCCCATAAACTGCTTTTCCCCAGCCTCAAGCCAACAAGATGGCGTACGATACTTCTGCCCATACAAAGCTTGATAAGGTGCCATCTTAATGCTCGAGTGAAAACTATTATTGTAGGAAAATTCTACCAGAGGTAAATGTTCATCCCAGTTACCTAGGAATTCCAGGGTACATGCTCTCAGCATATCTTCAAGTGTTTGTATTGTTCTTTCACTCTGACCATCAGTCTGCGGATGGTAAGCTGTACTTAAACATAACTTGGTACCCATTTCCTATTGTAGATTTTTCTAAAACCTCGAGGTGAAACGGCTATCACGATCCGACACAATCGTTAACGGAACACCGTGAAGCCTCACAATTTGCTTCACGTAAAAATTCGCAAGCTTTTCCATCGACCATTTCTCCTTGGCTGCTATGAAATGCGTACTCTTAGTGAATCGATCAACGAGCACCCAAATCATGTCGTGACCATTCTTTGTTCTGGGCAGTTTAGTGACAAAATCCATAGCAATGTATTCCCACTTACCCATAGGCATAGGCAATGGTTCTAAACTCCCGTACGGTTTCTGATGTTGTGTCTTGACTCTCGCACAAGTCACACACTCGGCCACATACTTTGCAACATCGAGCTTCATCGTTGGCCACTAGTAATAGGGTTTCAGGTCCCTATATATTTTAGTGCTACCAGGACGAATCGAGTACATGGTTTTGTGAGCTTCTTCCATCAGAAGATCCCTCATTCCTCCTGACTTAGGTACCCAAATAAGATCTTGGAATACCTTCAGTCCATGACCGTTTGTACCAAACACCAACGTTTTACCCAAACGTTCCTCCTTTTGGTCATTTTTCTCAGAAGCTTCCTCTTGAGCTTTCTTTATACTCTCCACAATTGTCGAGACAACTTATATTCTCAACGCTCTCGGCCTTTTTATCTCAACATTGACTTTCCGACTGAGAGCATCAGCAACAACATTAGCTTTACCGGGATGGTAAAGTATCTCACAGTCGTAGTCCTTGAGTAACTCTAGCCAGCGTCGTTGCCTCATATTTAACTCTTTCTGATTGAAGAGATATTGGAGACTCTTATGATCAGTAAAAAGTTTGCACTTCGTGCCATAGAGGTAATGCCTCCATATTTTCAGAGCGAAAACTACCGCTGCCAACTCCAAATCATGAGTCGGGTAGTTCTTTTCATGCTCTTTCAGCTGTCGAGACGCATATGCTATCACCTTTTCTCTTTGGGTCAAAAGACAACCCAATCCAACCCCAGATGCATCGCTATAAACAACGAAGTCTTCAACTCCATCGGGTAGAGAAAGTACCGGTGCCTCGCATAGTTTCTTCTTTAGCTTCTCGAATGCTTCTTTATGATTATCATTCCAAGCATAAGTAGCTCCTTTGTGGGTCAAAGCTATCAACGGAGTAGCGATCGAAGAAAAGCCTTGGATAAACCTTCGGTAATATCCGGTTAATCCCAAAAAGCTTCAGATCTCCGTGGGACTTTTTCAGTTGTTCCCACTTCATCGCAGCTTCGATCTTCGTTGGATCAACAATTATCCCTTCTTGGTTGACCACGTGACCCAAGAATTGGACTTCACGGATCCAAAAATCACATTTGGAGAACTTAGCATACAGCTTCTCCTACTTCAAGACTTCTAACACTTCTCGCAAGTGTCTGCCATGCTCCTCCTGGCTTTTCGAGTAAATCAGAATGTCATCTATGAACACTATCACAGATTTATCAAGGAACGGATTACAAACTCTGTTCATTAAGTCCATGAATGCTGCTGGAGCATTGGTTAGTCCAAACGACATAACCAAAAACTCGTAGTGTCCATATCGGGTTCTCAATGCAATCTTCTCTATATCCTTCTCTCTTACTTTCAGCTGATGATATCCTGACCTTAGGTCGATCTTTGAGAAATAGCTCGAACCTTGTAGTTGAACGAATAGGTCATCAATCCTCGGCAACGGATATCTATTCTTTATTGTTGCCTTATTCAGCTCTCGGTAATCGATGCACATTCGCATACTTCCATCTTTCTTCTTCACAAATAACACTGGAGCTCCCCAGGGTGATGAACTAGGTCTAATGAAACCTTTGTCCAATAAATCCTGAAGTAGCATCATCAATTCCTTCATCTCCGTCGGTGCTAATCGATAAGGTGCTTTTGCAATTAGCGTTGTTCCTGGTAGCAAGTCAATTCTGAACTCCATTTGTCTATCAGGTGGTAATCCAGGAAGATCTTCGGGAAATACTTCCGAATAATCACACACCACAGGAATACTGTGCATCACCTTCTTTTCCTTCATAGCATCAATCATGAATGCTAAATATGATTACATCCCTTGGTCAAACAATCTCTGGCTTTCATTAGGGAAATGATTCCAGAATTCACTCGGCGTTTTTCCCCATACACCATAAACGATTCCTTCCCAGGCGGGTTCACTTTCACTATCTTCTTCTTGCACAAAATCTCGGCGTCATTGGCGCTAAGCCAATCCATTCCCAAAACGATGTCGAAACTGTTAAGTTCGATGCAATAATTCCTCGTGGAACTTATTCCCATTCAGATCGATTAAGATGTTTTTCATACGATGGCTAATAGGTACAAACTTGCCACTAGCAACTTCGACTAATAAAGCATTATCTAGTCTATCAATAGGCAAAGTTAGTTTTCTACCAAATTCATGCGATATAAAGGAGTAATTGGCTCCAGAATCAAATAAAATTTGGGCAGACAATTTGTTTACGAGAAAGGTACCTGAAGCGACATCAGCTTCATCTTTAGCAGCTTCCAGTGTCATCTGGAATGCTCTCACCTTCGGCTTTGGTGGAATGTTGGGCTTAGCTGCCTCCTTCTTCTTCGGACAGTCTTTCAAAATGTGTCCCTCTTCATTACAACCAAAACTATTCCTTTTGTTGTTCGTACATTCATTGGCAAAATGTCCAACCTTTCCACACTTGTAGCAGGTTACATCCTCGCTACATTTCCCAAAGTGCTTTTTCTTACACTTATCACACCACTTCGCATCGCCTCCTTTTCCTCCAAACTTTTTCAAACTAGATTTCGGAAATTTGCCTTTCTTACCGGAACTAGATGTTCCCTCAAACTTTCTCTTCTCACCAACTTCAACCTTGTCGGTGGTTCTCCCCTTAATCATGTTCTCAACAGACTTGGCAGCCCAGATAGCTGCCTCTAGAGTATGTGCCCGACGTACTGGCACCTCGTACTCCCATGGGAGTCCCTTCGCATACCGGTCCACCTTTGTCAGCTCATCTGGAACGATGCGCAAAGAAAAATCAATCTTATCTGTAAAGTTATTAGTGTATTCATCAACTGACATGCTGCCTTTCGTCAATGTCAGAAACTTGTTCTCTAGTTCCAACAGATTTTGAGCCGAGCCGAACTTGCGCTTGAACTGCACCAAGAATTCTGCCCATGTCAATTGCAGTGGCTCATTAGGGCTTAAAGTCTTCCCTAGAGTGTTCCACCAACGAACGGCTCCACCTCGGATTTGATGCACTGCATAGATAGTCTGCAACTTGCCTCTGCAGCCACAAGTCATGAAGGCCAATTCCATTTCTGAGATCCAATCCATAACTCCAATCGGATCCTCCTTTCCATTCAAGGTCGATGGTTTGCAAGTTAGGAAGTCCTTGTACTTGCATCCCATTCCATCATTCCTTCCATCATGGTTGTCTTGCCTAACTATCGGTGGGTTGGCTTGACCAACAGACCCACTGAAGTTTCCACCTTCCGATTGCCCCTCATTTAATTCAGGCTCTTCCACACGAATTGACAGTTCTTCACGATTCTGTTGAAGCAACCGCCTAGTTTCGTCCATCTGACAATCCAACATTGTTTGAATCATCATTTGCACACCAGCCATGGTTATTGGCTAAGGTGTTGCTGCTACGACAGGTCTTTGCTCAATCACTGGTGGTTGATTCCTGTTTTCATCAGCATTTCCAACTCCACTTCTTGTTCTCACCATTTTTTACCTACACACCGAATAAGGTGAAATTAGATCCTTATTCATGAGATATTCAAATCATCCTTATCACTCCGAAACATTCACATGCTAGTTCTAATATCGTAGACGTACGCTTAGAATCCTACACATAAAGTTTCTAGATCCGGTCGGCAACAGACCATAGATCCGAACAAATAATATCATATATGGCAACATATAACATTTAGCACATAAAGCATTTTAGGCAACTTTCCTAAAATAAACTAGTGCTCGTGTCTAAAATATAACAGGCACACATCTCAAAATTCCACTCAGCATTCTAAGTTTAAGTCTAGAAATCCTACAAATTCCTAGTTTGCTTAAACTAATGCTCTGATACCAACTGTGACATCCCCAAAATCTCGGCCAGAAAAGACCGATTTTCATTTATGCTTTTAAAATAATTTCAGAGTAAATCCTTTTGATTTTAAAGAGTTGCGGAATTTGTTCCCAAAAACAAAACATGATAAAACAATGTTTACCAAAGCATTTCATAAAAGAAATGTATTTTCATTATATAATCAAAACATGGGGTGTCATGTTCCGATACAGACCAATAAGCATAAACGATAACATCACAAGTCATTCAACAAATATATACACATATAGACTTGTAAACAAAACAACTTGATGGTTCATCCATCTTATGCCCTCGCGCCACTTCCTGTAATACAAATAAAACTGAGTGGGTCAGGCTTGGGAGCCTGGTGAGCATATAGGGTTTTCAACCCACAATAAATAATTAAATTAATTTTCTTCAACCAACAATAACCCAATTACCCATTCCCGTTATTCTCACTTTATGTCCCTAAAATAACTAACACAAGGGACCTAGTCTAAGAATATTTCATCGGGGTGACAACACATGCTTTGAGGGTTCCTCAGCAATATAAGTCAAATAAGGCAACCATGGGGGGATGGAATACAGCGAATGAACACCCTAGTTCATTAACACCTACGGGTTATGAGCCTGCTAGCGTTCCACTGGACTGTCTAGAAAAGTCTGTGGTCGTCATTTAAATTCCGCTAGATGACTGGATCAAAACAACATCGAGACCTCTCATCTGTTTATTACACACCAACTATCTACCCATGTTCTACCCAACATATTAGTAGATAAAACATACATTTTTATACATAGTTTCAAAACCTGTATAGCATCCTCAATCAATACATTTTCCATATAACAGATGAGGCACACCCACATAACACGTATTTCATAGAGAAATAATCAGATCTATAAGATAGAAGAAAGTGAATATACATTCACACACATAACAACAAAATATAAACATAACACGTATTTCGTATAAAATACTTCATAATTATGCGTTAGAAGAAAGTAACTACACACTCACTTGATCAGAAGATGATCGGACAGCACTACGGATTGTAGAAGTAGTAATCCTCAGCAGATCTGGAAGATCTTCACAAAAATCGAACTTCTCGCGGGCAGAGCTTCGGCTCTGAAACCGCACTTCTCGGGATCTTCGGGATCTCGGGACTTGCTTCGGGACTCGGGAATATTACCGGGCTTTGGGGTACTTCTGGCACGCAAATCGATGCAAAAAGGGAGAGAGAATGGAGAAAAATGGCAAAAGAACCGGCTTCCCTCGCATCCTATTTATAGGAGGCTGAGGCCTCGCAGTACGCGGGGCGTACGCCTTGGTTCGTAAGCGTATGCGAAGAACTCGAGTGCGAGTGTCGACATACCTTGGGTACGAGTGTCGAGTGCGAGTGTCGACATACCTTGGGTACGCGGGGCGTACTTCGGATGAGTTCGGTGACTCCTCTTCGGATAATGTCGGATTTAATAATTAAATTAAATTATTAATTATTTAATAAACTTCGAAAATTCATATCTTCTTCATACGAACTCCGTTTTCGATGTTCTTTATATCCACGCGATGGTGAGACTACGCTCTACAACTTTCGTTTAGACTCCGTCAGCTAATTTTGACATTATTTTTATTATTTATTTTTAATAGGCCGGGACAGAAAATTTCATTATAAATTCATAACTTCTTCGTTTGACGTCCGTTCTCGCCTAACTTTTCATCGCTTCGATACTAAGAACGAGATCTTCGATTCACGTTTAGATCACTAAGGCTAAATATCGCTCTAACGTAAATTTCACTTGTTACGTCATTCAGCGTTGCCGGTTCTGTTGCGAAACTTCGACAGGTCATAACTTCTTAGTTATAACTCGGATTTCGGTATTCTTTATATCTTCGGAAACCTTGTTTCAACTACTACAACATTATCCAAAGATATCAAGTTTATTTTACACTTAAATTTTGACGCTTATTTTTATTCGTAATTAATCAAACCACATAATTAAGCAATTAAGCACAAAACACATAATACTCAAATAATACACTTCTATTATTTCAAAACGGGTTACAAAGGTTAACCTAGACTATTTCATTGCTAAAAATGGCAAGCCTCGAAACACAGGCGTTACAGTAAATCTATGTAAAAGACCATGAAGAGTTAGTCCAAAGGGTCGATCATATGGATCATTGCAATACTTAAAGGTTTAAGTAAATTAGGGTTTCATGTATGGAACTCTAGGAATTCCACACTATAAATGTAACCCATGCACTCCAAAATTGGCACTAGTGTGGTAGTAAGAAACCCTACCTGATTTTGGCGCCTCCTAACCTCTCTCTAATAAGCCTCCTCTTGTTTTTGGTGTTTTGTGAAACATTAGAGGTATCACACTTGAGGTACTAAGATCTTAAAAGGCCAAGAAGTACAAGCTACACGAGGTATTCATCTCACTAGTTTTTATATTGTATATCTCTAATTGCATGGTAGCTAGGGTAAATGCTATGGATACAATGAAATTGCATGTATAATTTGAGAAAACTTAGATCCAAAGCATTAGGGTTGTATATGCACCATAAGGATGTTATAGTGCTCAAGACCCAAAAAAATTGCAATGCCTGGTTCCTGGTATGCATTTAATTTATAATTTATTCATGTTACACAGCAACTTGACGAGTTGGAAGCCCCAAACTCGTCGAGTAGAGATTATCAGGACCACATGATTAAGTAACCTACTCGACGAGTTGAGAGGGCTTAACTCGACGAGTAGACCAGTTGGGATGAAACCCTATTTTCCAAGGTTCTGTACCCTATTTAAAGGACTTAATTCTTCCCCACCATCCCTCATCAACCTCCCTAAAACCCTAAATTGTATTGTGAGCTCCTTGTTGAGAAACTAGAGTTTTGAGTGGATTTTTGTGTGTTCTTGTGCTTGGTGAAGGACTTGGAAGAACTACAAGGATATTGAGCTTGAGCAGAAGCACTAGATGTGAGATCTCGTCCATCTTTGGAAACTTTTTGAGGTAAAAAGTCTCAAACTTAATGATTAATAGCTTAGATCTATATTAGTGTTGTTTTATGGATCTTTTGACCCCATTGTTGGAGCATGATAACCTTCATAATCCTGATGCTAAAAACTCCCATTCTCAGTGTTATTTGGTCCTTAAATTCAAAAAGAGGGTCCTAAACCCGTTCTTGTCCAAGAAAATACCATGTCCATAGAAGTATGTTGCTATATCTCGAGATTGGGTTCATTTGAGGCATGCAAAGCCATCAAGTTGTCGACTTTACAGATGTATACCATGGAAATAATGCAGATCTATATTTTAGAACCATATATCTGAGCAAAGGGCTTAATAGACTAACAACTATGGGGAACTCAACGAGTTCATGGAGGAACTCGACGAGTTGGGTCGAATATTCCCGATTCTATTGAAGGATCTCGGCGAGTCCACAAGGGAACTGGACAAGTTGTATGGGGAAAGTCTTGTTTCTATTGAGAAGCAGAAACTTGGCGAGTTGGATTAAAACTCAATGAGTTTGGTTGCGAGTTCATGATTCTGTTATTCATGGGAACTCGATGAGCTGAAGGGTAAACTCGACGAGTTGAGTAAACTCGGAGCGTTGACTTTGACCTCAGTTAATCCAAAAAAGGGTATGAGTATAAATGGTATCTGAGGGGTTGTTTTGATTCAGGTAGTGTGTAGAGCTGGTTCCGGGACAGAGATGTTTCAGCTATCATTCGACATATGAGCTGAGTTTCATCCTGTATAAACAGGTCGAAGGCACCAATGTCGGCCTGCATATGTATGCTAGTATGTTCCGGACCAAGGATTGATGTCGGGCACTGTCCGATGTCGGGCACTGTCCGATGTAGGTTTATATGTTTCTGGATTCCGATCCGATGTCGGGCAGTTCACGAGGAATGTTTGTATGCTTGATGTCTTCGTGATTCTTGCATGTGACTGTATTGTATGTTTTCGGACTATAGTCCGATGCCAGGCAATGTCAGAGGAGTGTTTGTATGCTTCCGGATTTCGGTCCGATGTTGGGCAGGGCCCGAGGAATGTTTATATGTTTATGTTATGTGATTATTTTATGTGTATTTTTTGATATGTTTATATGTATACCGAGGATTGCTCAATGCCGGGCGGGGCCGGATACTGGACTCTATTCGATGTCGGGCAGGGCTTGATGCCGAACATTGTCCGATGTCGGGCGGGGGCCGATGAAGCGGGTGGGACCCATGTTATGTTATTATGCGATTATATGATTATGTAAATGGTATGTGGTAGTTTGGGGAGACTCACTAAGCTTCGTGATTACAATTTTCAGTTTTGGTTTCAAGTACTTCCGGTAGCAAAGGGAAGAACTGAGGATGACTGCAGCGCACACACCATTATGTTTAGCCTGACATGTTTTACTCTGATATACTGACATGTGATTTTGATATGAAGTTTGAGATACTATGGTTTACATTTTCATGAGAAGATTTTCATAACTACGGTTTTATTTAATAATCTAATGAAATTTTTTGTCATGAATTTTGGGATGTTACATAAACCCATAGGGTTCCATCACTTACTTGCCTCCAACTCTAGAGATACATGTGAGAGAAACCTTAGCCTCTTTGATGTGTTTTTAGCTTAGTTTCTCTTCTTGATTCACGTTTTGTGCATTTTGAGTGTTCTTGGTACTTGATTCAAGAAAGTTAATGCGAGGAAGCAACAACACTTAAGATTCTAACCTTCCCTATATTTTTGGACCTTTGTGAGTGTCAAAGATCCTTGCTTTTTAGGTTTCATCCGTATATTTATAAGTTTGATGAGCCTTTAGTCATTTGTAGTGAGTTTTGTTCCCTTCAATGTATTTCCTATAGAGTTTGAAGAACTCTAGAGTTTGGAGTTTGGTTCAGATATGGGATTGTGGTATAATAGAGAGAGTGCATGCAAGAGCTCTGAAAGTATTGGCCTTTGGCTAAAGGGCTTAAGAGGTTTTTTTAAATTACTGAATATCACCTTAGTCGTAGCAAGTACGTATGGGGTGTGGTTCGACTTATGTTCAAAATATCGTTAATTTTGTTGTCTTTGGCACGACACTCCTATATGAGGTGTGGTGTGCCTATTTGGTTTTTAGGGTTGTTAGCTTTTACTTTGACTGTTGGCTTCTTGACCAATATGAATTTTGGACGAATTTATGGATATAAAAGCTTTAGACTAAGGTTTAGCATTTATTTGGCATTTTAGCGGTTTCGTGGGACTGTTATTGCCAGATTCGTGCGTTTGGCTATAGTTTATTTAGTATTCGGTCCAGGTGAGTTATCTCAATATACTGTGTTACAATATATATTACTTGTATGTTAGGATGTAATGATATTGTAATATGATGGTTAGGCATTAGACTGGTATAGGTTTTGATTGTGTGATTGTTTTATTGTAGGATATGTTATGTTGGGTGGTTGATGTTAGAACAACATGAGAGTTTTAAGCCTAGATTACTCATGGTTGATGGTAGATCAACATGAGATGGGACCCTAGATACCTATTTTAGAAAAATACACTAGCATTAGAGCCATTTGTTACTAAGGTGCTGCTTGTTTTTTCGAAGCAAAAATGTCTGAAGTCTACGGACCACCTCTGCAACCCTCTGTAGCAGAAGAGGTAGAACAAATGGCTGCAACATTTTAAAAAAAAAGTATGTTTGCTTTTTAACGTCTGCAAACTGCTGCAGTAAGTTAAAGTAAGATGTGAAGAGGTTTAAAGCAGTTGGTTTAGTGTTGCGCCACGCAGCACACACGCAGCAGTTTTTAAGTCAGAAGTCTTCTGAAAAACAAACAACTGCAAAGAGCCAAGTGTTGTGCGTGTGCTGCACGACGCAGCAATAAGAGGCCAGAAGAGGGTTTTTAGAAAAAAAAACAAACAACACCTAAGTGGATCGGCATGAGAGACGAGATTCTAACCCTCTACTTTTGTAAGTATCAATGGATGAATCAACTATGCTACATCTTAGGCAAGTCAATTCGTTTGGTTTAATGAAAAGAAAAAAAAAAATATACCCACACGCATTTGTAGGAAATTGGATGAAATGCTTTGAATCACCATAAGAACAACGAGATCTCATTAAGATTTACTTAAGATAATCATTAAGAGTCGCTACTAGCTACAGGATGAATTTGTTGAGATGAAGGTGAACCATTATTAAAAAAGAGACAAATAGCCGAGATATCATCGGTTGCAAACCCTTTCCTCTTCCGTTTCCAGGCTCGCCCCGCAAACTCCACCAGTCGTTTTGCCGATTTAGCCTTGTCGACGGTAGATGACACGATCTCCACTGCTTCTTCATTCGAAACTACATCCCAGACCTACACAAATTAATTCAAAAAAAAAAAAAAAGACAATTAGTTTTCTAACATCTTCTCACAATTACTACACTCGAAGGCACAATATATGACATGATATGACATAAGTGTTGGGCATGACACTTGTTAAATAGATAAAGCTTAAGATCTATTCTTCCATCTAAAAAGGTATAACAAGATATCGTTTTTCTTGTTCAATCATGTCCGGTTCAGTCTAGGTTCGGTATAATATAGTATATATATTTGTAACTTGAAATAATCAGATGTACCCCATCGGAAGCAAGCACGATAAACTGGTCTTTCCCAGTTATACGTCTTTCTGTTACTTGAGGCACGGATATAAGTCCAAAATCTTTGACACAATAGTCACCAAAGGCTCTTGACATAGCCAGACCAGGTGACTCCTCATTTGGCAGCCATAGCCTGTGCACACCAGGCTCATCTTCTAAACAAAAAACCCGTCCTTTGCATTCAACTATTCGCTCAGTCTCATCTGTACGTACATACTTAAATGAATAAGTTATCATACTATCCTCCATGACATGAATGCGTATGATAATTTGAAAGTGAAGGCCCTCTAAAGATACTTACGAGGTAGATTTGGCTTGAAATCAACAGTAAGTTGTACTGGTACCAAGCACCCATCATCGCTAGTTGTAGCCAGTACTGCACGTGAATCCCCAACATTTGCAATCACTAGAAGTTCACCCTGGATTGAAAACAACAATAATAATATATAATTTGTAACTAAGTTTGGTCGATCTTTTTGATGCTTATCAATTAGGAGATCGATAAATACAAAATCAGTCTACCTAACCTACCTGTTTAACAACGGCTAAAGCAGTGGTTCCACTATGAAAAGAATCAAATTTACGGCATTCTCGTAGATCGTGATCAACAGAAGCACAAGTCCTTATGAAAGAATTATTCCATACATGGAATCTGTCGAGCTTTTTAACTTTAACAGGTTGTAAGTCAAGTGAAGCTTCGACTTGCATCATCTCTTCTTGCCAATTGCATAGCAATGTTGAAGGTATCGATTCACATACTCTTTTTGCAACGTAATGTCCCCATGAACCATGACCATCGAAAATCCCACAGAACGTCGTGTCCTCCTGCCCTCCAAATTCCTGCACCCATGAGTCACAAATGAAGCTTTTTAAGTCAATCAATAATTACGATAATAGAGATTGGAAAAAAATAATAATAATAATAATAAATAAAAAAAAATATATATATATATATATATACCTCCCAGACGATGCAACAATCTTGATTAACCCCCTTTTCTCCTCTTCTGGAGCAAACAGAAGCCAAATTATGGACGTTAATGCAGCCAGAAGATCTTAAGATCAAATCCTTCTTCTTTGCATCTTTTACCATGGTTTCTGATGTCTCTTTTCCACCGTGATCCCCTGAACTCTTCACTTTCTTTGTTGTGGAAAACGATCTTGTTAGCCCACTAAACATGGATGTGAAACGCCCCATAGCTACTAGCTAATCCACTATCCTCAACAATCCTGTTTCCACAATATAAAAGTTATCTATTTGAGCGTAAATATGTAGATTCCGAATAAAAAAGTAGAGAATATAACTTTTTGACATGGAATTCCATCAATCCACATAGATTCTGTCGTTTGATTAGTGAATAAATTTGTCACCTTTAACACAAATTGAACCTTTGAATATTCAAAAATACACATTTCTTTTTATCCTATCTGGAAAGATAGCTTCTTTCCAAGAACTGAAACTGTGAATGTGACCGCATTATTCCATTTGCAGTAACATAAACTCAGCTATAACATTTTCCCAAAAAGAGAAATCAGAAAAAGACCCTTCTCCTAATCGAACAACCCATCCCCATCCACTAACAAGTATCAAAAAAAAATTGCAGATAACATTCATCATCCCACATGGACTTCAACAAATACATATGTCATCTTAAGAAATAAAAATAACAAATAACCCAAGAATATAAAAAGAAATTTAAGGAGAAGAGATTGAGTAGAAAAACCTTGTTCTTATCGGAAAAATCAACAAGTGGCCGGAGTAAGAGGGAATTCCGACATGAGCATGAGATAACGATAAAACGGATGGAGATAATAATAATAATTCATTTGGGTTTCTACAGAGGAGAGGAAAACAAAGAAAGCGGTGATCGTATATGTATACTCTACACAACTTTTTAAAAATTATTTCTGCACTTAAATCCATACGTTATCCTTGTTTTTTGACGATTGTACAAGCGTCATAAGAGACTGTATTTGCATTATTGACTTGTATGGAACAACTGAATAACCAATATTATATATATATATATATATATATATATATATATATATATATATATATATATATATATATATATATATATATATATATATATATATATATATATATATATATATATATATATATACTTCTCTTTATATATTTAATTTTGATATTACGGTAATCGTGAATCTTGATATTTTTGTATGTTAAAAGATCTTTTCTCAAATATCGCATGGATTTAAAAAAAAAAAACAAATAGATCAGAATATTAGGACGGTGCACATCAACCACATGACAAAATATTAAGTCGAGTATTTAAAAACTGAATTATTATTACTATTATGAATCAACATATATAATATATATAATGCAAATGAGGTACGACTGCGATTTCTTTTAATAATTAAATACAAAATATCTTGATTGCATACAATGAAATTCGACTTGCAAATTTTAATTTTAATATAAGTTTACACAAATTTATCAATATAAATAATCGTAACATGCAATCCATAAAATAATAACACGACACCAACTTGAGTTTATGATTGTTCCTCAGAAAAATTAACTTATTATGAGAATGGGTAACAGCTTTGATGCGGTTTTGTTTTTTGAAGTGAAAATATGTGAAGTCTATGGACCATATTTACAACCCTCTATAGCAGAATAGGAGGATCAAACAGCTACAAGATGTAATAAAAAATATGTTTGGTTTTTAATATCTGCAGACTGCTGCAACAAGTTAAAGTAAGGTGTGAAGAGGTTTGAAGCAGTGGATCAAGTTCTACGTCACGCAGCACACGCACATCAGTTTTTAAATCAGAAGTCTTCTGAAAAACAAAAAGTTACGAAGGCTCAAGTGTTGCACGGTGCAACAATAAATGGGGAGAAGTTATTTTTTAGAAAAAAACATACATCACCTTTGCGTATCAACTTAAGTTCCTTGATATTCCTCTCCAAACTCCATAATTTAGTTATATTAATTAATATCTAAGCAATCCATAAAAAAACATGCATTCTTACACCGTGTGTGTGTGTGTATATATATATATATATATATATATATATATATATATATATATATATATATATATATATATATATAGAGAGAGAGAGAGAGAGAGGAATGATCATTTGAGAACTCCAATATTCCCGAGAACTAAAAGTGGACCATTAAATCAAAACTTTTAAGGGCTTAGATTTTTAATGGCAATCTACTAATTAAGAAAAGTCTGAATGGTGTATATGGGTTTTTAACAAGTATCACAAGGGTAAATCAGGTATTAGATTATCACGTCCCTAAACACTCAGGTCTAATACTCTCTCTCTCTCTCTCTCTCTCTCTTTCTCTCTCTCTCTCTCAGTCTCTCTCCCATGCTCTCTTTCTCTCTCTCTCTCAATGTATCGTGTTCTTCACCAACATCCTCCCTCTTCGTCGACCACCTCCCTACTCCCTCCAACAAACACCCTACCTCTGTCAACAACCATCGCCTTCATTGAAGATCCCCCAATGATTGATAGATTGAACAACGTTGTGGCTGCGTCATTCGTCTCACTCGAAGTTTCATGCCCTAATAAATCAGCCAGAGGTCCAATCGCTTCGGGCCTCCCAATTCTCCTTTACCTATGATCTTCCGGTCTCAAAGACGTGATTCAGAAGTTTAATCACGTCAGCGTCGGCGATAGCGGCTTTGTTAATGTCGTTGATTGATGAGCTTATAAGTGTGGTGACAAAATTTTCTTGGACTTTTTGGTCTGTTGAATATAAGAGGCTGATTAACAAGGTTGTAGCACCACAGTTTGCTATCACGATTCGACATGAACAAGAGGTAATTTATTTTCGTGGTCTCTGTATGTTTTTCGCTTGGCTGACTTATGCTTGTATAGTGTTTGGCATTTGGATGTTAGATCTCTAATGTTGAACATCAAATAAGCGTTCCATTAAAACACTACTTTTTTGCATGTATCTCATATTCTTTGACAATTCCAATGTAATAAGTTCGAGGTCTGTAAGGTCCCTGAAACTGAAAATCCAAACAGTGATCAAACAAATATCAATCGAGCAAACAAAGAATGTAGTAGAAGACAGAATAATCCAAGCATACACACGTTTATATGAAATAAACATCTAATACACCTTGGGGCGGTAAACTAAAAGACACTATGTGATTTGTCAACAACCTGACAAGACATTAACAAGCCCTATATATAGAAGGAAGTTGGCTGCAAACAAGTTTACGATCGTAAACCTGTTTACGGTCGTACACACAGACTCGACCATAAACTCACAAAAAATAAGTAAAACATGACCAAGAACTTAACGAGACTAATACAAAAGATTGCCTAGCCTAAACCATAAAATAATGACCTATCAATCTCCCCCTTGGTTTGAGGCTAGCATAACCTTAGTCTTTTTCAATAACCAGCATGTCTGATCTTCCCATTGCTCACAACCACATTCTTTTGTTGATAATTTCTGAGATCATGCTTGTGAATTCTTTAACAGCTGGTTCCAGAACTTCCTGCTCACAAACGATTTGATGAGCTGCCAACATGTGAATGTCTCTCTTACCAAATTGTAGAAGATCCCTCTTATCGATTAGACGGAATGCACCATCTTTAAATTTGATAACCGCTGAGGTCGTGGCTTCATCATGTAGCACTTGGTTCCTAGTATGTAATTTATTTTTGTTGTATTTTTCATTTTTGGCCTGGGACTCGGCGAGTTGACGGCCCAACTCGTCGAGTATGACTGGATTTGAAGACGGGACTTAAGTGATGGACTCATCGAGTCGGCGCCAGACTCGACGAGTAGGCTCTGACTGGATAATACTCTAATCTGAGGGTTTGCACCTTATTTAATCATCTCTTTCAGCCACCACTCGTCCCTATTGCTCCCAAAGACTCTCCATAGCAAACCCTAAGTGTTTTGGTTAAAGAACTAAGGCTTTTGAGTGATTAATGTGGGTTTTGACCTCAAGGAAGAAGGAAGAGCATAGAAGGATCAAGAGGAGACTGAAGGATTCGAGTTTGGTTCATCATTTGCAGTCCTTGAAAGGTATAAAGTTCGTACCTTGCTTGCTTGTTTGTTAGATCCCTTTTTGGGGAAGATTTAGGGATTTTAAGCCATATGAGGTGACCAACCATGATTTGCAAACATGGTTGGGGGTCAAGACTTCGGATCTAGCAATTGGAAAGAGTCACAAGGCAGATTTGGGTTGCTTTTGCACCCCAAGGAAGGCCCCGTGCAACAAAATAGCCATTTTAGAGCCTTTTGGCTCAAAAGTCCCATGCATGCACGTAAAGTCCGTAACTTTACGTGCTATATCGAGCTTAGGGGATTAGATCTATCATTTGGACAAGTGTTGGACATCAGAAATCGAGGATTTAGGGTGTGGACGTTATCGAATCAGCGAGTCCGTTCTTGGGACTCGACGAGTCCAAGGCTTTGAGTCCCATATCTGTTAAGGGTCAAAAGAACTCAGTTGGGTGTTAGAAGGGTTGTAGCAGGACAGAAGGAGTGACCCAACGCATTGGACTTAGTTTTAGACCTGGAGTTCATAGGACTCGATGAGTACTAGTCCAAGGAAATCTTCTTATGTTTAAGGATGAACTCGCCGAGTTGTTCATACAAATCGGCGAGTCAAGGTTAGGACTTGTACATCAGATGAAGGTGAACTCGACGAGTTGTTCATACAACTCGGCGAGTCGGATGAAGGTTCATTGATGTTCGTAAAGAAGGGGAACTCGTCGAGTCATTGCCAAACTTGACAAGTCGAGTCATGGATAAGGACGAGTAAAGGGTAGGGACTCGATGAGTTGACAGCCCAACTTGGCGAGTCGGGTCAACTGGAAGTTGACTTTGACTTGGAATTGGTTGGGGGTAAAATAGTAATTTTACCCTAACTATAGATATCAGATTCTGACTAAGTGTTTTGTGGGGATTATTGCCGGAGGATTTCCGGAGCAGCAGCAGACAGAGGTTTCCTGCACAGATTATCAGCAGCTACTCGTACGAGGTGAGTTACCTTCCAGTAGGGGTGGGTCTACGGCCACAATATCGGCCCACCAAAGAGGAATATTTATGAGATGATTGTCTTTC
The DNA here is from genome assembly GCF_052625555.1 of Lactuca saligna. Classification (NCBI taxonomy): domain Eukaryota; kingdom Viridiplantae; phylum Streptophyta; class Magnoliopsida; order Asterales; family Asteraceae; genus Lactuca; species Lactuca saligna. Next base: position 196,909,793 of record NC_136425.1, read on the forward strand.
TGATAATTATCTTGGTCTTGTTATGTGCCTTGGTTATGAGACTTCTCTGTACGATATGTTATGTGTATAGTAGGGATCAGTTTCCCTGACAGTGGTCCTTAGGACCAAAGGGTAGGTAAGTACCCGGATATGCTTGATTGTATGTTTATATCTTCATGATGTATGCTAGTGGTAGGGGGTGGAATAGTCCCCAGTTACCGATTGAAAGATACCGATGATAGTTACCGGTTGAAAGATACCGATGATGATTACCGGTTGAAAGATACCGATGGAAGTTACTGGTTGAAAGATACTGATGATGATTACCGGTTGAAAGATACCGATGAGGATTACCGGTTGAAAGATACCGATGATATTGTATGGTATGTGGTATGATGGGGGAACTCACTAAGCTTTGTGCTTACGGTTTCTGTTTTGGTTTCAGGTACCTCTTCGTCTAAGGAGAAGGAGTCGGCGGTGTAGCATCACATCACACACACACACATGATTCTGCATCGAACTTTCTAGGATTGTACACTGATTTTATTATTTTTGATGTCATGGTTTGGGACACAACATTAAGATTTTGTAATGTGTTGCTTTATTGAAAATGTTATGGTAAAATGTTTTAAAAAAATTATTAATTCAAAAATGAAATTTTCGGGCTTGAATTTTGGGATGTTACAAGTTGGTATCAGAGCCCTGGTTTAAGGGATTCGGACACACCCTCGGGGGTGTTTGGACTCAAAGATTTTTACAAGGAAAATGGTTTTCTAAAATCTAAATGGAAGGATTTTAAGAAAGATGAAGTGTGTGATACATGCAACTGGTGGGGCTCAAGTAAGTTTTCCCCAAGATACCCATACTTGATATGTTATGTTATATGGTTTTGATTCAGAAAACTGCATGCTAGAATAGGACTAAGGATCTAGGAGGATGTCTTGTGTGCCTGATATATGATTCTGAGAATTGCATGCTAGTTAGGGCTAAGGGTCTAGGGAGGGTGCCTTATATGCCTATTGTATGTGTTGTATGCTAGGATTGTTTAGTCAGCAGTAGGATGGTCTGTGTAGGTTATGCCTGGTTTGGTTACCTAATGCACGAATGCTGCTTGCTTTGTGCTATGGGTGTCCTTGCCATCTTCAACTAGCTAAGGAACGGATATGTAACAATATCTGCAAGCTAGTTAGGGGAGGTGGCGGGGACTCCTAGTGCAGCTTGATGGCCGAGGGTAGGTCGGAGAGTGCCCTAGGGAAGCCTAGGATGAGGTCAGTGGAAAGGGTATTGGTAAAAAGGACTTGGTGAAGTCGAAGCAATCCTTGAGGAAAGTACGGGTAGATGTGGAAGGTAGTATGGGCATGTATTACTAAAAGCAGAGGACCCGTACTCGAATCAAGGAGGGCCTAGATGGAACCTGGAAAATTGGAAAGTGTGTGAGACCTCTATAAAGTATATGTGACCCTGGCATCTGTATGTTTATTTTCAGAATAGTGGTCACGCGACATGGAGCGGGAGGTTCAGGATCTGGGTCAGGATCGAGCTCGGGTGCAGGATACGAGCATGATGGGTTACGCGAGTTCATCGCGTCTGAGATCATGAGAGGTACCCTTGATGCAATGTTGGTTGTCTTCGGGTCGATCAAGGAAGGGATCATTGAGCTGATGGAGGATCGCCTCAGGGCGTTCAGGAGTGACTTGGTGGCCAGCCAGTTAGGATCACGCACACTGTCCTTTAAGGACTTCAGAGGGAGTCGTGTGTGACATCCCCAAAATCTCGGCCAGAAAAGACCGATTTTCATTTATGCTTTTAAAATAATTTCAGAGTAAATCCTTTTGATTTGAAAGAGTTGCGGATTTTGTTCCCAAAAACAAAACATGATAAAACAATGTTTACCAAAGCATTTCATAAAAGAAATGTATTTTCATTATATAATCAAAACTCGGGGTGTCATGTTCCGATACAGACCAATAAGCATAAACGATAACATTACAAGTCATTCAACAAATATATACATATACAGACTTGTAAACAAAACAACTTGATGGTTCATCCATCTTACGCCCTTGCGCCACTTCCTGTAATACAAATAAAACTGAGTGGGTCAGGCTTGGGAGCCTGGTGAGCATATAGGGTTTTCAACCCACAATAATTAATTAAATTAATTTTCATCAACCAGCAATAACCTAATTACCCATTCCCGTTATTCTCACTTTATGTCCCTAAAATAACTAACACAAGGGACCTAGTCTAAGAATATTTCATCGGGGTGACAACACATGCTTCGGGGGTTCCTCAACAATATAAGTCAAATAAGGCAACTATGAGGGGGATGGAATACAACGAATGAACACTCAAGTTCATTAGCACCTACAGGTTATGAGTCTGCTAGCGTTCCACGGGACTGTCTAGAAAAGTTTGTGGTCGTCATCTAAATTCTGCTAGATGACTGGATCAAAACAACATCGAGGCCTCTCATCTGTTTATTACACACCAACTATCTACCCATGTTCTACCCAACATATTAGTAGATAAAACATACATTTTTTATACATAGTTTCAAAACCTGTATAGCATGCTCAATCAATACATTTTCCACATAACAGATGAGGCACACACACATAACACGTATTTCGTAGAGAATTAATCAGATCTATAAGATAGAAGAAAGTGAATATACATTCACACACATAACAACAAAATATACACATAACACGTATTTCGTATAAAATACTTCATAATTATGCGTTAGAAGAAAGTAACTACACACTCACACATATAAACAACAATATACTTAATACACTCAACCCATACTTGTATTATTATCGTGTTTATGAAAGGTAGTATACACTCACTTGATCAGAAGATGATCGGACAGCACTACGACTTGCAAAAGTAGTATTCTTCGGCAGATCTGGAAGATCTCTACAAAAATCGAACTTCTCGCGGGCAGAGGTTCGGCTCGGGAACCACACTTCTCGAGATCTTTGGGATCTCGGGACTTGCTTCGGGACTAGGGAATATTACTGGGGCTTCGGGGTACTTTTGGCACGCAAATCGATGCAAAACGGGAGAGAGAGGAGAGAAAAATAGCAAAAGAGCCGGCTGCACTCGCATCCTATTTATAGGAGGCTGAGGCCTCGCAGTACGCGGGGCGTACTGCCTCCGAAATCATCACTACTTACGTATCCAAATTCCTCAAGTGCGAGTGTCGACATACCTCGGGTACGCGGGGCGTACTTCGGATGAGTCCGGTGACTCCCCTTCGGATAATGCCGGATTTAATAATTAAATTTAATTATCAATTATTTAATAAACTTCGAAAATTCATATCTCCTTCATACAAACTCCGTTTTCGACGTTCTTTATATCCACGCGAAGGTGAGACAATATTCTACAACTTTCGTTTAGACTCCGTCAGCTAATTTTGACTTTGTTTTTATTATTTATTTTTAATAGGCCGGGACAGAAAATTTCGTTATAAATTCATAACTTCTTCGTTTAACGCCCGTTCTCGCCTAACTTTTTATCGCTTCGATACTAACAACGAGATCTTCGATTCTCGTTTAGATCACTAAGGCTAAATATCGCTCTAACGTAAATTTCACTTTTTACGTCATTCAGCGTTGCCGGTTTTGTCGCGAAACTGCGACAGGTCATAACTTCTTCGTTATAACTCGGATTTCGGCTTTCTTTATATCTTCGGAAACCTCGTTTCAACTACTACAACATTATCTAAAGATATCAAGTTTATTTTACACTTAAATTTTGACGCTTATTTTTATTCTTAATTAATCAAACCACATAATTAAGCAATTAAGCACAAAAAACATAATACTCAAATAATACACTTTTATTATTTCAAAACGGGTTACAAAGGTTAACCTAGACTATTTCATTGCTAAAAAATGGCAAACCCGGAAACACAGGCGTTATATCGTGCACCGGATTTCCATGGAGTGAAAGACCCCATTGCTGCTAGGAGATGGATCGCAGACATCGAGTCTGCGCAGTTGACGAGCTTCCGCCCGGAAGGGTCGAAGGTCTGTTTCGCTACAGGGTGTTTGAGAGACATGGCCAGATATTGGTGGGAGTCGGTTGGTGACTCTCTGGGAGCCTTGGCTGTTGAGGCGTTGCCTTGGTCAGACTTTGTGACCAGATTCAGGGAGGAGTTTGCGCCAGCTGTGGAGCTTCAGCAGCTGGCCAGGGAGTTCTTGGACATGAGACATACTACGGAGACTGTAGCGGAGATCACCGCTAGGTTCCACGAGAGGGCATTTCTGGTGCCCCAATATGCGGGTGATGAGGACATGAAGAGGACCCGCTACCATGACATGTTGCGAGCTGACATCCCGGAGTATGTCAGTTTCTCAGGTTGCCCTACCCTGGATTCCATGAAAGTTAGGGCTAGGGAGAGGGAGATTGATCTAGAGCACATCCAGAAGAGGAAGGTGGAAGAGGGGCTGACGATGGGCGCTTCGAGGAAGAAGCCCAATGGATTCGATGGTAGCCCGAAAGGCCAGTTAGGGCGGGACCGCAGTGGGAAATACGGTCGGTCACACGAGGGAGCTTGTCGCACTGGGCCAGGTTCAGGCTGCTATAATTGTGGCAAGTTTGGGCATTTTGGCAGAGATTGTACTACCCCTACTCCTGCAATTCAGATATCAGGCCTAATTTGCTTTCATTGCAATCAAAAGGGCCATAAAAAGGCCAATAGCCCTAGATTGACAGCAGCAGCGGCACCGGTAGTGGCGCCGACTCTAGCGACAACACGGGTTGTGGATGGCCAGATGGCCAAGTTGGAGGCTCCAGTGGTTCGGAGCCGAGCATTTCAGCTAACAGCCAAGGAGGCACGTGTTGCATCCGATCTGGTGATGGATATGATTTCCAATTTTATGCTTTTATGTTATGTCGCTGTGATTTTGATATATTATGTGTCTTGCTTAGGATCTTTCCATGTGAACGGTATCCCAATTCAGGTGTTGTTTGATTCGGGTGCCACGCGATCATTTGTCTCTCTTGCACTTAGCAAGAAGTTTTCGGAGTCTTCGAGCATGTTGGATTGCCCTCTAGAGGTCGAGATTGCGGACGACCGGTCGGTACGAGCGTCAGAGGTCTATAGGGATTGTGTTTTGAGGTTTTTTGAGGAACGTTACCTGGTGGACTTAGTTCCCATACATTTGCGGGGGAACAAGGTTATTGTTGGCATAGATTGGCTGAGCCCCAATGGGGCAGTGATTAACTGCGCGCAACAGTCAGTACAGAGTAGGACCGCTAGTGGGGGAGAGCTGATGGTTCAGGGCGAAAGGCCACAGCGAGGACCAGCTTTATGTTCGGCAGTGAGGGCTAGGCGCTACCTCCAGCAGGGTTGTGCAGGTTATGTCGCCTATGTTATGGGTACCCGGGAGGCGAGTAGGGCGACGGTGGGTGTTGTGCCCGTAGTACGGGAGTTTGAGGACGTATTCTCCGAGGAGTTTCTCGGGGTACCTCTGGAGAGACATGTGGAATTCAGAATCGACCTGATCCCTGGTGCAACTCCGATAGCCAATGCACCGTATCAGTTGGCTCCTCCTGAGATGCAGGAATTGTCTACACAGCTGCAGGATTTGTTAGACAAGGGATTCATTAGACCGAGCAGTTCACACTGGGGAGCCCCGATTCTGTTTGTGAAGAAGAAGGAAGGGTCGCATCTGATGTGCATAGATTATCGGGAGCTGAATAAAGTGATGGTAAAGAACCGTTACCCACTCCCGAGGATCGATGATCTCTTTGACCAGCTAAAGGGAGCATCTTGGTTCTCCAAGATTGATTTGCGTTCAGGGTATCATCAGATGAGGGTATGAGAGGAGGATGTGCAGAAGACTGCCTTTCGGGCTAGCCAACGCTCCTGCCGCGTTCATGAACCATGTGTGCAGGCCGATGCTGGATCGGTATGTGATAGTTTTCATCGATGACATCTTGGTCTATTCCAAGACGCAGGAGGAGCACGAGGAGTATCTGTGAGAGGTTCTAGAGATTTTGAGAAGGTAGAACTTGTATGCTAAGTTCTCCAAGTGTGAGTTCTGGTTGTGCGAGGTGCAGTTTCTTGAGCACCTTGTTAACCAGAACGGGATTTCGGTACATCTGGCCAAAGTGGAGGCTGTGATGAGATGGGAGGTTCCAAGGTCTCCATCTAAGATTCGGAGTTTCCTATAATTAGTCGGCTACTATCATAGATTCATCCAGGATTTCTCCAAGATAGTCGTACCCCTGACCAGGCTAACGAGGAAGGTTGTGGTCTTTCGTTGGGGACTTGAGCAGCAGGCTATATTTGAGACATTGAGACAGAGATTGTGCGAGGCGTCAATCTTAGCGCTGCCAGAGGGCATGGAGGATTTCATTGTGTATTGTGATGCGTCCATCTCGGGTTTGGGCACAGTAATGATGCAGAGAGGGCATGTCATTGCTTACACTTTGAGGAAGCTGAAGTCCCACGAGGCGAACTACCCGACGCATGATTTGGAGTTGGGGGTTGTTGTGTTCGCCCTCAAGATTTGGCACCATTACCTCTATGGGGTTCGTTGTACGATTTACACGGACTACAAGAGCTTGAGGTATCTCATGGACCAGCCAAATCTGAATATCAGGTAGCGTCGGTGGCTTGATGTGATAAAGGATTATGATTGTGAGATCCTCTACCACCCGGGTAAGGCCAATGTGGAGGCTGACGCGCTTAGCCGCAAGGCAGCACCGATCAGGGATATCTGTCTGAGGATGACAGTGGTGACTCCGCTTTTGGAGCGAATTCGGGAGGCCCAGCAGAAGGCCATGAAGTAGGAACATCGGAAGAGCGAGCGGATTGTGGGACAAGTTTGCTCCTTCGACTATGACAGCCAAGGATGACTAACACTACACTGTAGGGTGTGGGTGTCATACCATCGGGGTGTGTGCCAGGTTCTGATGGAGGAGGCACACAAATCTCGATTCTCCATTCATCCTGGGGCGATGAAGATGTATAGGGATCTTCGTCTGGACTATTGGTGGCCCTGCATGAAGCGGGATGTAGCATGGTACGTGGAGCGGTGCTTGACCTGGAGGAAGGTCAAGGCTGAGCACCAGAGGCCACACGGCAAGATGCGGCCATTGGATATTCCGTTGTAGAAATGGGAGGACATTACGATGGATTTTATCACAAAGCTTCTCAGGAGCACGCAAGGGGTGGATTCGATTTGGGTCATCGTCGATCGATTGACCATGAGCACTCATTTTATTCCTATTCAAGAGAGCATCTTGGCCGAGAAGCTAGCTGACATCTATATCAGGGAGGTGGTGGCACGACACGGGGTGCCAGTGTCGGTGATTTCAGACAAAGATGTTCGATTCACTTCCAGGTTTTGGAAGAAGTTTCATGAAAAGCTGGGTACTCGTATGCATTTTAGCACCGCCTTCCACCCACAGATAGATAGTCAGAGTGAGCGAACCATCCAGACTTTGGAGGACATGTTGCGGGCGTGTGTCTTAGACTTCGGAGGTAGTTGGGATACTTACCTTCCGTTGGCTGAATTCTCATACAACAATAGTTATCACGCGAGTATCGATAGTCCTCCCTTCGAGATGTTGTACGAAAGGAAATTCAAGACCCTGATATGTTGGGGCGAGGTTGGCCAGAGGGTAATGGGGAGTATTGAAGTAGTGCTCAAGATGACAGATAGGATTCAGTAGGTCCGGAGCAAGCTTCAGACTGCTCAGAGCCGGCAGAAAAGTTATGTCGATAAGCGCCGATCAGACCTGGAGCTCTAAGTCAGGGATATGGTTCTCCTGAAGGTGTCACTTTCCACGTCTCCCAGCTACGAAAGCGCCTGGTGGACGACTCGGTAGTGGTACCCTTAGAGGATATTCAGGTCGATGACAGCCTGAATTATATTGAGCGGCCAGTGGCGATCCTCGACCGGAAGTCGTAGGATCTGAGGAACAAGACGGTGGAGCTAGTGAAGCTGCAATGGCAGTACCAGAAGGGCTCGAAGTGGGCTTGGGATCCGGTGGAATAGATGATGGATCATTACCCAGAACTTTTCCAGGAACGAGCAGTAGACTTTGAGGACGAAGTCTGAAATAAGCGGGGGAGATTTGTAGCACTCGGTTCCTGGTATGTAATTTATTTTTGTTGTATTTTGCATTTTTGGCCTGGGACTCGGCAAGTTGGAGGCCCAAGTCGTCGAGTAGGAGTGGGTTTGGAGATGAGACTTAAGTGATGGACTCGTCGAGTTGGCGGCCAAACTTGACGAGTAGGCTTTGACTGGACAAAACCCTAATATGAGGGTTTGCACCCTATTTAATCATCTCTTTCAGCCACCGTTTGTCCTTATTGCTCCCAAAGACTCTCCATAGCAAACCCTAAGTGTTTTGGTGCAAGAACTAAGGCTTTTGAGTGATTTTTGTAGGTTTTTACCTCAAGGAAGAAGAAAGAGCATAGAAGGATCAAGAGGAGAATGAAGGATTTGAGTTTGGTTCATCATTTGTAGTCCTTGAATGGTATAAAGTCTGTACCTTGCTTGCTTGTTTGTTAGATCCCTTTTTGGGGAAGCTTTAGGGCTTTTAAGCCATATGAGGTGACCAACCATGATTTGCAAACATGGTTGGGGGTCAAGACTTCGGATCTAGCACTTGGGAAGAGTCACAAGGCAGATTTGGGTTGCTTTTGCACCCAAGGAAGTCTCCATGCAACAAAAGAGCCATTTTAGATCCTTTTTGGATCAAAAGTCCCATGCATGCACTTAAAGTTCGTAACTTTACATGCTAGATCAAGCTTAGGGGCTTGGATCTATCATTTTGACAAGTGTTGTACAACATAAATTGAGGATTTAGGGTGTGGACGTTATCGACTCGGCGAGTCCATTCTTGGGACTCGACGAGTTCAAGGCTTTGAGTCCCATATTTGTTGAGTGTCAAAAGAACTCAGTTGGGGGTTAAAAGGGTTGTAACATGACAGAAGGAGTGACCCAACGCATTGGACTTAGTTTTAGACCTGGATTTCGTGGGACTCGACGAGTGCTAGAACATACTCGGCGAGTCCAAGGCAATCTTCTTATGTTTGAAGATGAACTCGACGAGTTGTTCATACAACTCGGCGAGTCAAGGTCAGGACTTGTGCATCAGATGAAGTCATCAAGTGATCAAGTCACCCTTGTCCAGACTCATCAGAGAAAACCCTAGACGACTCACATAAGATGCTTATTACGTAGAAATGATGCTTGAGGATAAAACACTTTTGGATCCAAAGTACCTTAAGCTTCCAAGATGGTGTCATTTCCTTCTCTTTCGTTCAAGAACACCACAAATGCACTCTTAAGCTCACAAAGTCTCACATAAGGAATTAAGGTTTGTTTGGGATAAAAAGGGGAATGGATGCTGATAAATGAAGGTGTCTCAATGAGATAATGATGCTTAAATAAGGTTTAGGTTTCTGCCACGTGCGGCCAACGTGCAAAAGGGTATGCCCAGCATACATACAATGTGGCACTTTCACTTAAGTTGCAAAGGGATCAATTTCCAACACATTTTATATATAAGGGTAGAATGAAAGTAAATGTAGTACTTCAAAAGTCAAACCATTACCATGCATATATATATATATATATATATATATATATATATATATATATATATATATTTGTGTGTGTGTGTGTTTAAATACATATTTATACAGATTATAATTATTATAACTTAGAGTTTATACATGTACTTATGATCACTACTTTGAAACGTATCACTTTATAGAAGCGACTACCTTACACTCCGACGTATATACCGAACATACTCGGTTTTATAAACATTATAAAGTGAAATTCATTGTGACTAGTGACTTATCCAGATATAAGTTTGGGTTGAGAGTTGTTCATATACAGTAGTTAAAGGCTTTATAGTGAGACGCTATTCATTAACTATGTCTAATCATTTAGCATACCCACACTACTACAATCGTTAATCTTTGAAGAGAGAGATACGTATGTAAAGATATATATATATATATATATATATATATATATATATATATATATATATATATGTGTATATATATATATATGTATATATATATATATACATATATATATATATATACATATATATATATATATACGAAGTTTACATCCCCACCCGCGGTTGCTATCTACAACCTCGACCGATCAGTCGAAGGAGGTGATTACTATCTACAATCGTTACTACAACATCCAATGAAGCGTTGTTGGGGGTGGGGGGGGTACTAGAGTCACATAGCTCGTTTATAGGACTCACTATAAACATTAACTCCAACATCTCTCTTTTTCTATAAATCATAGGCTTGGTTTCTCTCGCTTCAAAACAGTTATAATTATGGTTTTACTTATGGAAAAACATCTTTTGGTATTCAAAGTTTATATAAAGGCTCTTTGCAAACTCACTTTTTAAGTATGGTTTTACTTACAAACAAAATACTTTTTAGACTTTTTAAAAGTATCATTACTGCTCTAGTACAAAACCTGTAACTCTCACCAACCTTGTGTTGACCCTTAAAACTACATGTATTCTCAGGAAATCACTAAAGAGACATTACAAAATGGAATAATCATAGATTTCAGGTGACCTAGTTTACTAGCTTTTGTTATATTTGCCTATACATTTAACGCAATTGTGACATCCCCAATTTCACGGCTAGAAAAGACCGGTTTTTTTATGCTTTGTTTTTAAAATCAGAGTAATCTTTTACAGAAAACAGTTGCAGAATTTGTTCCCAAAATAAAATATGATAAAAAAAAATTATCAAAGCATTTCTTAAAGAGACTGTACTTTTGATTAATTATAAAACCACGGGATATCATGTTCAGATGCATACCAAAAGCATAAACAATATAAAATAGTCCTAACAACAGTTATTTATAACTACTGATCTATAATCCAAAATCTCTCGTCATGTCCACCAACTTATACCCTTGTGTCATTACATGTAATGCAAAGAAAACTGAGTGGGTCAGGCTTGGGAGCCTGGTGAGCATATAGGGTTTTCAACCCAAAATAATATAATTATTATATTCAATCATCAAACAATCAACCCAATTACCCATCCCCATTATCTTCATTTATTCTTAAGTACCTTCCCTAAGGAATTATCCTAAGGGTCATCTCCTACATCGTATTTACCTCTCATCTTCTTACATCGCATTTCCTATATATATATATATATATATATATATATATATATATATATATATATATATATATATATATATATATATATATATATTCGTTCCTAAAGCATGAATACAAAGTCACAACATCGCCTAGACTCGTAACTCATAGTAACGGTTAGGCTATCATCGCATGAATACGTAGTCACAACATCGCCTGGACTCGTAATTCATTGTAAGGGTTAGAGTGTCATCACATGAATACGTAGTTACAACATCGCGTGAACTCGTAATTCATCACCTACAGGTTATGAGCCTGCTGGTGTTTCCACGGGGTCATCTAGAATAGTCTGTGGTCGCCATCTATACTCTGGTAGATGACTACATCGCCAAATTGCTACATCGGCGGTCAAGGATATGGTATCTCCTCTCATCTCACATCACCTATTTATCATCACCTATCTATCATCACCTTTCTATCATCACCTATCTCTCATCACCTAATTATCATCACCTATTTCTCATCACCTAATTATCATCACCTATTTCTCATCACCTAATTATCATCACACCTCATCTAATTCATCTACCCATGTTCTACCCAACATATTTGTAGATACAAAATACATGTACAGATGAACTCATTTAACACCTATATAAAACATCCATTCCACACTCATCTCAAATAAACATCAATATATAAACATATAGCACGTATTTCTTAGCAAATACTTAATATATATATATATATATATATATATATATATATATGTGTGTGTGTGTGTGTGTTAGAAGAAAGTGATCACATACTCACCTAAAACATATACTTAATACATTCACACAATACTTGTATTAAAATCGTGTTATGAAAGGGACTATACACTCACTTGATCAGAAGATGATCGGACAACACTACAGCTCTTCAAATAGTATTCTTCATTGAAACCGGAATATCTTCACACACCAGGTTTCTCGCGGGCAGAGCTTCGGCTCTGAAACTCTTTTCTTCTCGGGATCTTTGGGCTTCGGGACTTGCTTCGGGTCTCGGGATGTTATCGGGGCTTCGGGGGGTTAAAAAGGGGCTTAGAGGGTGTATTGGGAGTGGGAGAGAAGAGATGGAGCAACCCTAAACGGCTGGCCCTTTAAATCTATTTATAGGGCAAATTTTTCATTTTCCACGTCGTAAACAGTGTTTCCATGTCGTGGGCTTGATCGTCACTGCATGCTTCATCGCAAGTTGCGTCTGGGGACTCCAGGAGGTGTCAGAAGACTTGCCACGTCATGGCACTGTTTTCCACGTCATGGTATCTGACAGTTTTAGGGTTTCGCGCCCCGAACTTCAGAAATTCATAACTTTCGCGTACGAACTCTGTTTTCGAGATTTTTTATATCGACACATAGGTAAAAACAATATCTACAACTTTCATTTAGACTCCGTCGGCTAATTTTGACTTTATTTTTATTATATTATTTTTAGTAGGTCGGGACAAGAAAACTCCGTTATAAACTCATAACCCCTTCGTCTGACGTCCGTTTTCGTCTGTCTTTCTGTCGTTGCACTATTATTGATGAGATCTTCAATTCTCATTTAGATTGTTTTGGCTAAATATCGCTCTAACGTAAACATAAACTAAAGGCAAGACACCACTCTTAAGATATCTTCCGATAGGTGTCATTCACTATCATAAGCCTTTCATTTCCTCCATTTACTCAATTCTCTACGAGTCTTCACCATAACGTTTTTTACACCCAATATGACATTCGGTGTATTGGGCAAGAATTTAAGATAAGAAAGTTTTATTTACGGTAGACGTATAAATCTCCTTATCACTCCGAAACATTTACATGCTAGTTCTAATATCGTATACATATGCTTAGAATCTTAAACACATAAGTTTTCCGGATCCGGTTGGCAACAAACCATAGATACAAACAAATAATAGCATATAAGGCAAACATATAGCATTTAGCACATAAAATCATTTTAGGCATCTTTCCTAAAATATACTATTGCTCGTGTCTAAAATATGGTAGACACTCATCTCACAATCATCGCTTAGCATTCTAAGTTTAAGTCTAGAAATCCTACAAATTCCTAGTTCGCTTAAACTAATGCTCCGATACCAACTGTGACATCCCCAATTTCACTGCCAGAAAAGACCGTGGTCGCCATCTATACTCTGGTAGATGACTACATCGCCAAATTGCTACATCGCCGGTCAAGGATATGGTATCTCCTCTCATCTCACAACACCTATTTATCATCACCTATCTATCATCACCTTTCTATCATCACCTATCTCTCATCACCTAATTATCATCACCTATTTCTCATCACCTAATTATCATCACCTATTTCTCATCACCTAATTATCATCACACCTCATCTAATTCATCTACCGATGTTCTACCCAACATATTTGTAGATATAAAATACATGTACAGATTAACTCATTTAACACCTATATAAAACATCCATTCCATACTCATCTCAAATAAATAACAATATATAAACACATAGCACGTATTTCATAGCAAATACTTAATATAACTCATAGTAAGGGTTAGGCTATCAACGCATGAATACATAGTCACAACATCGCCTGGACTCGTAATTCATTGTAAGGGTTAGAGTATCATCGCATGCATACATAGTTACAACATCGCCTGAACTCGTAATTCATCACCTACAGGTTATGAGCCTGTTGCTGTTTCCACAGGGTCATCTAGAATAGACTGTGGTCGCCATCTATACTCTAGTAGATGACTACATCGCCAAATTGCTACACCGTTGGTCAAGGATATGGTATCTCCTCTCATCTCACATCACCTATTTATCACCACCTATCTATCATCACCTTTCTATCATCGCCTATCTCTCATCACCTAATTATCATCACCTATTTCTCATCACCTAATTATTGTCACACCTCATCTAATTCATCTACCCATGTTCTACCCAACATATTTGTAGATATAAAATACATGTACAAATTAACTCATTTAACACCTATATAAAACATCCATTCCACACTCATCTCAAATAAACAACAAGATATAAACACATAGCACGTATTTCAGAGCAAATACTTAATATAACTCATACTAAGGGTTAGACTATCATCGCATGAATACGTTGTCATAACATCGCCTGGACTCGTAATTCATTGTAAGGGTTAGAGTATCATCGCATGAATACATAGTTACAACATTGCCTGAAGTCGTAATTCATCACCTACAGGTTATGATCCTGCTGGTGTTTCCACACGGTCATCTAGAATAGTCCGTGGTTGCCATCTATACTCTGGTAGATGACTACATCGCCAAATTGCTACATCGTCGGTCAAGGATATGGTATCCCCTCTCATCTCACATCACCTATTTATCATCACCTTTCTGTCATCACCTATCTCTCATTACCTAATTATCATCACCTATTTCTCATCACCTAATTATCATCACCTATTTCTCATCACCTAATTATCGTCACACCTCATCTAATTCATATACCCATGTTCTACCCAACATATTTGTAGATATAAAATACATGTACAGATTAACTCATTTAACACCTATATAAAACATCCATTCCACACTCATCTCAAATAAACAACAATATATAAACACATAGCACGTATTTCATAGCAAATACTTATATATATATATATATATATATATATATATATATATATATATATATATATATATGTTAGAAGAAAGTGATCACATACTCACCTAAAACATATACTTAATACATTCACATAATACTTGTATTAAAATCGTGTTATGAAAGGGACTATACACTCACTTGATCATAAGATGATCAGACATCACTACGGCTCTTCAAATAGTATTCTTCGTTGAAACCGGAATATCTTCACACACCAGGTTTCTCGCGGACAGAGCTTCGGCTCTGAAACTCTTTTCTTCTCGGGATCTTCGGGCTTCGGGACTTGCTTCGGGTCTCGGGATGTTATCGGGGTTTCGGGGGGTTAAAATAGGGCTTAGAGGGTGTATCGGGAGTGGGAGAGAAGAGATGGAGCAACACTAAACGGCTGGCCCTTCAAATCTATTTATAGGGCAAATTTTTCATTTTCCACGTCATGGACAGTGTTTCCACGTCGTGGGCTTGATCGTCATTGCATGCGTCATCGCAAGTTGCGTCTGGGGGACTCCAGGAGGTGTCAAAATACTTGCCACATCGTGGCATTGCTTGCCACGCCGTGGTATCTGACAGTTTTGGGGTTTCGCGCCCCGAACTTCAGAAATTCTTAATTTTCGCATACGAACTCCGTTTTCGACGTTCTTTATATCGACACATAGGTAAAAACAATATCTACAACTTTCATTTAGACTCTGTCGGCTAATTTTGACTTTATTTTTATTATATTATTTTTAGTAGGCCGGAACAGGAAAACTCCGTTATAAACTCATAACTCCTTCGTCTGACGTCCGTTTTCGTCTGTCTTTCTGTCGTTGCACTATTATCGATGAGATCTTCAATTCTCATTTAGTTTGTTTTGGCTAAATATTGCTCTAACGTAAATTCACTATTTACGTCGCGCTGTGTCGTACCGGTTCTTTCGCGAAACTTCAATAGGTCATAACTTTTTCATTATAACTCGGATGTCGGCGTTTTTTATATGTACGGAATCCTTGTAACATATACTATAACTTAGTTAAGATTAATACTTCTAAATAATTTTTCATCAAAAAGTAATTTTTGATGCTTATCGTCTCTAAATTGACTAACCCAAATCTGCGGGCGTTACAACAATTCATGTACTATTATTAATTGTAAAAACCTTGTATTCAACCTTCAAAATGGAATAGAATTAATGTTTGTGTATTGTTGTATTTGTGTTATATATTCAGTTTACCTGTAATCAATGAACTAAATTGCACGGTCCGGCATTGTTCCGTCGCCCCGGCCGGGGATGTGACAACATATATATATATATATATATATATATATATATATATATATATATATATATATATATTACACCCATATAGAAGAAATTGGATGAATAAAATTGCGGTTCAGCATTTCTTGCAATTGCTTCGTGAATTCTTCAAGTCACTCGAGTCTTTGATAGGCTGTGGAAGCCTATTTGTCGACTTCTTCTAATTTGTAGCCCAGCGCTTCCTCTTTTCATTTTTGTTGGGTTCTTGCTAATTTTAATAAAGGATTTTCTAATATGTACCTTAAAGGTACACATAAAAAATATTAATTATGAAAAATATTGTCATAATTAAATTTAAAATACATTTATTATGGAAATGATTAATGCACTTCCCATGTAATTATGATAATATTTGTTATTATTAATGTATTTTATAATTAATTATGATAATATATATATCTTCAATTAATGTTTATTATATATGCTCTTACCAACAACATATTAGAAAATCAATTTTAATAAAGTTTGTAACTCAAAAGAAATCGGTATTAACCATGTCGATGAGGCAAATACATTATGTACCACCACCAAGGACCAAGTTGCAAGTTGGACGAATCTTCAAGGACCAACTTGTGTCAGAACCGGAAGGACCAACTTGTAGCAAATAGTGCGGATGTTTCCCGAAATACCACCCAACACTTACGACAACACGGGTAATTCGTCTCTTTGGTGTTTGGCCATTACATATGATTTTCATTTTAATAAATGTATTATTGTTTTGTAAAGTTAAAATAATAATAATAATAATAATAATAATAATAATAATAATAATAATAATAATAATAATAAAGTGGGTATTTTTCATATCTACAGTTTGGCGAGTGTTTTTAAAGATATTTTTTTTACGAAATGAGTACAAAAACACTTTACATTTTACAGTATGGGTTTATAAAAATAAATAAATAAATAAAATAAAATTATAGAAATACTTTATAACGATATCAAACTAAATAACAAAAATATTATCATATTTTTGTTATTATAATAATTTGTTTGCAATATAATTAGTTATAGTAGTTTTATGGGCTAAACATAATACTCTAATTATATATAGTAATTTAAAAAGTACATCATATTTTCATCTATATAATAACTTATTTTAATATAATTTGGGGGAAAGGGATAATAACTTGAGAGGGTAACGTATTATTGTTTTTTGTTATATTTGGTCACCAAAATTTTTTTTCGTAATGTAATTACCCTTTAACTTGTTGATTCGTGTAGATTTTCCCCTTCCGATTGCTTATTGCCCATTTCAACGGTTGAATCGGTCTTAGGTGTCTTTTTATCATACATGGCAAATGAGGTGGCATGTAGGGCTAATTAATAAGGCTAGTATTAAAAGAGGGATGTTGGTGGTTCCTTTATTGTGCCCTAATACCTGATGATGGCTGCCTCCTACAGCTTCTCCTCGACCTTCGATCGATCAAGCAAGACAACAGTAAACAATACAAAAGCTTGTGATTGTAGGTTCTTTGCACGTATTCTAACATCAACAACACCAAAGAATCCAGGGAGACATTTCATGGTGTGCAATGAGGTGTGCAATTTCATTTGAATCTTTCCTCTTTTCTTGATTCGTTATTCCTGAATTTCTTTATCTTTTCTGGAATCATTATTCCTGAATTTCTTCATCTTTTTTAATTGTTTGTTTTGAAGGGTAAATGCAAATTTTGGAAGTGGTTGGATGTAGAACTTGTACAAAAACCTGTAATCGATGCGGTTGGGGGAATGAAAGCTGATTTGGTAGTATTGAAGACAGAAGTAAAGAAGGTGAAAGAAGACATGGAACAAATGAAGAAGGAAAAAGTAATGGGTTTTGGTCATAAGACATCCTATGTGCTCATACAAACCCTAATGCTTGGATCTAGGTTTCTCTATTGTACATGCTTTGAATCCAAGACTATAAACCCTAATTCTAGCATTCAAGTGATCATATTAACATAAGAATAGGTTTATAATGTTACCTTGATTGTTATATAGCAATAACAATCCTAATTCCACCTTGAATTGACTTTGGAATGCTTAGAGTCACAAGTGTCACTCCTCTAATGGCTTACAAACACCAAGAGCAAATGGAGAAGGTATAAAGAGAGAGGAGAGAGGTTAGAATTCGTCCTTAGGACTCCTTGGGAAGGGATACACGAATTCATGAGCCAAGGGGTGTTTATATAGGTGTAGAGATAGGGTTTCAGTCATTATCCTTATCTAGATGCTTATCCACAAAGCAACCCATAAGATAATCCTTGAATCCTTATCATAGTCGAATTCTAAGGCCTTATCATCTTAAATTCGTCCAACCTAATAATAAGATAATCCTTACCTTATTTTGTAACTATCACATAATTACAAATCAGCCCCTCTAGTTTAATTAATTACACTTGATCACAAAATTAATTCCTAATTAATTATTGACCAATATTAATTAAACAAATATGATTCCTCCTTTAATATATTATTCTTATAACATATTAATAAATCATAATAACCTTTCTCTTTATTTATTTCTCCAATCAAGTTGCTTTGGTGAAGGCAACCCAAAAGGACCATGCACCATCGGGTCAAGTACATACCAAAATAGTTATGGACTTAGACACTAATCCAACAAAAAGTACTCTGATGTCCTTGCAATGAAGGAAAAATTATACAAGTTTCCCATAGGATTTCTTTTGTTGATCATTATGTATATGATGAAATGATGTACTGAAAGATGTTCTTTAAATGATGTATTGAATGATCTTAACTTCTTGTTTGATGTAATGAAATCAAGAACAATTGCATAAATATAAGTTTGCCATATATGATTCCATTCTTTGACTGGAATGGAATCAATGAAACAACAATGGAATCCAGAAAAAGTAGCATACATACACAACGAATGCATATATGATTCCATTGTGTGAATGGAATGAATACAATTCATACATTTTACAAGAAAGCAACTGAATGTGGTGGTTGGATTCATTGAAATACTCCACTAATATTCGAAATTAAATAAAGGGCAAGCCTTTGTCTACATACACAAAAGTTGCAGCTACGTAACACAAAATATGGGAGAAACGATTTCTGCATAACAAGGAGCACAAAAACGGGCGACCATGTGCCCACACAACCAAAAGAAAAGCATAAAGAAAACATAGTACTTTGTCTTTACATCACAACTTGATAACAAAATATGTACCCACCCATTAACTTAATCAAGGACTGTAGGGTTCTCTATAGTGCTCCTAACCCCATGTATCTTCCTCCTCAATGCCATTTTGACAATCCTTTCAGAATATTGCCTCTGTCCACTTCTACCAATTGGGCCCTTCTTCTTGGGACAAGACTTACACCAGGTGGTGGTGGAGGTGGTTGGGTTGCTTCTGGTGGTGGTGGTGATAGAGGTGGATGGGTTGTTGCTGATGGTGGTGGTGGAGGTGGTTGGGCTACTGTTGCTGGTGGTGGATGAGGTGGTTGGGCTGCTAATGTTGCTGCTGGTGGACTTGGTCCTGTTCCACTACCCCTGTATGCACTTGGTGCCGCTAAAAAATTGAAGTCTCAGTTACTTATCAAAATGATGTATTATGTTCAGATGAACAAATTTTACCTGATGTATTTGTTTGCTGCTTAGATGGACACTTTTTATTGTTATGATCTGGTTCCTTGCAAATACTACACCTTATCAGGGTTCCCTTTCTTGTCATAGAATGTCTAACTGGGCTAATCAACTCTCTTTCCACTGCATCCCTCTTCCTTTTCACTAATGGCTTACTAGGTAATCTTCTTCTTTTAGGAGGAAAAGGATTGTGTAAGGAACTTCTAGCCACATATCACTACCATTGAGAGGGTTAATGCTATAATTTTAGCATTTTAGGTAAGCCTCTTTAGTGTATGATTGGGACACATATGATTTTCATCTTGATGTAGGGAAGAGTTTGCAACCACTCCATGTAAGCATGGTATCCTTGTAAGTTGACATATTCTACATGCACAGGTCTTTGCAATTAGATCCACTCCATATGCTGAATCATTAAACCTAACTTCATACTTTTGATAACCACAAAGAGTAATTGTGAAAACCCGATATTTCGAATCAATGTAATGACCTAAAAAGTCAAGAATTGCAACCCCTTTTAATATAATGAAATTATTATCGAAAATAAAATGTTCAAAAGTCATCTACTGGATTTCATAGATGATAGTTATCATGTCAAAGTTTTCAGAAATATAAAGAACACTAAAATCCGAGTTATAACGAAGAAGTTATGACCAACCTAAGATTTCACCACAAAACCGTCAATACGATTAAACGTAAAATTCGAAGTTTTAATAAAATACTTTTAAACCTTAAGTGTCTAAATGAAAATCGTAGATATCATTAAAACTGTGAACATACATAAAAAAACGCCCAAATCTGACTTTGTATTGGGGAGTTATGATTTTTCGAAGTTTCAGATGTAGCAGTAGACAACTAAAATCTCGAAATAGAGATCGAGGGATTTTTGACCGAAACAATCTAAATGAGAATCGAAGACCTCAAAAATGGTAGTACAATGGTAAAAAGTTTTTCGAAAACAGACATCGGATAAAGAAGTAACGAAATTTTAACGGACTTTTCGTGTCCCGGCCTGTTAAAAACAATATAATCAAAATAAAGTCAAAATTTGACGATGGAGTCTAAATGAAAGTTGTAGATTACATTCTCACCTATGCATGTATTTAAAGAACGTCAAAAACGGAGCTCGTATGCAAAAGTTACGGATTTTACAAGTTCGAGATGCACAAACCGACACGAGTTATGCCCAGCGTACCCTCGTACGCCCATCGTACTCGGGTGCTAGGCTTCGGATCATCCACGCCGCCCCTCTACGACTCTATGCCCCATCCCATCCAAAGTCCGACAGATGAGGATGCAGTCATGCATGACGTTTGGTACGCCCCGCGTAGCAAGGGTTTCCGAGCCCTATAAAAGGGATGCGAGGGTTCCGGGCAAAATTGCTCGTTTCATATCTTTCTCCTGCATTTTTACTCCGTTTTTCGTGCAAGCAATATCCCGAAGCCCCAGTTTTCATACCCATGTCTCGAAGGAAGTTTTACCCTCCCGATATTCCTGAGAATCCCGAGAAACCCGTTTTCTCCTGTCGAAGTTCTGCTCGGTTTTCATCTCACTACCTTCACTCTATCAAGTGAGTTCATACCCATATAACTATGTTTTCAAATGCTTTGTAAATGATTTTATACACTTTAAGGTGGGATACAAGTAAACGCATGATTATCCTCGTGTGAATAACATAAATCTTTTGCTATACTTGTTATTATAATCAATCATATGTGATTTATGACTATCATACGGAAACATTCTCATGCAACATATCACGATAACACTTGTCCATTTTGAAATGAAACATGTTGTTATATAAATATCAAACACTTTATTTATATTTCGGGTATAAATGTTCAATAATGTTATTACAAACGTTATACTTTACGTACAAAGTCGACGCTACACTAGGGTTTACCATACAAACGAAATACACTTTTGGAAAAACTATAATAGGTATAGTTTACGGGGAAATCATGAGATTTTACATACTATAGGTACTAAGTCAAGAAAATACTTTCATATACAAGAACAAATGGACTTTTCATACTTAAATCTATTTGATACTAAGTTTTGTGAGACATTCCACTTCATGTACTTTCAAGTATGTTGTTAAAGTCATGTATTATATACCATAATTTCTTGTAGGGAGCTGAAACCAAAACTGAAACTGTAAGCACAAAGCTTAGTGAGCTCTTCCAAACTACCACATACCATACAATAACATATAAGCACATCTTGGGCCTTGCCCACTGCATCGGACCGAATTCTGGAAACTGAATCGGACCGAATTCCGGACTAACTGGGGCCTTGCCCCCTGCATCAGACCGAAGTTTGGACTAACTTGCCCCTGCATCAACCGAAGTCCGGACTAACTGGGGCCTTACCCCCTGCGTCGGACCGAAGTTCGGACTAACTGGGGCCTTGCCCCCTGCATTGGACCGAAGTCCTGAGCTGACTAAACATAACATAGCATAAACATATCAACTAGCATGAACACATATACTGCATACTGCATCGGACCGAAGTCCGAAACACATAACATAAAACATGCTTGAATCACAAAGACATCAAGCAATCTAACTACTGCATCAGACTGAGGTCCGGAACTACTGCTAACTAAACGGGCCGACATTGTGGCCGTAGACCTGTTCCTACTGGAAGGAAACTCACCTGAACTGTTGAACTCAGCCGATAACCCTCTGGCTGCTATCCGACGACTCTCCGAAATGCTGCTCCTCTAGCTCCCTGAGCTACCAATACCAATAACAACACTTAGCCTAAGCTGAACTCTGGAAGTCAAACTAAGTCAACTCTGGTCAAAGTCAAAGTCTTGGTCAGAGTCAACCTTCCAGTTGACTCTACTTGCCGAGTCAACCCGAAAACTCGCCGAGTTCCTAAACTCATAATCCTTCAAAATACCACTCAACTCGCCGAGTCACCCCAAGACTCGTCGAGTTCAACGATCTCCGATTCCTATCCTGACGAAACCCACCAGGTCACCACTCAACTCACTGATCTGCATCTTAACCAGAGAAGATTGGGGTTTCTGCGACCAGACTTGCCGAGTCCAAGAACAGACTTGTCGAGTCCAAGGCAATCTTCAACAGACTCGTCGAGTTGTTCTTCCAGCTCGTCGAGTTCCTGCCCATCTTCATACAACTCGCCGAGTCCACCCATGTGACTCGTCGAGTCGATTTATTTCTTAACCCATATAGTGACTTTTCGAGCCATGCAGGGGCTCCAAACTGTAGATCCACACTTCTACGGCCCACCCTTCATGTAAAGTTGCAAACTTTACGTGAAACCAAGGAGTTATAGGCTTGAAACACTCTAGGGCTAGGGTTTGAGACAAACATGCTTCACTAATACACCAAAGACTAATACTTTATGGGTTTCTAGGCCAAGACAAACCTAGATATGAAGTTCTCTTTGCTCACCAAGGAACAATACACGAATTGACCTTGGAAATGGCCCCAAAAATGATAAAATCTAACTAGGAAAGGGGATCTAAATGAATAACAACCAAGGTATGAGCTTCATACCTTCAAATGATCTGAAATATCACACCAACTCAGAATCTACTACCAATTCTTGAATCACCAAGGTTCCTTTCTTCATTCTAGCTTCAAAGCACCTAAAAATGGCAAAGAAAGCTTGAGAACACTCCAATGGAGGCTTAGGGTTTCAAGAGTAGGTAAAAGGAGTGATGGAGGCTGGGTTGGAGGCCTGCAATGATGCTTAAATAGGGTACCAAGTCCGGAAGTTAGGGTCTCCCAACGCAGACCAGACTCGCCGAGTCGGTCTCCCGGACTCGTCGAGTCGGTCACTTAATCCACGACACGGGTCACAGTCCGACTCATCGAGTTCCTTCTTGGAATCGATGAGTTGACTCCTTTGACTTAAGGCTTTTCTTTCCTTTCCTGTTCTTCCTGATTCTGGGTGTTACAGTTCGGGCTCTAGCTGATTGTACACACTGCTCCTCGTTTTTTCTCTTAGAAACTCTTACTCGTTACTAAAAAATCTTCTCTTTTTGAAAACTTTTCTCAAATCCTCAGTTTGATTCCAAACTTACCCGAAGGTGCATCCGAATCCCTTAAACCAAGGCTCTGATACTAACTTGTAACACCTAAAATTTTCAAAACAAAATTTTCATTTAAAATCACATAGTTCTCATAATGCGTTTTACAAAAATCCCATTTATTTAATTTACCAAATATAACTCCATGATTATTTAGTTAACAATCCAGGATCCTCAAAATATAGCTCTTTCTCTGGTGTGTACATTCAATCCGGCGCCTTCCTGCGATTCTTATAAAAACCTAAACCACATAACACATAACACGATAAGCACGAAGCTTAGTGATTTCCCCAAAACACTACACACACAACTCATTAGCCACTCAATGCTATATCACTGTAAGACCCTCTGGTAAATATGTCTCAGTGGGGCCCTCCAGTCCCATAACTCCGATGGACCCTCCGGTCCCTACTCTATAAGCTCAACATAATATACAACATAAATCACAAAGACATAATGCAGGATATCACAACACTCAATATAAGCACATAAGATACTCTAGTCACACATAGATAACTACTCATAGTATAGTGAGAAGACTCACCTCATAAGCTAGCAAGTGTAATCTTGAACACGGAATCTCGAACTTTCCTCCGTCTAACACATAAAATAATTATCTTTAGTTAATATTCTAATCATACTCAATTACACCAAAGGTTGTTCTCCCCTCCCCCCCCCCCCCTCTCTCTCTGACTCTTGGAATGGTTAAAAGACCATTTTACCCCTCCATGGTCTCCATTACTCATGTTGACCAAACCCTAAAGTCAACAATAATCAAACTCAAGTCAAGAGTCCATATTTGACCTGACTCGCCGAGTGCACCCATGTGACTCGTCGAGTCCCCTCATTTTCCTCAAAAGTCTCATGGAGGTTGGCTCAGCTCGTCGAGTTGACTCCCAGATCACCGAGTTATCATATGACCGTGAACATCGGGACAAACCCTCACTAACTCGTCGAGTCAGCTCATGGACTCAACAAGTCTTCACAACCTAATTTCTTATTCAGACGTCCAAGGTAAGATCTACTACACTAGACTCTAGATCTAGTCCTTAAAGGCACAAAAGTCACATAAAGTCTCGACCTTTAGCTCATGCATGACATATAGGCCAAAAAATGCCAATAAAAAGCCTTACAAAGGGTTAGGTGCTCAAAGTCAAGTCTCTAACTCAATAAAGTTCATGTCTTTGGGCTCTCAAGACCTTCCACTCTCAGATCTGAGGTTTCAACCTCAAATCATACACAAAAAAGGCTCAATGACTATAAGAAATGGAAGAAAACCCTAGAAAAATCCCATATCAAGATCTCCCTAGAAGATGAGAAAGTCAACATATTTACATCAAGCAAACATTGCTGAATTTGTGGATCCAAAGTTTCCTCTTGCCCCAACCTCAATACTCTTCACTTCTCCTTCAAAGAATGCACCAACAACCACCAACTTAGCTCTTCACTCACTTTCTAGCTCTAATTGCTATTAGGGAATTCTCTCACGAGTGTAGGGTAACTGGTGAGGCGGAAATGGGGGCATAAGTTCCCTTATATAGGCCCCAACCCCAAGAAATTAGGGTTTCTCTGCCCAACACCTACTCGGCGAGTCAGCTCTCCAACTCGTTGAGTCCACTCATTAATTCCATGCGGCAACTCGACCTTACTCGGCGAGTTGGACTCACAACTCGTCGAGTCATTCCATAAACTTCAAATTTTAAGCACATAATTAATTTACCTGGGTTTCCGGATGTTATAATTACACTCTCTTCCCTCTTGAAAAAATGCCTTAGACCATGTAGTAAGATCTATCTCTATAAGGTAATCATATGCTTGAGTATCTACAGATTTGATCTTCTCCATTACACGTCTGACATTGACAGCCCTCCAAAATAGCTTCCTGAAATGTTGACCAGTAAACCTTTTAGCAAAATAGGCCACAATATGCCTGGCACATTGTCTGTGTTCAGCTTCGGTGCACCTTTCTTTTACTTCTTCTAGTAACCCCTACAAATAACATCAAAATTAGTGAAACAAGCATAAAAATAGACGCATAAATAGGAACCAATGCTCACCTTGTGTCCATCAGAAAGAAGGGTAATGCCTGTACCAAGACCACCATCTATGAACCACTTCCATGTGGCCTTGTTCTCAACTCCAATCACAGCCCATGCTATAGGGTAGACGTGGTTGTTTGCATCTTTCCCTACAGATGCCAAAACTTCTCTTCTACCAATACCCTTTAAAAAGAAACCATCAAGGCCAATCATAGGCTTGCACCCTTCCTCCCAACAATCACTTACAGCTTTAAAGCAGACATAGTACTTGGAAAACAAAGTTGTGGAATCTGGCATGATGTCGACATCCAACCTCACAGTAGACCCAAGGTTTGTCCTCATAATTTCATGACCATATGACCATAATCTCCCATAATGTTCAATTAGACTTCCTTCAATTTCTTGTAATACAAATTTCTTTACATTTCTACATTGCCCCACACTCACATTTATGTTGAATGTTGCTGAAACTTTAGCTTTCATCTTCCTAACACTCATTTTTTCTTATCTATAATGTCACTCATAAATTTTTTGCCTAACCACTTATAAGTTACTATGGACCCAAACTTAAACACCCTACTGCAATTATGTTCACTAACTAGAGATTTTATCTGAAAAGTCTTCTCTTTAGTTATCCAAGAAGCTCAAAGTCTAAATGGACAAGTAGGTGACTTGTTTTTTTGCAGCACTTAGCTAACAACCTTTAGGAGTCATTTTTTTCAAACCAAAGATCATACTTGTGACATCCCCATTTTCATGGCCAGAAAAGACCGATTTTGTTTATGCTTTATAAAAATCAGAGTACCTCTTTTAATAAAAATGCTGCGGAATTTGTTCCTAGTAAAACATGATAAATACGTTATCAAAGCATTTATGAAGAAAAGTCTTTTTAATTCGTTTTAAAAAATTTGGGGTGTCATCGTCAATACAGAATCATAAGCATAAACAAAACTTACATTTATTTACACTAGTGATCTACATCTCTTTAATGTAACATCCGGACTTTTGCCAGGTATCATGTAAATTGAATTTTGTTAAATTGTGAGGGGGACTCGGCGAGTTGGAGCTCAGACTCGCCGAGTAGAGACGCGGATTGGACGATGGATCGCGCCCGGACTCGGCGAGTCCAGGATATGGACTCGGCGAGTCTGCGTTGTGTAGTGAAACCCTAAATTTCCGGGTTTGAGACCTATTTAAAGGGCCTTATGGTCGTCATTTGTGCTCACCCAACCCTTAGGGAGAAACCCTTGAGTGCTTGGACGATTTGAGAGAGAAAGGAGCATATCTTGATCTTGTGGGTGCCATTTAGCAAAGAAGGAGGTGATCCTAGGCAAGAGGAAGCAAAGGAGGTTGCTATTTCGTGGATTTGGAGCCTAGATCATCAATCTAGAGGTATGATTTCGGTTTATATTCTGTTTGGTGAAGTATTATGCGATTTAGGGCTTATTATGGACATTTATGGGATGATTTGATGCCTAATGGTTCCCTCCTTGTGCTGAGGTTTTGGATCTGGATCCATAGAGGTCCAGAGAGCCTCACTCATCAAGCTTTTTGTATGGCAATGGAGTTCATGACCTTGTGTTGTAGTATTTGAGTCAAAAACATCATATATGGTCATATAGAGGTTGTATGTGCATCAAGATTGTAACTTTACGTGCGAAATGAGCTTGGAAGGACTGGATCTATGGGTTAATGGACTGGATCTGACCTTATGAGCAAGTTTGAGTCATTGCATGGCACGGACTCGCCGAGTCCGAAGAACAGACTCGGCGAGTAGCATGAATGTTGCCCGACCACACAGTGAGTGGTCTCGCCGAGTTGGGAAGGGTGGACTCAGTGGGTCAGGGGGGAGTCAGAGTGGACAGGTGGACTGAGTCAAACTGGACTCGCCGAGTTGTTCTTGAGACTCGGCGAGTTGAGTCGTGGTGGCCCCACAACTCATGCCAGGTGGAACTCGTCGAGTTGGGAGAATGCTTGACGTGTCAAGGGAGGATCCCAGGGAAATTGGTGTATACGCTCAGACTCACCGAGTCCGGTCAAAGTTGACCGTTGACCGTTGACCAGCGTTGACCTAAGTTGACTTGTTATAGTATGGTCAACCCAAGTTGGGAAAGTGTTAATTAGAGATGTATTGTGCTATAGGAGGACTATAGCTCGGCAGATCGAGTGATTAGCGATTTCAGATTTACGACTTACCGAGACACACGAGGTGAGTCTTCTCATTATACTTTACCTTGAGTAGGTAACCAGAGTTATGTGATAGAGTATTGGTATGCTATGTATGTTACGTGTTGTACTACATTATTTCTATGTGATTTATGTGGTGCATATTTATCAGAGCTAGAACCTGAGGGTTCACAGAGTTTCGGTGCACGGACCCACAAAGTTATAGCCTCGAGTGGCTAATATGTGTTATATGTGGTATTTTGGGGAACTCACTAAGCCTTGTGCTTACAGTGTTTGATGTTATTGTTTCAGGTACTAGTGACGGTCGCGGGAAGGCGCCGGCTTGATCCGTACACACACCAGCTCGGAGTTTGATATTATGATCTTGGGATTTTGTATTGTCTTGTTTGGATAATTAAATGGTTGTTTTTATGAATATCGATGGAATTATGTTTTATAAAAATTGAAAATTTTGTTTTGAAATTTACGGTGTTACAATTGGTATCAGAGCCTTGGTTTGAGGGATTCGGGTACACCTTTGGGGGTATTTGAACTCAAACTGAGGAATTGGAAAAGTATTTTCAAAATAAAACCAAAATTATCTAAGAGTAAAAGATTTTCTTGAAAAGGGAACAGATTCCAGGAAGAAACGTGTGTACGATCAGTCAGCGCCCGAACGGTGAATTCCCAAAATACCTTTATATTATGTGATAATTAATATTAATATGATGTGTTTGCATGCTAGAGTAGGCTAGGTATTGCTAATAGGACTAGAGTGGCCTGATTTGTGATGCCTTAGTCTAGGGAGGGGTGAGCTGCTATGAGATGCTGAGAGTGAGTAGATAGCAGCTAGGGGTTTGTGAGAGATTTGTTAGAAAGTGATTTAAGCATAATAGAGTACTTAGGGATTGGGATCCGAAGAGGAAGATTTGGGGTGTGTACTGAGACGGTGCGGACAGTAGTATTGGGCCCGTACTACTGAAAGTACCGGTGCGGTACACGGCCCAAATAAGAATCTTGGGATACCAAGAATCAAGGAGGGGTGGATTGTCGAATGAAAGAGTGTTCAAGTGAATTCTAATTATCGCATGTTGTATTTCAGAGGTTGATCATGGTGAGGACACGTCACATGCCAGAGGATGCCGGAGCTAGTGATGAGGAGATTCGACAGATCATTCATGAGGAGGTGGCTGCGGTCATCAGAGCTGAGATACCAGAGATGTTTGGGTCTATTAAGACCGCGTTGATTGAGACATTTGATGAGCGCTATGCCGCTCTTTCTGAGGCTGCTGTCGCAGCGGCTACCGCAGCGATCGCTGCAGCGAGGCCCCAGGGAGGTGATGCGTCACTGTTTAGGGAGTTCAGCAACACCAAACCACCAGAGTTTGATGGTACGCAGGATCCGGTGGCAGCTATGAGGTGGATATCTAACATGGAGGGATGCTTCTTCACTTGCTCATCCCCTGAGCATTTGAAGGTTCGGTTCGCACTGAACCAGCTTCGTTTGGGAGCGAAGGACTGGTGGAAGTTTGTGACGGCGCACTTCACGCCTACTGAGCTTTCGGCAGTGACCTGGGAGAGGTTCACTACCATGTTCCGAGATGAGTACGTTCCTCAGGTGGAGAGGGAGCGTCTGGCACAGGAGTTTCTGACCCTCAAGCAGGGTACCGAGTAAGTTACAGCGATTACGAGGATGTTTCATGAGAGGGCGATGTTCTGCCCTGAGCACGTGTCCACCGAGCAGGCACGTATGAGCCGTTACCTGAGCATTCTGAGACGGGATATTCGGGAGTTCGCTGCGAACTCCTCGTATCGGACATTTGCTGAGCTTCAGGCAAATGCCCGGAAGAGGGAGATTGAGCTTGAGACTCAGGCCAGGGAGGAGGCGGAGTCTCTAGGGAGGGATCGGCGGCCAGCACAGTTCCAACCGGTAGCCAAGCGGGCCAAGCCCGCTGATCCCAAACCCGGGAGCCAGAAGGGCCGCACTTGTGGGAAGTGCGGCAAGGGTCACGATGGAGTCTGTCGAGCAGGGTCTTGCTACAAATGTGGCAAGGAGGGGCATATGGCCAAGGACTGCCCCAAGGGGTTTGCAGTGTGCTTCCATTGCAACCAGACCGGACACCGGAAGGCAGAGTGTCCGTTGCTGCGCGGAGCGTCTCAGGGATCTGCTCCCGCCGCCATCAGAGCTACAGAGAGTCGGCCCGTGAAGGCCGAGGCACCGAGAGCTCGAGGGAGAGCCTTTCAGCTGACTGCGGAAGAGGTCCGCGCTGCACCCGACGTTGTGGCTGGTACCTTCCTCGTGAACTCTGTACCTGCTTTAGTGTTATTTGACTCGGGTGCGAGTCGATCTTTTGTATCTTTGACATTTAGTCAGCATATCAGTGTTAGTCGTGGGGCACTGAGTCGGCCCCTGCGGGTTTCCATAGCCGTCGACAAAGTGATTTGTGCCACGGAGGTCCTCCGGGGATGCGTATTGGAGATTTTTGGGGTTGAGTTCCCGATCGACCTGATTCCTATTGCGATGGGTGATGTCTGTGTTATAGTGGGCATGGACTGGTTGAGCCGTTTCGGCGCGGTTATCGATTGCGAGCGTCAGCTGGTGACCATACGAGATCCTAGTGGGGGTGTTCTTTCGGTTTACGGCGAGGGTACACGTTCTGGATCAGCCTTTTGTTCGGCCGCTAGGGCGAGGCAGTGTTTACAGCAGGGCTGTAAGGGTTTCATGGCGTACGTGATGGATACGCGAGTGATCTCCGAGAGACCGAGTTCAGTGGATGAAGATCCGGTGGTGCGTGAGTTTCTAGATGTTTTTCCCGAAGAGTTACCAGGTGTGCCTCCCGTGAGGCAAGTGGAGTTCGGTATCGATTTGGTTCCGGGAGCCGCGCCTATCGCTAAGGTGCCTTATCGCCTTGCGCCTCTAGAGATGCAAGAGTTATCCTCGCAGCTTCAGGAGTTGCTGGGGAAGGGGTTTATTCGGCCGAGTAGCTCGCCGTGGGGAGCACCCATTCTGTTTGTGAAGAAGAAAGATGGCTCGCATCGCATGTGTATTGACTACCGAGAATTGAATAAGCTGACGGTCAAGAACCGTTACCCGTTGCTGAGGATCGACGATTTATTCGATCAATTACAGGGAGCATCTTGGTTCTCCAAGATCGATTTGAGGTCGGGCTATCATCAGGTGAGAATGCGGGACGAGGACGTCCAGAAGACAACATTCAGGACGCGTTATGGGCATTATGAGTTTGTGGTGATGCCTTTTGGGGTCACCAATGCCCCGGCTGTGTTCATGGACCTCATGAACAGGGTATGTCGGCCGATGTTGGATCGGTCGGTGATTGTGTTCATTGATGATATTTTGGTATATTCGAGATCTAGAGAGCAACACGAGGAGCATTTGAGGGAGGTTCTTGGAGTTTTCAGACCGGAGAAACTTTATGCAAAGTTTTCCAAGTGCGATTTCTGGTTGCGGGAGGTCCAGTTTCTGGGGCACCTCATTAATCAGAAAGGGATATTGGTCGATCCGGCCAAGGTTGACGCAGTGATGAGGTGGAAGGTGCCAAAGTCACCTTCGGAGATCCGGAGCTTCCTTGGGTTGGCAGGGTATTATCGGAGGTTTATTAAGGATTTCTCCAAGATTGCAGTGCCACTCACCAGATTGACCCGGAAGGGCGTTACATTTTTATGGGGTCCCGAGCAGCAGATCTCCTTTGAGACGCTTCGCCAGAGGCTGTGTGAAGCTTCGGTATTAGCTCTTTCGGAAGGGATGGAAGGTTTTGTGGTATTCTGTGATGCATCAATATTAGGACTGGGAGCGGTACTGATGCAGAAGGGACATGTGATAGCATATGCATCGAGGCAGTTGAAGCCTCACGAGACGAGGTACCCCACACATGATTTGGAGTTGGGGGCAGTGGTGTTCGCCCTCAAGATTTGGCGGCACTACTTGTATGGGGTTCATTGTACGATATACACGGACCATAAGAGCTTGAAGTACTTGATGGATCAGCCTAACCTGAATATGCGGCAAAGGAGGTGGTTAGATGTGGTCAAGGATTATGATTGCGAGATCTTGTACCACCCGGGCAAGGCTAATGTGGTAGCCGATGCGTTGAGTCGCAGGGCGGAGAATACTCCACTGCGAGAGGTATGTTTGAGATTGACAGTGATAGCTCCAGTTCTGGATGCCATTCGTGGGGCACAGGCCGAGGCTGTGCGACCGGAGATGCAGAAGAGAGAACGGGTCGTTGGGTTGGTTTCTGAGTTTGTATCGGATAGTCGAGGGCTTATGACTTATCAGGGCCGGATCTGGGTATCATTTGTGGGCGGTACGCGTACTACATTGATGGAGGAGGCTCATAGATCGAAATTTTCGATCCATCCCCGGGCTACGAAGATGTATTTGGACTTGAGGAAAGAGTATTGGTGGCCTTGTATGAAGAGGGATGTCGCATGGTTTGTCGAGAGGTGTTTGACCTGTCGAAGGGTAAAGGCCGAACACCAGAGACCGCATGGCAAGTTGCAGCCATTGGAGGTTCCCGAGTGGAAGTGGGAACAAATCACTATGGATTTCATCACCAAATTGCCGAGGACTGCCAGAGGAGTCGATGCAATTTGGGTGATTGTGGATAGGTTGACAAAGAGCGCTCACTTTCTTGCCATCAGTGAGAGTTCTTCGGCGGAAAAGTTGGCGGAGATTTATGTGAGGGAAGTTGTATCTCAGCATGGGGTGCCAATCTCGATTGTTTCAGACCGCGATGTGCGTTTCACTTCTCGGTTCTGGAAGAAATTTCATGAGGAGTTGGGTACTAAGCTGCATTTTAGTACCGCATATCACCCCCAGACCGACGGCCAGAGTGAGCGGATGATTCAGACACTTGAGGACATGCTTCGAGCATGTGTATTGGATTTTGGGGGTAGTTGGGATACGTATTTGCCCTTGGCAGAGTTTTCCTACAATAATAGCCATCATTCGAGCATCGGTATGCCGCCCTTTGAGCTGTTGTATGGTAGAAGGTGTCGGAATCCCATTTGTTGGGGAGAGGTTGGGCAGAGGGTAATGGGCAGTACAGAGATCGTGATTCAGACGACAGAGCAGATACAGCAGGTCAGACAGAGGTTATTGACCGCCCAGAGCCGACAAAAGAGTTATGCGGATAGACGCCGGTCCGAGCTGGAATTTCAGGTCGGCGACTTCGTTCTCCTGAAGGTTTCTCCTTGGAAAGGAGTGATCTGGTTCAGGAAGAGGGGCAAATTGGGGCCCCGGTTTATAGGTCCATTTCGTGTGATTGCAAGGGTAGGCCGGGTAGCCTATCGGTTGGAGTTACCAGCAGAGTTGGGGCAGATTCACAACACTTTTCACGTATCGCAGTTGAGGAAGTGTATAGCCGATGAGTCGGCAGTGGTTCCATTAGAGGATATTCAGGTTGATGCAAGCCTGAATTATGCTGAGAGACCAGTGGCCATCAGGGATCGGAAGATCAAGGTTTTGAGAAACAAGGAGGTACCTCTGGTTTTGGTTCAGTGGCAACATCGAAAGGGATCAGAAATGACCTGGGAGCCAGAGCATATGATGCGGGAGCAGCACCCGGAGCTGTTTTAGAGCGAGACTTCGAGGGCGAAGTCTAGTTCTAGTGGGGGAGAGTTGTAACATCCGGACTTTTGCCAGGTATCATGTAAATTGAATTTTGTTAAATTGTGAGGGGGACTCGGCGAGTTGGAGCTCAGACTCGCCGAGTAGAGACGCGGATTGGACGATGGATCGCGCCCGGACTCGGCGAGTCCAGGATATGGACTCGGCGAGTCTGCGCTGTGTAGTGAAACCCTAAATTTCCGGGTTTGAGACCTATTTAAAGGGCCTTATGGCCGTCATTTGTGCTCACCCAACCCTTAGAGAGAAACCCTTGAGTGCTTGGACGATTTGAGAGAGAAAGGAGCATATCTTGACCTTGTGGGTGCCATTTAGCAAAGAAGGAGGTGATCCTAGGCAAGAGGAAGCAAAGGAGGTTGCTATTTCGTGGATTTGCAGCCTAGATCATCAATCTAGAGGTATGATTTCGGTTTATATTCTGTTTGGTGAAGTATTATGCGATTTAGGGCTTATTATGGACACTTATGGGATGATTTGATGCCCAGTGGTTCCCTCCTTGTGCTGAGGTTTTGGATCTGGATCCATAGTTGTCGATGTTATTTGTTAGGTAATAAGTCTATAGCTGTCAATGTTTACTCACAACATCTTTTATCTCTCATCATTCATCTACCCATCTCATACCCAACATACTTGTATATTTAAAATACATATACAGTTCAAATCATTTAAAACATGTATAAAAAACGTTCATCCAGCATAGACAGCAAGTATTCAGATAATATGCACACATAGCACGTAGTTTATATAAAATACTTCATATCTATGTGTAAGATAAAAAGTAACTATGCACTCACCTGAGAAGGTGGTGACTCGGTACTCGGATAACGCTTCGTTTACTTTAAAATAATTTCCTTTGACGAAACCTAGTATTATTACCACTAGATTTTAGTCTAATATTTATCGTGACTAACTATTAGTCTTATTATTATTATATAAGCGTTTAAACAATACTTTCCAACCACTATGTACCGATAGGGGCCAAATATAAAACACCGGAGGACATGACCATTTTGGCGTATAGCATTTCTGAAATCCAACAACTCTATGCAGCCCTTTAAACCAGATTCTTCATACCGCAAGTAGTTAAAAAGATATCATAACGACACTTATATAAGTCATAATAATAGTGTAACGCCCGTGTTTCTAGGCTTGCCATTTTTAGAAATGTAATAGTCTAGGTTAACCTTGTAACTCAACTTGAAATAATAAGAATGTATTATTTGTGAATTATTTGAATTATGTGATTTATGTGTGTATTTTCTTAATTTTTATAATTTAATAAATTAAGAATAAAATAAGCGTCAAAATTTAAGTGTGAGATAAGCCCGACATCTTTGCATAAAGTTGTAGTGGTCAAAACAAGGATTCCGGGGATATAAGGAATGCCAAAATCCGAGTTATAACGAAGAAGTTATGACCTGTCGAAGTTTCGCGACAGAACCGACACGACGTCGAGTGACGTAAAATATGAATTTAAGATAGAGCGATATTTAGCCTTAGCGATCTAAATGAAAGTCGTAGATTTCGTTAAACCGAGAGCGTGCATAAAAGGAACGCCCAAATCTAACTTCGTATGAGGAAGTTATGATTTTATGAAGTTTCGACTTAGCAGTATACAGCCCGAATACTCGATTTGAGATCGAGCGGTTTTTATCCGAAACAATCTAAATGAGAATCGAAGATCTTGTTGTTAGTAGCGAAACGATGAAAAGTTAGGGGAGAACGGACGTCAGACGAAGAAGTTATGAATTTATAACGAAGTTTTTCTGTCCCGGCCTTCTAAAAACAAAAAATAATAAAAATAAAAGTCAAAATTAGCCGACGGAGTCTAAATGAAAGTTGTAGAGTATGGTCTGACCTTCGCGTGGATATAAAGAACGTCGAAAACAGAGCTCGTATGCAAAAGTTATACAATTTAGAAGTTTGACAAGTCAATTACGCCCCGCGTAATTTGAGTACGCCCCGCGTACTCAGTCGGATGCAACTTGTCTGACCAATACTCGAGTGCCACCAGTCGACGCACGCAGTAACGTCAAAGTACGCCCCGCGTAATCCCAGACCCAGCAGCCTATAAATAGAACTTGAATTCAGCCATTTTCTCTTGTTCAAACTCTTCCCTCTCTCTAAGTTTTGCCTCGATTTGCGTGCCGTTTATACCCCAAAGCCCCGGTAATATTCCCGAGCCCCGAAGTAAGATCCGAAGCCCCGAGGATCCCGAAGAGCGTTATTCCCGAGCCGAAACGCTGCCCGCGAGGAGCCCGGTTTTGTGAAGATCTTCCAGATCTACGGAGAAACACCTCTTCTGCACGCCGTAGTGCTGCCCGATCATCTTTTGATCAAGTGAGTGTGTAGTTATTTTCATTCCAATGCAATATTATGAAGTATTTCCTATAAAATACGTGTTATGTGTATATACTTGGTTGTTATACGTGTGAGTGTATATTCACTCTCTTCTATCTTATAGATCTGATGTATTCTCTATGAAATACGTGTTATGTGTGTATGCCTCATCTGTTATGTGGAATATGTATTGATTAAAACATGTTATACAGGTTTTTAAACTATGTATAAAAATGTATATTTTTATCTACTAATATGTTGGGTAGAACATGGGTAGATAATTGGTGTGTAATAAACAGATGAGAGGCCTCGGTGTTATTGGTGTTATTCTAGTCATTCAGCAGAGTATGGATGACGACCACGGACTATTCTAGACTGTCCTGTGGAACACTAGCAGGCTCATTACCTGTAGGTATTGTGAACGACGTGTTCACCGGTGTACTCTATTCCCCACATGGTTGCCTTTAGGACACTTATTGTTGAGGAAGCCCCTCTGCAGTGATGTCCGTCCCGATGAAAAATCCTGAAATAGGTTCCTTATAATAGACGTTATTTTTAGGAACGTAAGGTGAGGATAACGGGAATGGGTAATCGGGTTTATTGTTGATTGTTGAAATTAAATATAATTATTGTGGGTTGAAAACCTTATATGCTCACTAGGCTCCCAAGCCTGACCCACTCAGTTGATTTATTTTACAGGAAGTGGCGCAAGAGCTTAAGATGGGCGAACATCAAGTTGTTTTGTTTACAAGTCTGTATATGTATATATTTGTTGAACGACTTGTAATGTTATCGTTTATGCTTTATGACCTGTATCGGAACATGACATCCCGACTTTTGATTATGAAATGAAATCATATTTCTTTATGAAATGTTTTGATAAATATCTATTTTATCATGTTTTGTTTTTGGGAACAAATTCCGCATCTCTTTTAAAATTAAAAGGATTTACTCAGAAAATTATTTTAAAAAGCATAAATGAAATCGGACTTTTCTGGCCGAGATTTTGAGGATGTCACAAATAGCTCAAATATTTATTATAAATTTATAATAACAATACTAATTTTAAATATAAACTATATTTAAAATAGGGTAAGCATAACTTACATATACGGGGATTTTAGCTAGGAGTCGGGCTCTGAAGGGGGTAGAACTTCATCGCTGAATCTTTCTAAGAAATATTATTGCAGCGCTTCAGCGCTCACCTTACTATACTAAAACTACAGAAAGAGAAGTCGAATCACGAGGGACCGAAATGCTCGGGGGATAAGAAGAGAAAGACTCTTGAATCAAGAGAATGGTGCAAGAAATATGAGAGCCCAAGCCTCTTATTTATAGTAATTAAATTTACAAAAACTACCCTCCATAATTACTTAATGACCTTATAGTTATATAAACGACTAAACACCCCTTCATAATACTATTTTAAATAGATTTAATGATATTTGTACTAAACTAATGTCGAAATAACTCAACATTAGTCTTATAATGACCGCATTGTCGATACCTTTCTAATGATATATATATATATATATATATATATATATATATATATATATATATATGTATATATATATATGTATGTATATATATATATATATGTGTGTGTGTGTGTGTGTACGTATATATGATTTATACTTTATTTTAATACGTAAATATGCTATTATAATTTGTAACTCGTTCATACGAACTCCGTTTTTGACGTTCTTTATATCCACGCGTAGGTGGAGATGTACTCTACAACTTTCATTTAGACTCCGTCGACTAATTTTGACTTTTTTTTTAAAGTTATATTTTTAACAGGCCGGGACAGGATTAGTCCGTTAAAATCTTATAACTTCTTCATCCGATGTCTATTTCCATCTATCTTTTTATTGTTACTCTATTAATAATGAGATATTCGATTCTCGTTTAGGTTGTGTCGGCTAAAAATCGTTCGATCTAATACTTGAACTTCGGGTTGTACACCGCTAAGCCGAAACTTCGAAAAATCATAACTTCCTCATACGAAGTCAGATTTGAGCGTTCTTTTTATGGACGTTCTCAGGTTAACATATTCTACGACTTTCATTTAGATTACTAAGGCTAAAAGTCGCTCTATCATAAATTCACTATTTACGTCTTCGCTGTGTCGTGCCGGTTCCGTCGCTAAACTTCGACGGGTCATAAATTTTTTGTTATAACTCGGATTTCGGGGATCTTTATATGTACAAAACCCTTAAGACATATTCTACAACTTGGTTAAATTATTTATTCTAAATAATCTTTTGTCAAAAAGTCGTTTTCGACCTTTATTATCTTTAAATTTACTAGCCCGGATCTACAGGCGTTACAATACCCATTAACAATTGCATAGTTTCTCATCATGTTTTTAAGCTCATTAGGGTTTGAAAATCGCATACACAGTGGTTTCATCTGATTCCATGGTTGTCTATCATCATGCACATGGTATTGAGGTTTAACATATTCAACATCTTCATCTACATTTATTGTATGTAGACAAAGTTTGTTTAAGAACCTGTCACCCATGGTTTTGTTGGCTGGGAATGGATATTCAACATCACCTTCTTCATGGTCAACAGAATAAGTGTCCGACAAGACTAAGTCTTCATCCTCTTCACAATTGTAGTCTTCATCTTCATTTTCCTCTTTCGCAATCCATTCGAATATTAGTTTATTCTGGTGTTCTACATACACATTCCTTCTCCTCTCATTTGCATAAGCCAAATCCAAAAATTCTTTGTAATCACCCTCATTCACCAGTGTATGAATTCCCTGACTTAAAGACTCTTGTGGAAGGTAGAAGTAGATGTCTTTGCTTCTCATTCTGGTGAGCTTGTGAAGGAATTCAATGAACTATTCATACTCAAATGCACTGAAGTCAACATCTTGCACTGATGTTCTGTCGGGATCAAAGTATACTACTGGTTTGGGTGCAAATGTTCAATTATAGTGGAAATCCACTACAATGAAGTTTCGATCAATGGGACATTGTGATGAAACCATTATAGAGACCGATTGAAGATTGAAGGAGGTTCATGAGACTTCGTGCCCTAATCAAATTTAAGGATCAAATGAGACTTCGGTCTTAACTTTAATAAGGAGGGGAGACAAAATCAGGGCCTACATGCCACCTCATTGGCCACGTAGGATAAAAAAGGACACCTAAGATCAATTCAACCGTTGAAACCGGCTAAAATCGATCATAAGGGCAAAATCTACACAAATCAACAAGTTAAAGGGCTCTTAGATCACGAAAAAAAAAAAGTTTAGTGATCAAAAGTAATAGTATGTTACCCTCTCAAGTCATTATCCCTATAATTTGGTGATAGTAATTGATATGGGCCAAGGGCCATGGTGGTAATGAATTGTACTAGATTCGGATTCAAACAGTCGATTAAACATAAGACCATTAAACATATTGACAATCTCAACCTACCTAACTTATGTAACTAAATACGACTTATTTAGTTAAAGGGTTTGAAATTTTCTTGTTAAGTCAACAGGTTGACCTATTTATTGCTTTCTCGGTCCATTATTTTATTAAATTGACCGATTAAAAAATAAAATTAATATAAAATATATAAAAAAAGTTACATCTAGTTAAATTTGTTATAAACTTCAATAATTCTTAAAAGTTTGAAAATTAGAACTACAAGTACAAATAAGAAAAACATTAATGATTCATTTCACAAATAAGAAAAATTAAAGAAATAAAATGGTTCAAACATGGTTTATCGAATTTAAATTCAAATACTTTAATCAAAATAAATTGAAATACTAACATAAAAAAAAGGTCAAAAGGTAAAATAATTATCAAATTGTTGAAAAATAAAATAAAAAATAAAAAGAATAATGCATATATATATATATATATATATATATATATATATATATATATATATATATATATATATATATATATATATATATATATATAAACTTTTAGATTTTCATAATTGATCCCTGAGGTGTACATAATTTTTAGAATTTGTCCAAAGGCATTTTGGTTGTTTATAAAAAAAACTAAGTACTCAAAAGTTAAAATTAACACTAGAAGGACCATTCATGTAATTTCTGAAACCATAGGGACCAATGAATTGACATTTTTCACAAAAGTCCACAGAATGCAATATTTTGCAAACAAAAGGATCGGTTATGAAATTTTATCTTTATTTATTTTTGTTTCTAACATCTGATAGTTTTATCATGTGGTATGTTATTTTGGATGATTCTGTAGTTTAATTGAAAAAATAATTGAATCCAAAAAAATAAAATAGTAAGTTATTTGAAGGAAAGAGTAGGTACGAGGTTTTTCTTATGTTCATCAAAACACCAAACCATAGTTTTATTGAGAGCATATAGTAAATCACTTACGGTTTTGTTGAAAAAAAAATGAATTTTTTTATAATGCGAGATGAAACCGAAACCGTATGCATCTTAGATGGGCTACAAATTGTTGGCTATTGTTTACTAATTACAAAATTGTAGTTATTAAGTGAAAAGTAATTAACAAATATGGCTAGTTTTGTCAAAAAAAAAAAAAAAAAAAAAAAAAAATTCTATTATAGTTTTCTGATTTTGTACTTTTTAAATATAAAATAATAATAATAAAATTTAATATCTATAATAAAATAAAACAATTATTATATCTAAATGGGCTGACGCGTTAAAATCAAGTTCGAAATTTCAATCTTAGTCCAACTTATTTATTAAATGGATTAAATAGTTTGAACCTTAAATCCTTCACCTTCTAATTCCTCATTCTGTTGGGATGTGTTGCAAAAATATGACAAGATATATGCAATTAAATCAAATTTAACTTTCTGTACTACATTGCATAGACAAGGCATGTCCAGACGAGCTATTTAGATATTGTTATCCCATTTGACAATACTTTTAACAAATATGATACTTAAAGCAAAAGAAATACTTTTCCAAAAAAAAAAATAATAATAATAATAATATCTATGTGAAATTTTCAAATTCCCAAAATGGTCCGGATCTGATCGGGCGGGTGCCTAGCCAAGGACTTAGGATCCAGATACCCATTCTTAGGATCCATTATTGCCTTATAAATAACCTCATAACCTTCCGCCAGCGATCTCGCCACCTGGACGGAAGCTTCCGACCGCAGATGTGGGAGCTGCATCTCTTCAAATTCGGGCAGGGAGGTGTCGCTGCCCAAAATCAAGCCAAAAAAGGCTTTGAGACACTCAGATAGAGCTGCCGGAGATGTTTCTTCCATGTCAGATAACGCTGATGCTGAGTCAGATGTGTGAAGGAAGAGTGGCATTTTGTTTGAGAGACCACATTTTGTTAAAATAGCCTTCACTTCCTTTTCCACAAGGCTGGACATGTGGCTATCGATCATTGCTCCGAGTTTTTTCACGTATCCAGACGCTGCAACTTGGTGTTTTAGTAATGGTTGTTGGATTGCACATAAGCAGTTGATGATGAAAATCTTTGATGCTGTTTCATTGCTCTACATTGCAATTTCTTCATTTAGGTCTATACACAAAAAAGAAGAGAAACACACACATCTGTACCTATACGTACGTACCTTAGATGGAGCTACTTGGGTGGGTGTCAAAATAGCATCGACAGATGATCTTCGCGATTGGGCCACGTCAGACCTGGTTCTGTTTCTTCTAGATGAGTCGATGGATCCTTTTGACTTGTGAGCTTCCATTGCTTGCTCACAAATCTAAATGAATGAAGTGAGGCATCGGAAACCCAAGTAAACCAATCATTTAATTGGGATGAGAGAGAGAGAGAGAGTGTGTTACCTGAATTATGGGATCAAGCAAAGCGGATATAACGGGATCAAAGAGTGGCTTAATCCCAGAAGCAGGAACCATCATGCTGTCATGAATTGTGATTAATTCAAGCAGCAAAGAGACTCCTTCTCTTACTGCTGGTGGTGGGGAAAGATCAACAGCAACCAGAGGCGGATATCTCAGAAGCTTCTCCCCTCTAACTTTCAAAATCTCAAAGAATGTCTTCTGAGCAGCTTCCTTTAGACCCCACAGTGTATTACAAAGTGCTGTTTCTCTCCCTAACAGATCTGACACCTATAATTGTCAAAATCCGTTACACACACACACACACAATTGTGAAAAAAACAAAAAAGAATAAAAAGATTTAAGAGTTGAAATTACAGTGTGGCTGTAGAACTCAAGGGTATTGCTAAGCTTATATGAGATTATAAGATTAGGTTGAGATTGCAACACTTGTTCAACTCTGACTTTAAAAGGTCTACAAACACCTTCAAAGATTCTATCCAAAACAAAGGTCAAATCTGTTTCTGACTTTTCCTTTTCCTTTTCCTTTTCCTGATTATTATTATTATTATTATTAATCTCTGAGCTTGAGGTGTTTGTGGAGAATTTACGGGCAGTTGGTCCGGTATCCACTACTGCATCTGGATCAAGCAACACGAATACAAGTTCTCTTTCGGATGCAAGGGCCTGCAAAAAATAAAGTAGTAAATGACCATTTTACCCTGGAGCGTTGGTTTATACTGAAAAGTGAACTAATATCATACATACCTGATGCAGCCAACCGAGCATGTCACCTACGTAACGAAGTGGATCATGGGCATGAACTTCAATGGGCCTGGGCATGCCACCAGGCCCACCACGTGTAAGAGCACTGATAAATCTCCTAAATAGTGCATTGTGCCTCATATTTGCTACCTACAATTACAATCACTCATTTCTTCTTATTTTAAACCTGTTACCTCATTTGCTATAATTGAGTAGATTTTCAGATATAAAATACATTACTATTACTATTACTTGCATTTAGCCCATTGTATTTTGAACATGTCTTACCTAAATCTCTTTATAATAAAAATAGATATATGTAGTTGTATTCAAAATACCATGGGCCTAACATGCCAGAATTAGTATCCAAATTTTATTATAGAATTGTACTTCCATTTTGTCTTATTAGGGCATTGTAGGTTAAAATCTACTCATAATTTATAGCAGGTAACAGGTTACCAGTTACATATTCAAAATACATGTGATTTTTTTTTTAGATTTAGAGAAAAAGATTTAAAGGGAAATTACCTCTTCAGCACAATACTTGAAAAGTACAGGTCTTTCTTTGAGAGAACGAACTGCCATTTTCAGAAGCTCACTTACTTCAGGATTATCAGTGTCCCCCAATCTCCTGCACTCTGTCTGAACCCATCTGAATGAATAATAAAAGTCAAACAGTCAGTCAACAAAAAGAAGATAACCAAAAAAGTTTGGGAATGTTTCACCTGCACAGGCGTTCATAGGCACCTTCTTGATAGACAGCCATCATATCCATCAGCTCCAAACCTGCTCGCTGTCAACAGTAAAAAATCAGAATTGAAAATAACCAACCAAAATAAGAAGCTTTGAAATAGCTCAAAAAGCATCAAGAATTTGTATGAGTCCAAATATTTCATAATCTAAATCTCACTTATGTAGCTTAACAGGTCTTATCAATGATTCAACATAAAGGATAACAACAGTAATAGCATTTCTCAGACTCTGTATCTGTTTATCATATATCTTATCAGTTTCAGGCATAATTTGCATTGAACAACTAAGGGCCTTAATCTTTGTTCCAGTTTTATTGGCATATCTGCAGAAAATAAATAATCATAGCACAGAAACTTTGGTTCTCATATATAAGAACTAAACTATTTGATCAAATCACCCACTCTATATACACTTCATATTTGATACAGAATACAAAATTCATCCAAAAAAATCTTTTCAAGTAGCAAAGAAGGCCTCCCTGTCTATGGGGGAGCTATGCAGAAGAGTTACCTGATGATGGGTCCTGAGAAGGACTTTGCAATTTCCATGGATGGTTTGTACATGGCTCAATGCCTTGAAAAAGTTCTCATTCAATTCTTCCTCCCTCAGTGCATTTATCTACAGAAGTAATTACAATCACATTCTACTCAGTTTGCAATTCAATGACAGTTGAATCAGAATATATCAGCATGAAAAACTATCACCTCTTCACTGGAAAGTTGATAATCTCGAAGGAAGCATGATGCAATCTCTTGCCTCTGAGTAGTGATTTCAAGTTCCTGTTTGAGTCTTTCTGTGGTAGTGATAATATCTCCAGTAGTAGCATTACAGTTATTCAAGGATCTAGCAATTCTGCAAGGTTTAAAACACGATTTATTATTGCCTTGAGATAAATTTCGTTTATTTCAAAGACTACTAAATTGTGAAAGATGTTGCATTCAGCACTATAGGGGTACTTGTTAATTTCTTAACAGATCTTCTTTCCAATTTTATCTAGATTTCACGAGAATTAAAACTACAAGGTGGTGTGTTTGATAGCTCAAGTTAGATTTTTTTTTGAACGACCGGTGGCTCAATTTAGGATAGGAGATGGTATCGAATGATTTAGAATTG
Source organism: Lactuca saligna (assembly GCF_052625555.1). Taxonomy (NCBI): domain Eukaryota; kingdom Viridiplantae; phylum Streptophyta; class Magnoliopsida; order Asterales; family Asteraceae; genus Lactuca; species Lactuca saligna. The sequence continues at coordinate 196,954,147 of NC_136425.1, forward strand.
TTTGAAGAGCAGAAAGATGAATATAATATCTCACTTGTCACAGCATTCAGCTAGGGAATTAACCTCTTCCTCCACCCGATCCAAAGCCTAAAACCGTAAAATAAAAGAATTAACACATGACATTTATCGATTGATTCCATGATTGACAGAGAAACAGAAAGTAATGCGCAAACCTGCTGGGCGGCATCGGAAGCAAGGAGGAAGTCATGGTTAATGGTGAGAGAACGTTTCTCGATAGTTGATCGGAGGTTACGGCGAGCCGGAGCGGTATTATCGTTATAGAAAGTGGAGAGTGTATTAAGTGATGCCAGCAGATCTGGATTGTCGGTGCGAGTTTCCAATACCTTCTTCAGCTTTCTTGACAGCCCCGGCGCCAGTGCCGTCGTCGTCCCCATTTCTCTCCGACTGCTCTTCCTTGAGTTACGATTTGTTCTGATCTGTTTTGCAATTTTATTCTCTCGACATTTTTCAGTCAATTTCTTGATTTCTTCTACATAGCAACTGCAATGAACAACGGTTCGGATTTTTTCCGACGGTCTCCACAAATTCATGTCGAGTGTGGGCTCTTTCGGCCCATCATCTAACTTGAAGAAAATTATTGGACTAATTTACAAATTTGTTTTTTTTAGATTTTATGTCCAAAAAAATGTTTTGTATTTTAGTTTTCATTCAACTGTTTTAGGGTTTTGATCTTAGAGTGTCTAAATTTGCATCTCCAATCTCTTTTGTAATTCAATAAAAGGAAAATGAATTAAAAAATTTCTTTTGTAAATGTTTAGTTGTTATTGTTTTTATTTTATATTTTGTTTTTACAAAATGCAAAAGTTAATTTGTTTATTTATTTTTTGTTGCAAAACGAACAAGTTAAGTGTTGTATTATTTGCAAAATGTGGATATTTCCGTCCTTATGAATTGTTGTTGTAGGTTGCGGCCAAAAGATGGATATTTTCGGTGACTTTGCATCTCTAACACGCCTTCGATAATCTTCTCCTATGATATATAAATTTTTAGCAAAGATTGATCAATATATATGGATTTCCCGACAACTTTGAAACACTCAATCACACCCCGAAATGAGGAGTTGAAGATTGATCCAAATAGAATTGTGAAGATGTTTTAGGGTAGAAAAAATACACGTCTTGGGATTTGTTCTATTAAGAAGGTGTTGGAGGATTCCATTAAGGACGAAAACCTTTTTCTAGAAAAGACTATGAAAGACCTTCATTGGATGTTCTTGAGATGGGTAACTGGAGAGTACTCATCGAACTTCTTGGGTAGAGAGAATATGTTGATTGGAGCTCATTTTGAAGTCATGTAATTTGTTTTATCTCCACGTTTAAGATTCAAAGTAGATGAAAGGAATTGAACATAAGGGACATCAGGGAAGGAAGGGGTGGTCAGATGGGCTAGCTCTGGTGGTGGTATGAGAGAAGTTGTTGATGATTCAGTGGTAAAGGAGGAGAAGACATATGAGATATAAACATGGTGGATGAAGGACCTTTGGGATAGTTTGCAGAGAGGAAACAATTTTGGTGATTAGGCTATAGATTGAAGTATAAATTTTGAGAAGGATATCGGAGTAGATGGTGGAGCTAAGAGTGATGGGTGTATTGTGTTGTTCTGATTAGGTAATCCGACAGCTTGGACATCGTCTGAAATCATATATAGTTAAATAAGATGTATGGAGGCTCGCCAGAGATGCCAAAATAGCCAAAAAAAAAAAAAAATCCATCTTTTGGCCGAAAACCAACAATAACATGTCGTAAGGGTGTAATGTGGACAATACCAACAAGTTAACCGGTGTATTTTACAAATAATAATAATAATAATTAAATAAATGAAACTTTTCACAATTGTCTTGTTCCTTTCATTCTCTCTATTTTTCTCCCTGACACCTTACATATACGTAAGATATTGGGATAAAATTGGAAGATAATTTTTATTTTTATTGAATTAACAAATGATATGCTAATTTAGATGATCCATAGATCAAAAACATGTTTGTTTGACCTTCCATGTTGATCATGGGATAGGTTAACGTGGGCATTTTTTTTCAATTATTTTTAGATGTGGTTTGGTTTTTGCTCACCCCATTGTAAAGGTTGTATAAATACATGTCCATACAATATCTACTGAATATACAATTCATACCTCTTTAATACTATTCAATAAATCATCCTGTAACATCCCAAAATTACATATAAAATTTTGTCTTTAAATTCATTCAAAACATACGATAGTCATAATAAAACAGTCAAAAGTGTATCATAGCAACATGTTATCAGAGTACAAATTCCCAAAATCTTAAAATACGGAAACCATAGGGTGTTGCAGTGTGATCAGGTCGGGCCTTTCCCCTTCGAACTAGAAGTACCTGCAACTTAAACTGAAAATTGTAAACACAAAGCTTAGTGAGTTCCCCCAAAATACCTCATACCATACAAACATAAAACCAAACATATATGGCTGCTTGCAATCCCCTTTAGTCTATTTCAACTGGATCAGTCAAGCATATATGGGTGCTTGCAATCCAATTTAGCCTATTTCAACCGGATACTATCAAGCATATATGGGTGCTTGCAATCCCCTTTCGGTTTTACAATCCCCTTCGGTTTATTTTAACCATATACTGTCAAGAATATATAGGTGCTTACAATCCCCTTCGTTCTATTTCAACTGGATACCAGGTCTATTTCACCCCCTACCATTACCATATAATATCATAACAAAGAATCACATAGTCATCAAGCAAACACATGCATAACTGGCATTTGTCACGAAGTCAACCATCAACACTACAACATAAACTAGTAGGCCGACATTGGTGCCTTCGGCCCACAGATATAGTGAGCGAAACTCACCTCAGACTGAAGGTATCAGATCGCACTCAGCAGATGACTCACGATATCCTCTCCCCTAAAGTAGAAGTAATAAACCCTAATTAGAAATTAGGCCAATATTCTAACCCGAGGGTCCAAACCTTAATTCTTGTCTTAAAAACAGAAAGGGTTGCTTAACCCTTGCCTCATTAGGCCTGCCCCACTCAGGCTCAAATCCAACTAGTGCAAAAACACATGCCAAGCCTAACAACAAGGTATGGTCCACAAGCCCCCATAGTAGCCTAAAATCGAAAAATGTCTTGCTACAATAGGTGGGTCTAAAGCCTAATCATAAACAATTCAAAATCCCAACAAGACTCAAGCCCAAAAATCTCCTAAGTTCACAGACTACGTACGTGCGGTGTACATGGATCCTACGCCTAGCGTACGCTGATGATCCGGAATGGGGGCACTGCCCAGTACGCGCAACGTACTCTAGAGTATTCTCGACGTACTGTTTATTCAACCTACAATTGCTCTTATATCTTAATCCATTAAGCTATAACATCCAAAACTTATTTTCAAGCTCATAACAATGTCTTAAGACATAAAGTACTCTTACATGCCTTATTGGGACTAAACCATTAATTAAACCCTCTAACTCTCTTAGGTGGTTACCAAATCATGTAGGGGTGTTGATCGGGTAAAATTTTCGGGTTTCGAGTAATTCGGGTCGGGTAATTCGGGGTTTTCATATAAAAAAATTTACCCGTTACCCTACCCAAATTAAATTCGGGTAATTCGGGTAATGGGTCGGGTAAGGATAATTCGGGTATTACCCGATTTTTAATTTTTTTTTATTTTTTAATGGAACCTAAAAATAAATGTAATGAAATAAGTATCTCGTGCTAAACTTTGAACATTGAGATTTTTTATTTAATAATATTTTAGATATCAAGTATTCTTTCCAAACTTTCGATCTTGGGTTGAATTCTTTATTTTTTTCCTATTTTTCTTGTGGAACTTGATCATTGGTTGGGTTGTCAACTTCAATCGTCTCATCTTCTACTTCAATATAGTCATCCATTGGTGATGAATACCAACGAAGAGCGGACGAGGTACGAGGGTTTTTTGATGTGGGGAAAATAGAACGAGCCTCAACGAGGGAAATTAGGATTTGGGAATTGGATAAACTCATAAAGGGACATTATTTCTTATATATATTTCGGGTAATCGGGTATACCCGAAACCCAAACAACTTACCCCTTACCCGACCCAAAAAAAATCCAGGTTACCCACTTACCCGAAAAAATTAACCCGATACCCGATTTACCTAATACTCGAAAAAATCGGGTGGGTAATTCGGGTAACGGGTATTTTTGATGAGGCTAAACTCATGTAGGGTTGAGTCTTAACCTTCAAGATATGATGTATGACTTCCTACACTCCCAAGAGTCCAAAAGGACAGCTTAAACGTCTGGAGTAGCCCATACTCCAAAACACCAAGTTATGGGACCAAAGATATTAAAATTTTCTCTAAACCTAGATCCAAACTTAGAATGAGAAAGTTTCAAACTTTATACCTTCAATAGGATAGAAATGATGCACAAAATCTGGATCTACAAGCTCCTTCTTCTCCTAAAGCTTCCTTCTTCTTCAAACCCATAAAAGAACACCCAAACACTTTATGTAAGCTCAAAATGCACTCAATATGGCTAGGGTTTCGAGATTAGCACTAAAAGGTAATGTAAGTTGAAAGGGTGATGCACTTGAAGGACTAAAGCACCTTAAATAGGGTGTAAACCCTAAAAATTATGGTTTGTTCTTACTTGAGTGCGCCCAACATATGCCAGGATCACCCCGATAATGTGATGCAATGAGTACGATGTGCGTACCTAATGTACACCCAACGTACTCACTATCCCTTCACCACTTTTAGATTGAATTAAATTGAATAATAAATTAATTTCATACCCGGCGACTCAAGTGCTACAATTCTCCCCCACTTGAATCAAACATCGTCCTTGAAGTTGTGCTGCCAAAAATATCTCTAGGTAATGCTCTCTCAGCTCGTCCTCCAACTCCCACATCCATTCTGAACCCTTGTGGTGCTGCCACTACACCTTTACCAAATCAACAGCCTTGTTCCTCAAAGTTTTCATCTTCCTATCGAGGATCGCTACCCGTCTCTCAATGTAATTTAACAGTCGTCCAACTGAATATCCTATAATGGAAACACTATAGGATCATTAACCAAACACTTGCGCGGCTGAGATACGTGAAAAGTACTGAGAATCTGACTGAGTTCCTCTGGAAGATCCAACTAATACGCTACCCCGCCCACTTGGACTACAACCCTGAAAAGACTGATATACCTGGGACCCAGCTTGCCCCGCTTCCTGAATTGGATGACACCATTCTAAGGTGACACCTTCAGAAGAACTATATTCCCAAATTGAAACTCTAAGTCTGATCGGCACTTGTCGGCATAGCTCTTCTACCGACTCTGAGCTGTCTAAAGTCTACTCCGAACCTACTAAATCAACTCGGTAGTCTTTAGTACCACTTTGGTACTCCCCATTACTCGCTGATCGACCTCACCCCAACATATCAGGGTTCTGCATTTCCTCTCGTAGAGCATCTCAAAATGAGGTCGATCGATGTTTACGTGATAACTATTGTTATACGAAAATTCCGCTAACAGAAGATATGTATCCCAGCCCACGACATATCCTCCCATATCTGGATGGTCCGCTCGCTCTGACCATCCGTCTACAGGTGAAAGGTTGTGCTGAAACGCAGACAAGTACCCAGCTTCTTGTGGAACCTCTTCCAAAATCGGGAAGTAAACCGGACATTCCCTGTCTGAAACTACCAAAACTGGCACCCCATATCATGCCACAACCTCCCTAATATAAATGTCAGCCAACTTCTCCACCAAGATACTCTCCTGAATCAGAATAAAGTGCGAGTTCTTGGTCAAACGATCCACAATAACCTAAATCGAATCCACTTTGTGTGTTATCCTAGGCAACTTCATACTGAAATCCATGGTAATCTTTTCCCATTTCCAAATAGGAATGTCTAACGACTGCATCTTGCCATGATGCCACTGATGTTCAGCCTTGGCTTTCCTGCAAGTCAAGCATCTCTCCACACACCAAGCTACTTCCCACTTAATACAGGGCCACTAATAATTAGGATGGAGATCTCTATACATCTTCGTCGCCCATAGATGAATGAAGAATCTTGATGTGTATGCCTCCTCCATCGGAACCTGATGTACACCTCCCCAATAAGGAACTCACACTCTTTGATGGAGAGTCAATAAACCCCATTTATCATAATCGAAGGAATCCACGTGACCCACTATGCGCTCACTCTTTCGATGCTATTCCCTCATAGCCTCAACCTAAGCCTCTCAAACTTGCTCAAAGAGTGGAGTAATCATTGTCATCCTCATACATATATATCCCTGATCGGAGCAGTGACTACCTTGCGGCTAAGAGCATTGGCCACCACATTCTCCTTCCCCGTATGGTAAAACATCTCACAATCATAATCCTTCACCACATCCAACCACGGACGCTGTCTCATATTCAGATTCGGTCGATCCATCAAGTACCTCAAGCTCTTGTGATCCGTGTAAGTAATACATTGGACCCCATAAAGGAAATGTCACCAAATCTTGAAGGCGAAAACCATAGCCCCCAACTCCAAATCATGCGTCGGATAATTCGCCTCATGAGGCTTCAGGTGCCTCGAAGTGTAATCAATAATGCAACCCCTCTGCATCAAAACTACACCTAAACTCGTGATCAACGCATCACAATAAAACATGAAATCCTCAACGCCCTCCAACAGGGTCAGAATCGGTGCCTTGCAAAATCTATATCTCAGGTTCTCAAATGTTGCCTGCTGCTTAGGCCCCCAGTGAAAAGTTGTAGTCTTCTTCGTCAGTCGAGTCATAGGAACCGCTATCTTGGAGAAATTATGAATGAATCTATGGTAATAACCCGCCAACCAGACCTCTGAACCTTCCACCTCATCACGGCCTCGACCTCGGCCAGATCGACCAAAATACCATTCTGGTTGATAAGGTGCCCCAAAAACTGCACCTCACGCAACCAGAACTTACACTTAAAGAACTTCTCATACAGTCTCTCCCTCCTTAAGGTCTCCAATATCTCCCTTAAGTTCTCCTCATGTGGCTCTTGGGTCTTGGAATAGACCAGGATATCGTCGATGAATACAATCATAGACTGATCCAACATCGGTCGACACACGCGGTTCATGAGATCTATGAACACGGCTGGAGCATTAGTGAGCCCAAAGGGCATCACCATGAACTCGTAATGACCATAACGAGTCAAGAAGGCCAACTTCTGCACATCATCCTCTCGAGAGTGGATAACAGTTCTTCACCGTTCGCTTATTCAACTCCCAATAGTCAATACACATTCAATATTACCCATCCTTCTTCTTCACAAATAGGATTGATACTCCCCAAGGTGAACTAATCGGCCAAAAGAACCCCTTGTCTAAAAATTCCTGTAGCTATGTTGACAACTCCTGCATCTCTTGTGGAGCTAACCGATATGGTGTTGTGGCTATCAGAGCCGTACCAGGAACCAAGTAAATCCAGAAGTCCACCTGCCTCTCCGAAAGCACTCCAGGAAAATCCTCCAGAAACACATTCGGGTACTCCCGTACAATCGACACATCATCTACCATCGCCTTACCTTTATCTCGGGTATCCATAACATAGGCAATGAAACCGAAACAACCCTGATAAAGATAGCGTCTGGTCCTAGCGGTTGAGCATAGCACCGGCCCGCGTTGAGCGCCCTCTCCATAGACCACTAACTCTCCCCCACTTGGGGTCCGAACCTGCACCATCTAATGCTCACAATCAATCACCCCCCATTGGGGCTCATCCAATGCATCCCTACTATAACCTTCTTCCTGGGAAAAGGAATAGGAATCAAATAGATTGGATACTACACACTAAACATCTCTAGAACACAATCTCGATGAACCCTTGATACCTGGATAGATCGATCATTCATAATCTCAACCTCTAATGGATGATCCAGCTCTCCCGGAGCTCCAACAAACCTATTGCTAATTGCAAGAGACACGAAAGATTGGGTCGCCCCGAATCAAAAAATATCAAAGCAGAGATACCATCACAAGGAACGATCCCGTTACCACATCCGGTGTAGGACGTGCCTCCTCAGCGATCAGCTGAAAAGCCTTGCTCTTCACAATAGGCGCACTTGTCTTTCCCTTGCGGCCATCAATAATCTGTAGGGTTGCTAGAGCAGGTGCTACCACTCGTCTGATGGGTTTTGAGCATTCTAACACTCCTATGGTGTACATGCAACCCTAGATGCTTTGGATCTATGTTTTCTCTATTATACATGCAAACTTTCATTTTTCCAAAGCATCATCCTGACTAGCATATTATGGAGTATATACAATACAAAAATCTAGTTAAATGACATACCTTTTGTTGTAGCTTGAAACCTTAGATCTTTAAGAGCCTAACACCCCAAATACGATGCCTCAAATGCTTCACACAACACCACCAACAATGGAAGGACTTGAGAAGGATTATCTTGCACCAAATTCAGCTATAGCTCTCTAAGAACACTTAGGTACTAATTTTGGTAGCCTAGGGACTTCTTATATAGTGTGGCAAGACTAGGGTTACACCATGAAAACTGTAATGTGCATGACCTTCCATATTCCTCATGCTCCATGGGTTTAAACCTCTATGGACCATCCATAGGTTATGACATTGGTTTAGCCCAACTTAAAGAATTATGGATCATTAGCTCACTTTATAAGAATCAATGATTTACCAAATCAATCCCCATATATTTAATTAGTCTCTTATGATCACAAAATTAATTCCAAACTAATTATTGATCAATACTAATTAAATAATATGATTTCATATTAATATATTAGAACTTATAATATATTAATATATCATTAGTAACCTCTTCTCAAATGTTCATCCTTCAGATTGTTCCGGTGCCATGCAACCCAAATGGACCATGCTACTCTCGGGTCAAGTACATACCAATTATAGTTATGGACTTAGACATCTTATCCAACATGGTCCTCCTGATGCTATACTCGGGTAATTAGCCTTCTTATGGCCTATCTGATTGCAATGGAAGCAAATCAGATCTGATTTTTGGGTGGTGGTGATAACAGTAGTGCAATCCTTGGTAAAGTACCCCATCTTGCTACACTTGTAGCAGCCCAAACCACCCTCTCTTCAAACCACATCTTGTGACCTGCCCTATTTGCCACAGAGGCTCCAGCACTACTGGCCCTTTGACCTAGAGTCGAAACCCTTAGGTTTATTTTCCGAAACCCCAAACGTCTGCCCATGATCCACCTTCCTCTTCCATATGTGCTCTAAATCAAACTCTCGTCCCCGCGCCCTATGTAACACCCATGTTTCGAGGCTAAGTTATGATGCAATGATGTAATAGTCTAGGTCAACAAATGTAAACTATCTTAAAGTAAATAAGATAAATTATTTGAATATTATGTGAATTACGTGCTTTTATGTGATTATATACTTCTTTATAAAGATAAAATAAAAATAAGCATCAAAAACAAAACTTTAGATAAGCCTGATATCTAATAATAAAGTTCTAGTGGTCATGACAAGGGTTCTGAGGATATAAAAAACTTCGAAATTCGAGTTATAATGAAGAAGTTATGACCTGTCGAAGTTTCGCGATAGAACCGGCACGACGTTGTGTGACGTAAAACTAAGTTTACGATAAAATTCTTTTTAGCCTTAGCAATCTAAACACAATTCATAGTGTTCATTAAACCAAGAACATGCATAAAAAGAACACCCAAATCTGACTTCGTATGAGGAAGTTATGATTTTTCCAAGTTTCGGATTAACAGTACACAACCCAGAGTTTGAATAGTAGATCGAACGGTTTTCGGCCGACACAACCTAAACAAGAATTGAAGGTCTCGTTAATAGTAGTTCAACGGTGTTCGGCCAAGATTAGCCAGATTCATAACACATTTTATGTCTCTCAGCTGTGGAAGTGCTTGGCCGATGGTTTCATAGTAGTTTACTTTGATGACATTTAGGTTGATGATTGCCTAACTATGAGAGAGATCAGTTGTTGTTTTAGACAAAAAGATGAAGAACTTACACAACAAGGATTGGTGAAGGTGCAATGGCAGCACCAGAAGGGTTCTGAGTGGACTTAGAAACCGGATAAGGAGATGGGGGAGCATTACCCTAAGCTATTTGTAGTGGTGGACTTCGAGGACGAAGTCTGATTCAAATGGGGGAGAATTGTAATGTCTGCTTTCAAGTATTAATTCCACTTTGTAAAAGTTAAGGTTTCAGTCGGCCAAGACATGGTGTAGGGATCACCATGACATGAAAATATGAATGAAATGCATGTTTCATTTATTGACTCCACGTCGTGACAGAATACTAACGGAAGATTGTGTAAATCCTAATTATGGTCCTATTTAAAGGAGGTGATGGCAAGGGTTTCCTCCACTCTTAACCTCCATCATCTCTAAATCACTTTTGTTAAACCTTAGCCTCCCTCATTAAGTTCTTGGCTCGTTGTGGTGTTTTTGGTGCCTCAAAGAAGAAGAAGTTGTCTTAGTGAATTTATCCAAAACACAAATCTCCTCTTCACCATCTTGAATATATTCTAGATTAATGTAAGTCCTTAAGTTCAAACCTTTATGTGATATACTTTTAGATCTACGCTTTTTGTAACATCCCAATATTTCAAGACCAAAAATTTTGTTTTTTAATTATGTTACTTATAAAACCGTTTACTGAAAACATCATCGATGTCATATGAAACTATAAAACCATAATCACATGTCTCAAAACCATATCACCAATAGTAATAATATCAGAGTACAATCCCATGGATCTCAAAATGCGGAAATAGGATGTGTGCGATGCACTGCTACCATGCCAGCTCCTTCCCCTTCGACGAAGAGGTACCTGAAACCAAAACTATAAACCGTAAGCACAAAGCTTAGTGAGTCCCCCCATCATACCACATACCATACAACAAACATATTATCGGGTAATTTTGGGGTGCTCGACCTACGCTGCCAGGAAATTCTGGGGTGCCCGACCTACCCTGCCAGGAAATTCAGGGGTGCTTGACCTACTTTGCCAGGCAATTCTGGGGTGCCCGGCCTACCCTTCGGTCCTTACGACCATACTCGGGGACTATTCCCCCTATTACCTCCTATCATATAACATCATAATACTAACATATAAGCATTTCAGGTAGTAGCAACCCTAAATGGTTATCACAAAAACAATCATCTACCAACTCACTCTACTAGTGGGCCGACCTTGGTGTCTTAAACCCACTTCTACTGGAAGGTAAATCACCTCAATATCGTGAAGTGTCTGAACTGTCCTTGCTGTCGGGATCAACTCCTCTCAATTCCTACATGTAACACCAATGTTTTAAAACCCGGGTTGACCCGACTGGTTCAACCGGTTGGACCGTGACCCGTGTTAGAAGGCGGGTCAATTGAGACCGGTTTTTTTTGTAAAAATACAAACTGGATCGAACCGGTCGGGTTTCCTCTAAACCGCAGTTCAACTGCTTATGTCGAACCGGTTAAAATCGGATTGACCCATTTTAATAGGGTTGGAAACAAGTAGTGAACGCCAAAACAACGAGCCGTTTGCAGTTTCTTCAATGTTTTTCAATGTATTTAAATATTTAAACTTTGTAGACATTAAATTATTGGTTTTATATGTTTATGCATTATGCATGAAAGTAAAAATATATAAAAATAGAAAAAGACCATAAACCGGGTTAACCCGATAGTTCAACCGGTTGACCCGTGAACCGGTCATCATACCAAGTCAACCAAAAACCCGAGTTTTAAAACATTGTGTAACACCCTTCTTTAATTTACCATTACATACTCTTAACCCTTACAAGGGTTACTCAAGTCAAAGCCAAAGTCAAGGTCAACACCTTGGTCAAAGTCAACCCTAGGTCAAAGTCAACGTCTGATTGACTTGACTAGTCGAGTTGACCCAACAACTAGCCAAGTCCCTGAATCCTAAAAAAACACTAAGACCTCGATCCTACTTGTCGAGTCTTACACGCACTCGTCGAGCTCTACCTCATACAAAGTCGGAACCTTCATCAACTGACTCGACGAGTTCATCCTTGAACTCATTGAGTCCTTCTTCATGCAAGAAGGCCCCTTTTATCCCTGGACTCACTGAGTTCCTTATGAACTCGTCGAGTACGCCTTCATGCAGTTAGTACATGTCTTGAACTCGCTGAGTTCCATGATTTCCATGTCCAGATTCACATCTATTTTGTTGAGTCCTCTTCTAGACTCAACCGGATCAATCAAAATAGAAGAGGAGTGGGGAACCATACCCCGACTCGTCGAGTCCCATGAACGAATCGTTGAGTCCTCCAAGGTCCATGTCCATACAATTGATTTCTGTTGGGTCTAAAATTTGGTTTATACTTTGCTATTCTAAGCATTTATTGTTTTTAGTCTTGGGAGAAAATAGTTTTGGGTTTAATTTGTAGCTTGGACCGAAAACCCATGTGTTTTCAGTCTAGTATTGGGTTTGGGCCTTGAGTTTGTGTTCCATATATATATATATATATATATATATATATATATATATATATATATATATATATATATATATATATAAGTAAAGGGTGAGGAGTTAGGAGTAGTTCTAGAGGAAAGAACACCAGTCAAGGAGCTTAAGTGTGTGTACTCTAAGGTGTTCTAGAGAGAGAAAGTAGAGAAGGTGCAAGTGTGTGTGTGTGAATCTCATGTATTGATCATCATTCATATTATTGAATACATCATAGATTCATCATATTATTCTTCTCCTTATTCTCCATTTGATCTTGCATCATCCAATTGATTGGGATTCTGCACCATCAATTGGATCTGATTCATACATCGAACAAATTTGGGAGTTACAGTTGGTAACTGAGCTTGGATTGTAACAATCATTTTGGCAAGATCTGGAGCGTTTTTTTTCACTTTTTCTTAAATGATTTTTGCGTTTATAGATGGTTTTTGACAAAATAGTGGGAGTTTGTTCTTCGTGTTTTTCATAAACATGAGTTTTTGATCGAGTTTTGGGCTTAAAAGGGGTGAAAAACGTTGTTTTTTTTCGTAATCTGAGAATAAGGGTTTACTACCGATGAAGCGTTTACTATCGAAGAAGGGTTTACTGGCGAAGTCCGTTTACGGTCCTCGGACAGTTCACGGCCCAGCAGGAGTTCGGCCCACGTTCAACAGCCTCTTATCGACCCACTTGTGCGATCCTCGCATTTACTGCCGAAGTTCGTTTACGGCCCAACTCGTTTACGATCCTCGGACAGTTCACGGCCTAGCTCGTGTTCGGATCCAACCTTCGCATTTGCGGACCAGCACTGAATGAATCAAAAATTTTGGGGCTTGCTAGGATTCGAATCGCGCCACTCACTTCATCAACATGCCGTCTTACCTAGGGATGAGCATCGGAACCGGGTACCCGCTTTTGGAACCGGAACCGCCTCGGAACTGCCGGTTTTGGAATGAAACCCGCCTTAGGCGGTTCCGGTTCCGGTTCCTAAAGTTATGGAACCGCCTTAAGTGGTTCCGGTTCCGGTTCTCGTTTTTTCGGAACCGCTACCCGCTGGGTACACGCCGGAACCGGTTTATATATATATATATATATATATATATATATATATATATATATATATATATATATATATATATATATTGTAACGCCCGGGTTTTCAGGGCTAAGCATTTTTGTCAATGTAATAATCTAGGTCAACTATTGTAACTCTTTTTGAAGTAATAAATATGAAATATTTGAGTATTATGTGAATTATGTGTGTTTATGTGTTTATTATTTAATTATAAATGTATAATTAATAAAGAATAAAAATGAGCGTCAAAATTAAAGTGTGAGATAATCCCGATATCTCTACATAAAGTTGTAGAATATGTCTCAAGGTTTCCGTGCATATAAAGAATGCCGAAATCCGAGCTATAAAGAAGAAGTTATGGCCCGCCGAAGTTTTACGACAAAACCGGCACGACACCGGGAAACGTAAATAGTGAATTTACGATAGAAGACTTTTTAGCCTTAGCAATCTAAACAAAAGTCGTAGAATATGTTAAACTAAGAACATCGATAAAAAGAACACCCAAATCTGACTTCGTATGAAGAAGTTATGATTTTTCTAAGATTCGGCTTAGCAGTGCACGGCCTGAAACTCGAATTTTAGTTCGAGCGGTTTTTGGCTTACGCAACATAAATGAGAGTTGAAGATCTCATTAATAGGAAATCAACGGTAAAAAGACAGACAAAAACAGAGTCCGTATGTAGAAGTTATTAATTTTACGCAGACGTTTAACAGTATAATCTCCTTGTACTGTTAAATTTAAGATCGGTCGAGAATTAGCTGACGGTGTCAAAATGAAAGTTGTAGATCTTATTATTACCTACGCGTGGATATAAAGAACGTCAAAAACGGAGGTCGTATGTGAAAGTTACGGATTTTAGAAGTCGGAAGTGTGCTGTGCGAAAATGGGTGATGTGGCACAATCTTGGCCATTGCTTTCTCCCCAAGGCTTGCCACCAGATGGTGACATGTGGCACCAAGTTCAGCCACATTTCACCCTATAAATACCACCTCTCCCACCCTCATTTTCTTCACACCTTTCCCATTCTTTCTTCTCTTTACTCTCTCTCTCTCTCTAGAACCTCTCTCTAGCCCCGAAATCCCCCGAAAAGCCTAGGGAACCTCCCTAGCACGAGGCGGAAGCCCCGGAGTGCTCGAAGGCTCTGAGAAGAAGAGCTTTTCGGCTCGGGAACGCTGCTCCAAGCAAAGCCCGGTTTTCTATAAAACCCGCTGTAAGTGAGTTACGCCTACGCTATTTTTAATATAACTTTTATTTAATTATAGTAACGTTATTAGGAACTTATAATAAATACTTGGGCTATTATTATGGGTTATATAAGTATTTTTTGACGCTTATATAATAATAATAATAATAATAGCTAGACTATTAATTAGTCTCGACGAATAATAAACTAAACTCTAGCGGTAATAATACTAGGTTTCGTCGAAGAAAAATTCTTTTTAAGAAGCGAAGCGCTGTCTGAGTTCGGAATCACCACCTTTTCCGGTGAGTGCATAGTTACCTTCAACTTACACATAGATATGAAGTATTTTATATAAATTACGTGCTATGTGTGCATATTATCTGAATACTTGCTATCTATGCTAGATGAACGTTGTTATACATGTTTTCAATGATTTAAACTGTATATGTATTTTATATCTACGAAAATGTTGGGGTAAAACATGGGTAGATGTAATAGGTGATGTGTGATAAAATGATGAGAGGCCTCGATGTTGTTGTTGTTGATCCAGTCATCTAGCGGAGTATAGATGAAGACCACGGACTCTTCTAGACAGTCCAGTGGAACACTAGCAGGTTCGCAACCTGTAGGTGTTGTGAACGATGTGTTCACCGGTGTACTCCATCCCCCACATGGTTGCCTATTAGGACATTTATTGCTGAGGAATCCCCTTAGCAGTAGTGTCCGTCCCGATGATGATCCTTAGGCTAGGTCCCTTATGATAGGTGTTTAGGGACGTAAAGTGAGGATAACGGGAACGGGTAATCGGGTTATTGTTGATTGATGAAATTAATAAACTTATTGTGGGTTGAAAACCCTATGTGCTCACCAGGCTCCCAAGCCTGACCCACTCAGTTTTATGCATTACAGGTAGTGGCGCATGAGCATAGGTGTGATGTTTTGGACGAGGGATTACGGATATAGGCCTGTAGATATGAAATAATGTAGTAAGGCTTATATTGTACTGTTTATACTTTTGATCTGTACGAACATGACATCCCGAGTCTTTTAATGAAATACATTTCTATGGAAATGCTTTTGATAAATCTTTATCATATTATTGTTTTGGGACAAATTCCGCAACCCTTTTATTAAAAGATAACTCTGATTTTGAAATAAAGTATAAACAAAACCGGTCTTTTCTGGCCGTGATTTTGGGGATGTCACAGTTGGTATCAGAGCATTAGTTTAAGCGAACTAGGAATTTGTAGGATTTCTAGACTTAAACTTAGAATGCTAAGCGATGATTGTGAGGTGTGAGCACTAGCTTATTTTAGGAATTGTGCCTAAAATGCTTTTATGTGCTAAATGTTTTATGCATGATATGCTGTTATTTTGTTCGGGATCTATGGTCTGTTGCCGACCGGATCTGGAACCTTATGTGTTTAGGATTCTAAACGTACGACTACGATATTAGAACTAGCATGTAAACGTTTCGGAGTGATAAGGACGATTTAAAACGTCTCTCCTAAATAAAGATCTAAATCCACCTTATTCGGTATATAGATCAAGATGGTAAGGACCCGTAGTGGAAACGTAAACGCAAATGGGAACAGACACCAACCCCCCGTGATCGAGCAAATACCAGTTGTGGAAGCCGCTGCCGGACCAATAACGATGGCCGGAGTGCAAGCGATGATCCAGGCAATGTTGGATCGTCAAATGGAGGAAACCAGGCGTTTGCTCCAGCAAAATCGAGAGGAAGCGACTATTCAGCTCGAACAGCCCGAGTTGAACGAAGGGCAGACTGAAGAAGGAAACTACAGTGGGACTATTGGTCAAGCCAACCTACCGATAGTTAGGCAAAACCACCAGGATGGAGGAAATGATGGACGTGGATGCAAATACAAGGATTTCATGGCATCCAAGCCACCGAGTCTATCCGGAAGCCCGACGCCGGTGGAAGTCATGAACTGGATCTCTGAGATGGAGACAATGTTTGAGAGTTGCGAGTGTAGCAATAGGCAGAAGACTGCTCTTGCAGTTCCTCTATTGAAATCTGGAGTACTAAGCTGGTGGAAGCTATTAGCTGATTCAATGCCCAAAGGTGAAGCAAGCAAAATGTCGTGGGAGGATTTTCTGGTACAGTTGAAGATGCAATACTGCTCTGAGCAGGATCTTCTGGAGATCAGCAACGAATTCCAGAATCTGGAGAAGGGAAGAATGAGCGTTACTGAATACGCTGCAAGCTTTACTGAGAAAATGAAGCTTGTTCCTCACCTCGTCCCAACTGAACTCTCCAAGGTTAACAAATTTTCCCTCGGATTACCAGCGGACTTCGGTCCAATGGTCAAGCAAACTACCACTCTAAAAGCTGCCATCTGGGCTGCTAAGAATGTGGAGACCCAGATACGAGAAAAGGGTCTGGAGAGAGCGGAAGTGGGAGAGAAACGGAAATTTGACGGATCCTCGAGGTCCGGTAAGAAAGGTAGATTCTCGAAGTCTAGTTCGAGAGGAGGAGGATCAGAAGCAAAGTGGTGTGACAAGTGCAAGAAGAAGCACTCTGGGAAGTGTGATGGAGGGGTCACTTGTTACAAATGCGGAAAGCCTGGGCACTATGCCAACGAATGCACTCTTAACCAGAAGGCCTGTTATGGGTGTAATGAAGAAGGGCACATTTTGAAGGACTGCCCGAAGAAGAAGGAGGCAGGAAGACCCAACATACCACCAAAGCCGAAGGCGAGAGCCTTCCAGATGACGCTCGAGGTTGCAAAGGAGGCAGCAGACGTCGCTTCAGGTACCTTTCTTGTAAATGGTTTGCCTGCAAATATACTGTTTGATTCCGGAGCCAACTACTCCTTTGTGTCGCATAAATTTAGTGCGAAATTAGCATTACCTGTAGAAAAACTTGATAACGCCCTAATTGTAGAAGTTGCCAGTGGCAAATTCGTACCTGTTAGTAATCGTATTAGGAACATCGTCATTGACCTAAACGGAAACGAATTCCAGGAGGAACTATTACCCATAGAGTTAAACGGTTTCGACATCGTTTTGGGTATGGATTGGCTTAGCGCCAACGATGCCGAGATATTATGCCGAAAGAAGATAGTTAGGATAAACCCACCCGGAAAGGAATCATTTATGGTGTACGGGGACAAACGCAGAGTAAATTCTGGAATCATCTCCCTGATGAAAGCCAGGAAATGTTTGTCCAAAGGATGTGCATCATACTTGGCATTCGTAATCGATGCTAAGAAAGAAAAGAAAGAGGTGCAGAATATACCGGTTGTGTGCGATTATCCGGAAGTCTTTCCCGAAGATCTTCCCGGATTACCACCTGATAGGCAAGTAGAGTTTCGTATAGACTTATTACCAGGAACAACACCGATAGCAAAGGCACCTTACCGATTAGCACCGACGGAGATTAAGGAGCTCATGACGCAACTTCAGGAGCTGTTGGACAGCGGTTTCATTCGACCTAGTTCATCACCCTGGGGAGCTCCGGTGTTATTCGTGAAAAAGAAGGACGGAAGCATGAGGATGTGCATAGACTACCGAGAGTTGAATAAGACAACGGTGAAGAACAAGTATCCATTGCCGAGGATTGATGATCTATTCGATCAACTGCAAGGTTCGAGCTACTTCTCAAAGATCGATCTTAGGTCAGGATATCATCAGCTGAAGGTGAGAGAGCAGGATATTGAGAAGACTGCATTCAGAACAAGATATGGACACTACGAGTTCTTGGTTATGTCGTTCGGACTAACCAATGCTCCCGCAGCATTCATGGATTTGATGAATAGGGTTTGTAAACCATTCCTCGATAAATCTGTGATAGTGTTCATCGACGACATTCTCATTTACTCGAAAAGCCATGAGGAGCATGGCAAGCATCTACGAGAAGTGTTGGAGGTGTTAAAGAAGGAGAAGCTTTTTGCAAAGTTCTCCAAATGCGACTTTTGGATACGGGAAGTCCAATTCTTGGGTCATGTTGTTAACCAAGAAGGAATAATGGTTGACCCTGCCAAGATCGAAGCTGTAATGAAGTGGGAACATCCGAAGAATCCCACGGAGATTCGAAGCTTTCTAGGATTAGCCGGATATTACCGACGATTTATCCAAGGCTTTTCTTTGATAGCTGCTCCATTAACAGCTTTGACCCATAAAGGAGCTACGTATACATGGAGTGAGAAACACGATGAGGCGTTCGAGAAGCTAAAGAAGAAGTTATGTGAAGCGCCGATACTTTCTCTACCCGATGGAGTCGAAGATTTCGCAGTTTATAGTGATGCATCTGGAGTCGGGTTAGGTTGTGTTCTGACCCAAAGAGAAAAGGTGATAACATACGCATCTCGACAATTGAAAGAGCACGAAAAGAACTACCCCACTCATGATCTGGAGTTGGCAGCGGTAGTATTCGCCTTAAAGATATGGAGGCATTACCTCTACGGCACGAAGTGCAAGCTCTTCACTGATCATAAGAGTCTCCAGTATCTCTTTAATCAGAAGGAGTTGAACATGAGGCAACGACGCTGGCTAGAACTTCTCAAGGACTACGACTGTGAGATACTGTACCACCCAGGTAAAGCAAATATTGTTGCTGATGCTCTCAGTCGGAAAGTCAATCTTGAAAGAAGAAGGCCAAGAGCGTTAAGAATTGAAGTCGTCTCGATGATTGTGGAAAGTATCAGGAAAGCTCAAGAAGAAGCCTTAGAAAAGAATGACCGAAAGGAAGAACGTTTGGGAAAAACGTTAGTGTTCGGTACGAACAGTCGAGGACTGAATGTATTCCAAGATCGAATTTGGGTACCTAAGACGGGAGGAATAAGAGATCTTCTAATGGAAGAAGCACACAAGACCATGTACTCGATTCATCCCGGTAGCACTAAAATGTATAAGGACCTAAAACCCTACTACTGGTGGCCGACGATGAAGCTCGATGTTGCGAAGTATGTGGCTGAGTGCATAACATGTGCGAGGGTTAAGGCACAACATCAAAAACCGTATGGGAGTTTAGAACCCTTACCTGTACCCATGGGTAAATGGGAAGACATCACCATGGATTTTGTGACTAAACTGCCCAGAACGAAGAATGGACACGACATGATTTGGGTAGTCGTGGATCGTTTCACTAAGAGTGCACACTTCATAGCCGCCAACGAGAAGTGGTCTATGGATAAGCTCGCAAATGCTTACGTGAAGGAAATTGTAAGACTTCACGGTGTCCCTCTTACGATTGTGTCAGATCGTGATAGTCGTTTCACGTCAAGGTTTTGGAGGAGTCTACAAGAGGAGTTGGGTACAAAGTTGTGTTTGAGTACTGCTTACCATCCGCAAACTGATGGTCAGAGTGAAAGAACGATTCAGACGTTGGAAGATATGCTGAGAGCATGTACCCTCGAATTCCAAGGGAATTGGGACGAGCACTTACCTCTGGTAGAATTTTCCTACAACAATAGTTTTCACTCGAGCATCAAGATGGCTCCTTATCAAGCCTTGTATGGGCAGAAGTGTCGTACGCCGTCTTGTTGGCTTGAAGCCGGAGAGAAGCAGTTTATGGGCCCCGAGATAGTCCATGAGACTGCTGAGAAATTGAAGGTGATTAGGGAAAGAATGTTAGCAGCTCAGGATCGTCAGAAGAGCTATGCCGACAAGAAAAGACGACCGATAACCTTCGAAGTTGGGGATTCCGTTTTACTTAAAGTCTCACCGTGGAAGGGACTTATACGATTTGGGAAACGAGGAAAGTTGAGTCCAAGGTTTATTGGACCATTCAAAGTTCTTCAGAGGATTGGGAACCAAGCTTACAAGCTGGAATTGCCCGAAGAACTCAATGGTATTCATAACACCTTCCATGTGTGTTATTTGAGGAAATTCATGGGAGATGTTCCTGACATAATTCCAATCTCGGAATTAAGGATGGATGAGAATAAAAGGCTGATCGAAGAGCCTGAGGCAATTATTGACCGTAAGACTAAGAAGTTACGACGCAAGATGGTCGACTTGGTGCTAGTCCGATGGAAACATTCGAATGGGCCGAATCTCACTTGGGAAACAGAGGATGACATGATGAGTCGCTATCCACATTTGTTTGCTGATGCATGATTCCGGGACGGAATCATCCTAAGGGGGTGAGAATTGTAACGCCCGGGTTTTCAGGGCTAAGCATTTTTGTCAATCTAATAGTCTAGGTCAACTATTTTAACTCTTTTTGAAGTAATAAATATGAAATATTTGAGTATTATGTGAATTATGTGTGTTTATGTGTTTATTATTTAATTATAAATGTATAATTAATAAAGAATAAAAATGAGCGTCAAAATTAAAGTGTGAGATAATCCCGATATCTCTACATAAAGTTGTAGAATATGTCTCAAGGTTTCCGTGCATATAAAGAATGCCGAAATCCGAGCTATAAAGAAGAAGTTATGGCCCGCCGAAGTTTTACGACAAAACCGGCACGACACCGGGAAACGTAAATAGTGAATTTACGATAGAAGACTTTTTAGCCTTAGCAATCTAAACAAAAGTCGTAGAATATGTTAAACTAAGAACATCGATAAAAAGAACACCCAAATCTGACTTCGTATGAAGAAGTTATGATTTTTCTAAGATTCGGCTTAGCAGTGCACGGCCTGAAACTCGAATTTTAGTTCGAGCGGTTTTTGGCTTACGCAACATAAATGAGAGTTGAAGATCTCATTAATAGGAAATCAACGGTAAAAAGACAGACAAAAACAGAGTCCGTATGTAGAAGTTATTAATTTTACGCAGACGTTTAACAGTATAATCTCCTTGTACTGTTAAATTTAAGATTGGTCGAGAATTAGCTGACGGTGTCAAAATGAAAGTTGTAGATCTTATTATTACCTACGCGTGGATATAAAGAACGTCAAAAACGGAGGTCGTATGTGAAAGTTACGGATTTTAGAAGTCGGAAGTGTGCTGTGCGAAAATGGGTGATGTGGCACAATCTTGGCCATTGCTTTCTCCCCAAGGCTTGCCACCAGATGGTGACATGTGGCACCAAGTTCAGCCACATTTCACCCTATAAATACCACCTCTCCCACCCTCATTTTCTTCACACCTTTCCCATTCTTTCTTCTCTTTACTCTCTCTCTCTCTCTAGAACCTCTCTCTAGCCCCGAAATCCCCCGAAAAGCCTAGGGAACCTCCCTAGCACGAGGCGGAAGCCCCGGAGTGCTCGAAGGCTCTGAGAAGAAGAGCTTTTCGGCTCGGGAACGCTGCTCCAAGCAAAGCCCGGTTTTCTATAAAACCCGCTGTAAGTGAGCTACGCCTACGCTATTTTTAATATAACTTTTATTTAATTATAGTAACGTTATTAGGAACTTATAATAAATACTTGGGCTATTATTATGGGTTATATAAGTATTTTTTGACGCTTATATAATAATAATAATAGCTAGACTATTAATTAGTCTCGACGAATAATAAACTAAACTCTAGCGGTAATAATACTAGGTTTCGTCGAAGAAAAATTCTTTTTAAGAAGCGAAGCGCTGTCTGAGTTCGGAATCACCACCTTTTCCGGTGAGTGCATAGTTACCTTCAACTTACACATAGATATGAAGTATTTTATATAAATTACGTGCTATGTGTGCATATTATCTGAATACTTGCTATCTATGCTAGATGAACGTTGTTATACATGTTTTCAATGATTTAAACTGTATATGTATTTTATATCTACGAAAATGTTGGGGTAAAACATGGGTAGATGTAATAGGTGATGTGTGATAAAATGATGAGAGGCCTCGATGTTGTTGTTGTTGATCCAGTCATCTAGCGGAGTATAGATGAAGACCACGGACTCTTCTAGACAGTCCAGTGGAACACTAGCAGGTTCGCAACCTGTAGGTGTTGTGAACGATGTGTTCACCGGTGTACTCCATCCCCCACATGGTTGCCTATTAGGACATTTATTGCTGAGGAATCCCCTTAGCAGTAGTGTCCGTCCCGATGATGATCCTTAGGCTAGGTCCCTTATGATAGGTGTTTAGGGACGTAAAGTGAGGATAACGGGAACGGGTAATCGGGTTATTGTTGATTGATGAAATTAATAAACTTATTGTGGGTTGAAAACCCTATGTGCTCACCAGGCTCCCAAGCCTGACCCACTCAGTTTTATGCATTACAGGTAGTGGCGCATGAGCATAGGTGTGATGTTTTGGACGAGGGATTACGGATATAGGCCTGTAGATATGAAATAATGTAGTAAGGCTTATATTGTACTGTTTATACTTTTGATCTGTACGAACATGACATCCCGAGTCTTTTAATGAAATACATTTCTATGGAAATGCTTTTGATAAATCTTTATCATATTATTGTTTTGGGACAAATTCCGCAACCCTTTTATTAAAAGATAACTCTGATTTTGAAATAAAGTATAAACAAAACCGGTCTTTTCTGGCCGTGATTTTGGGGATGTCACACATATATATATATATATATATATATATATATATATATATATATATATATATATATATATATATAAACGTGTGTTACTTAGACCGGTTTAGAATATATTGGTACGATTTTATCCGTCTTTGGTCCGACTTGATTTGATTTAGATCGAACTAAATTGTGGTTTTGTCAAAAAAAAGTTAACAAAATTAATGCGACCGGGTTACCTGCTCCCGGAACCGGAACCGCTGGTTCCGGGACTGGTTCCAAACATTTAAGAACTGCTTGGAGCGGTTCCGGTTCCGGTTCTAACTTTCTAGGAACCGCCGGTTCCGGTTTTCGCCAAATGAGGCGGGTACCCGCCTACGCTCATCCCTAGTCTTACCAACTCATCTAGCAAACTACACGTTACATCTCTTCCCGATTTAATTCAAAAAGACTCATTGTTTCGCTACTAATTTCACAATTTTAAAATTTTTTGCCCAAAATTAAAATTTTCAAATTTTAAAGTTTTATTTTCAACCCAAAATTTTGGTTTTTAATTTTTGACTATCATTTTTGACTTTTTACATTAAAAAATTGGACTTTGACTTTCAAGTTTGACCTTTAACTTTAAACTTTGACTTTCTCGTTTAACCTTCAAATTTTTACTTATAGCTTTTCGGTTTGACTTCTAAGTTTGACTTTTCAAGTTTGACTTTTAAGCTTGATTTTTAAGGTTTTAAGTCAAAAGGAATTTTTTGATAAAAATGAGTTACTCAAACATCCCGGTCAATGAAGTTTCATGTTCTAAATCTTGTGCAGCTATAATTAAATTTCTTCATGAACAAAATGATTTACTAGAAACGGAAAATAAGGACCTTAAACATGAGGGATATACTCTTAGGAAGGTACAAAAACCCTTAAAAACACAACTAGAGGCCAAAACTAAGGATTTTCGAAAACTTCAAGAGGAATATAGCAACAAATGTGAAAACTATGACTATGTTAAGAAACAACTTGCCGAATTAATTGCCAAACTTGATGCATTGAAAGCTAAATATAATGATGATGAATTCACGTTTAAGAAATTTGATGTATCAAGTGAGGTAGTTGCATCTATGATTGAAAAACAACTAAAGTTCAAAGATAATTAAGCAAGGGCCTAGGGTATAATAGTGTTCCACTTCCCTTTAATGACAACTATAACCCACCCCTTGAGACCAATGTGGAAGAAATGCGTGCCCAATATGGCCAAAACCCTGTCCCAACTTCAGTTAAGACTGAACCATCTGGGCCTACTAAGGTTATTCATGTGAACGTTTCTGATGCTTCTACTTCTTGTGCAAGTAAAGTAGTAGAAGATGAGAACAAGGAGAACACTATTGAACAGACCAATGTCTCCTTGAACTCTGAATCTGTTGCTTCTAACTCAGTTACTTCTAAACCTGCTTTTGGTAAATACAGGCCACCAAAACAAGCAAAACAAATTTCCTGCTGTAATTGTGCTTGTGGGAACAAACAGAAACGAGGCAAGGATACGCCACCAGGGGCAGGAAGAAACAATTCCTATGTGAAAAAAAGACATGTTTTCACTGTGAAACACCAGGACACATTGCCAGAAATTGTCCAAATCAAGCATATGTTCCCTATTACGCATAAGGTTAGAAGATCGCACCATGAGGAAGATTTTCCAAAAGAAACCCTTTGAGACCACGTTCAAACAATGGCAACTAGAATGCGCAGAAGGCCAAAAATTAAAATCCCAAAAACAAGAAGGGAATGCTGGACAAGAAGCCAAGTTCAAGATATGCTCCTATGAAGGAAATATTGGTTAGGTCAAAGTCATCTCGACGACCGACTTCAAGGTTAAAAGCAAGTATTGAGCCACCCATCTGATCGAACAATAAATGGGTTAAACACAACTATAGATGGGTACCAAAGGTTCAGTCTCCCAAATGGTCTAATGATTCTAACATTTCTTATTCTTATGTTTGTGATAAGTAGGATATGTCATGGGATAGATTACCTTGCAAGGATGAAAAAGTTCGAACTAGTTTCGAAATGGACTAGGTTCCAAAGATCAACTGATCCCGCTCTGTGCTGGAGCAGCTATGGAGGCATATCATCAGACTTCGGTTTGTTAATAGTGGATGTTCCTGGAACATCATAGGGAACATCTCTCAACTGTACAACATTTAGAACTTTGTTTGAGAGTATGTGTCCTTTGTAGGAAGGGAAGAAAGGAAAGGATCACACATGACGTTAGTGCTTAACGATGTGAAGAATTTTTGGATCTGTTATGAGATTATGCATGCTATTCTCAGACCTTCTGGATGCAAATTCAATCGGTGACTTATGGTTTGAGTGTTCTTCTCGATACTCATGAGTTTTTCTTACAATGATTGGTTTTGAACGTAATCTTTTATTTTCTTATAGTCTTTCGTCAGTAGGTATTATTAGTAAGTGATATGAAGTATATTGCTAAAGGGAAATTTATGATTCATGTAATGCACTAAAGTCGAATTGTTTATACTCTGTGTTCAATGTGTTGGTAGGCACAAAGGATACAAAAGGAATAGACATCTATTGACACATGAAAGGACTAGACAATGTGAACTTAGATAGTTTCACTTGGACTGACCATACGATGCTTGGGTAGATTGAGTAGTGAGATAAACATGGGAACCTGCAGGATACACTAAAAGTCATATGTATCTAGAACTATGGCTTAACATTTCTTTGATGTATGGACTCATGTCCTTAATTCCGTTATTGATAGGGCGACTGGGGGGTTCTGATAAAGTAGGTATGTAGGAAATTATTTTCTTGCTTTGTATCCGTCAGTCATATGTTGCCTCCTTTGCGTGATTGGAACATATCCGACCTGGAATGCAACATATGCAACTCTATCTCTATGTATACCCTTATCTATGCAATTCTTTCTGTCTGTTAGCCATATGTTGTTCCCTCTGTTTGATCGAAAGATCTGACCTAGGAAATAACATATGCACCCTACTAACTCTCAAATTCTTTATCCATGTTAGTCATATGTTGTTCCCTCTGCGTGATTGGAAGAAATCCGACATGGGATACAACATATGCATCTCTATATCTGACTTCTTTCTTAATGATTGAATACTCACCTAAAGTAAGGAGTTCTTTGGAAGTTCTTGGTTACCAGGGTATATCAGGAAGCGGGAAACACCTTCTAATGCATCTAAAACTGAACCATTTAATAGGTTTTCTATAGATCTTGCTGCTTAATTTAAGTAGACAATAATATCCTTGGTCGTCGTCAGCTAAATGGTCCATTTAGGAATATATATCACAATGACTTGTCACTTATAATCTATCCAATTTGTGAATATCCTTTGTTTTTAAATGGACCACACAATATCGTTGATTGACTAGATCTAGACATGCAGGCGTGTGCTGATAAACGATATTGGATTGCTTGACAACTTTGATCCCATACATTTTTTGTTTTTATGAAATTTGTTCATAGTTTTCCTCTATGCACAAATTTAGGGGGAGAATTAAAAATTAAAAAAAAAACAAACAAAAATCAAAAAACCAAAAATCCAAAAATATTGTTATTTCTGTTTTATTTCTTTTTCAGAAAAATAAAAAATCCAAAAATATTTTTGTTTATGTTTTCTTATTTCAGAAAAATATGAAAAATTGTTTTATTTATTTTTTAGAAAAATCAAAAATCCAAAAATATTTTTGTTTCTATTTTTTATTTCAGAAAAATATGAAAAATCCAAAAATATTGTGTGCTAAGTTTTCTTTTAATTTTGTTTTTATCTTAAAATTTTCTTTGTCTTGAAAAGATGAAACTCATGGAGACTATCGAGATTTTCATAGCCAAGGCTTCATCCGTGATCATTGAAGAATTCTCATTCGAAGGAATAAGAAATGAAGATTATTCTTTCAACATTCAATAGTTTAACCCCATAAGCAAGGTGAAACTACACTTAAAGATTATGTGACAAATTGCATTGAAGCCTCCTCAATCAATTTGTTGATATCTATGTACCTGCTGAAGTGATCTAGAAGAATCGCCCTCTCTATCATTGTCATCGAAGATTCTGAAGCTGAAAGTGCTAATTTTCAAGAATCTTTGCAAGAAGCCTCCTCACCCAACGTGCGTTCAATGTCAAATTTTGAAGAGAAGCCCAAATGTTCAAGATGAAGTCACTCATGTAGAAGATTCATTTGTTCATCTTGAAGCTGTGAAGAAATCAAAGATAAACGCTAAAGCCAAACTCAAAGAGTAAAGACTGAGAAGAAATGCAAGCTACAATCCTAGGGGGATTTTGTTGGTAAAAAAAAAGCTATAAACCAAGGGAGAGATTGTTGGGTCTAAAATTTAGTTTATACTTTGCTTTTCTAAGCATTTATTGTTTTTCGTCTTGGGTGAAAATAGTTTTGGGTTTAATTGTAGCTTGGACCGAAAACCCATGTGTTTTCGGTCTAGAATTGGGTTTGGGCCTTATGTTTGTGGTCCATATATATATATATATATATATATATATATATATATATATATATATATATATATATATATATATATATATATATATATATATAAGGGGTGAGGAGTTAGGGGTAGGCCTAGAGGGGAGAACATAAGTCAAGGAGCTTAAGTGTGTGTACTCTAAGGCGTTCTAGAGAGAGAAAGTAGAGAAGGTGCAAGTATGTGTGTGAATCTCATGTATTGATCATGATTCATATTATTGAATACATCATAGATTCATCATCATCTTCTTCTTCTTCTTCTCGATTTGATCTTGCATCATCCAATTGATTGGGATTTCACACCATCAATTGGATTTGATTGACACATTAAAAAAAATTTGGGACTTACAATGTTAGTCGGGTTTAACACATCCAAAACATAGATCTAGCCTCCTAGGGTCCATAATACACGTAAAGTTAAAAACTTGACGTTCATGCATGGGGTATTTGGCTCAAAAGGCCCTAAAATGGAGTCTACAAGATGCATGGGGCTCTTATGGCAATAAAGTTGGCACCTTTATGCCATAGGAGCCTTCAATGGTTCTAGATCTGAAGTCATACCGCTTTATAACCACAAAATCCCAAATGTGGCACTTCTAAGGCTTAGAAAAGGTAGAAATGAACCATACTTGTAACGACCAAAAATTTCAACAATATTTAAACTTTTCAAAAACAACCCATTTTAATAATGATATTACAAAAAGGTTTTCAATACATTTATTATCAGAGTATTCCCAGAACCATAACGTAAATCATAAACACGAGGAGCGGTACGATCACGCCTTCGCCTTGCCACGGTCTCCTGAAGAACCTGAAAAACATTAAACCACAACTGTAAG
The DNA here is from genome assembly GCF_052625555.1 of Lactuca saligna. Classification (NCBI taxonomy): domain Eukaryota; kingdom Viridiplantae; phylum Streptophyta; class Magnoliopsida; order Asterales; family Asteraceae; genus Lactuca; species Lactuca saligna. The sequence continues at coordinate 196,982,643 of NC_136425.1, forward strand.
CCCGGAAGCTTAGTGAGATACCCCCAAAATACCAACCACATATACACCCTTCCAGGCTACGACCTTCCGGTCCAAAACATATTGCCTTCCGGCCCATAGCATAGTGCCTTCCGGCCCATAACATAAATAGCATACATAACAGAACATAGAACAGCCATGCATATCGGGTCTACTGTGTGACTGGTCTGCCGTATCGGGCATTCAGTCCACCGGGTCCACCCTCCGAGTCTAGTCATGTCCCTCGAGTTTACAGTGTGGTTGGTCCGCCCGCACCGGGCCTTCAACCCACCTGGTCGACTCTGTGAGCCTATAATATGACTGGTCCGCCCGCATCGGGCCTTTAGTTGGCCTAGTTCACTCTCCGAGCCTCGGCACGTCTGGTTCGCCCTCGTGGGGCCTACAACCTATCCCGACCGCTCGCTGGGCCTTCGGAACAACTGGTCCGCCCTGGGTATCTTAGCCTACAGCACAAAGCAGGACCGCCTCAACCCAACTCTAGTCCAAACAACCATGTGCACATAACATACAATCATATAACAGTTCATAGTCAGCAAGCCGATCATGCAGATCACGTAACATATCATCATCCTAACCAGGATACCGACCTAACCGGTCACTAGCATAGCATCACCCTACATATCAAGAAACCGACCTTAACCAGGTCTCTAACATATACCATTCTAGCTACCAGGATGCAAACATATCAAAGCAATAACATAACAACAAATATCCGAATCTCAATTCGATAAAGGGCCGACCTTGGTGCCGTAGACCCTGTCGATATAGTGAGGATAACTCACCTCGCGAATGCCGATACTCTGAACTGAAGAAGCAGACTCTCGAATCACCAACTCACCGCAAATCCCGAACTAGCCATTATAACAAAATAATCATTAGGCCAAGCATACATTCACTTATCAGGCCAAGACCAAAGTCCAAATCTTATACAAGGTCCAATATTGGCCCAATTTACCAAATTGGGCCCACCTCACCAAATGGGCCTAGATCTAATGTCCATAACAATAATTGGGCCCAAAATACTCTATCCATAAATTCCCAGACTTGGCCCAATAACCGACTACCCATAGACGGCCCAAACTGAAAGGCCCAATATTAAGATCCAATCAGGGGGAGTACGCTGCACGTACTCTCTTTGGTATGCTGGGCGTACTGCAATGATTCGAAAAAAGGGATCGGGGCTCTGGCCCGCTACGTGAGGCGTACTCAGGGGTTACGCGGGGCGTAACTGCGCTATTCATTAAGTTCTTATAACTTCTTAATGGCATAAGCTCTTAAGCCCAAACTTCATATCCTTAGGCCAAATATGCCTAAGATTCATAAAGTATCAAAGTTTATCACTTGGGATGTCCATAAAGCTCTTAATCCAAGGTCTTAATCCATTAAGACCTATATATCTCACACATGGAACAACTACAGCCCTTGGGACCTCATTTTTCTCACTCAAGACCTTTCCAAAGGTCTGAAAGCACAGGTAATCTCGGCCAACACAAAGCATGAATCAAGATGAGAATTTTGGGACAAGAAAGATGATAAAAACTTCACAACACTTAGATCTATGCAAAATAGATGGCAAGCAAGAAGCTTTATACCTCAAACAAGCTCTAAAGGATGGTATCTCTTTAGATCTACAAGCTCCAATTGTTCCTCTTCTTCCTTGACAACTTCTCCTTTCTCCTCCTAGCCTTTCTTTTGTCAAAAATGAGCTTTCCAAGGTCAAACACACCCAACAATGGAGGGAATACGAGTTTCTAGGGTTTCTGAGGTTAAGGATGAGCTTATGGAGGCTAGGGTATGAACCAACATGTTCCTTATATAGTGGCTGACCCTAAATTAGGGTTTGGGGTTTTTGAGAGTATGCTGGGCGTACTCACTTAGCCAACCCGCATCTTTCTCGCCATTATGCTGGGCATACGTCCAACTTACGCTGGGCATACCCAACCAAAACCTAAAACTTATGCATGCATGCCATTCATGCATGGGACCTTTCCCACTTATTTCACAAAGCTATAACAATGATCATCTTCAAAACGCCGCAACTCCTCTACTCTAAACCCGCTCCCAAATAACTTTACATTCATACGAGGGTGACGAGAAGCCCAATCATCCATGAATAGATCTAGATGTAACAAGGTCAAGGTAACGACTTCTTACCTTCAAACTGATGCCACTAAGAAGTGAAATCGAATCCACCAGCTCCTATATGATCTTCTTAAACTCCAACCTTCTTCTTGCAATTGCTTCAAAACATACTTTCCCTCTTTCACACACTCAAAATGGGGGGGGGGGGTGGATAGGCTAGGGCTGCTTCTGGACGTCAAGGGGTGATAAGGGGGCTGAGGTAAGCACTTAAGGTCCTTTAAATAGGGTGCAAACCCTAAAATTAGGGTTTTCTCTTCCCAACACCAACTCGTCGTGTCCAGCCGCCGAATCGGCGAGTTGGTCACTTAACATGTGGCCAAAACCCGCTCCAACTCAACGAGTACGCATATATGACAACCCGAAATTTTCATTTGTATAAACTCCAAAATCCAGCACATCAAAAATTATCCAAATTCATCTCAAAACAATTTTGGCCTGTTTTAAGTCCGTTTGAGTATTTTATTTTAAATGTTTTTGTCAAACGAACAAATAAAAAGGAAGTGTACTTTAGAAGTTGTCGTGCATCACGTAAGTCTCAAAACTCCAAGAGTTTGGAGTTTACGGTCGGAGTTTACAGCCGTAAACCCTAATGAGTATAAATATGACACTTAGTCACACTTAGCTCATTTTTCATTTCCCAACTCAAGAACACCAAGAATTCTCTCTCAAGTATCATATCACTTTTCCGTCAAATACACCAAAATGTAAGCATTTTCTTCCTAGATTCGTTCATATAACACCTTATCTAGTGTTTATACTCGATTTCATCCATGGAAATCTCATCTTTTCTTAGATCTTCAAGTGTTCTTCAAAATACCAAGAACACATACTAGTGTTCTTGGGCTCCAAACACTCCTTCGAGCTTCCTATAAGTAAGTACACTCCTCCTATCAAGTTATTTACTTCGAATACATGTTAAACCCTTGAAGAACATCAAGATCCCCAAGAAAACATGTGTTTACAGTTTGGGGAGATCTCCCAAAACCGTAAACACCTTCCAATGGTGTTTAAGTGCCCTTAACACCTTCTATGGCTTGTATAAGTGACTAGAACCTTGCATGCATAAGATAGAAACACCAAAACACGAAAGGAATGGGCAAACATGAGTTTATGGCCGTAAACCCATGTGTTTATGACCGTAAACTCCAAAAAAGGGTCATTTTGAGCCCTAGTCACTTCCTTATCCCTTGATTCGAGTCTAGCTTAATTCCTTGAGTGGTTTAGGACCTTTAAACACCCAATGGTACCACTTCCATGAGTTTACGGCCATAAACTCATGGGGGAAGTGGTCCAGAAATCGTAAACACCCATAAGGGCCACCATTTGAGGAGTAAACTCCAACGTGAGGCCATACTCTCTTTATATGCAACCCTTAGTACTCCTAGCATTTGTAGCAAAGTGTTTTCATGTATTAGGATGTCTTTAATTGCATAATTAGTTATTAAATGACTAATTAGATACTTAAATGTATCACTACATGTTAAATAGGATTCACGTGTGTGTTCAAGTCCTAACTTGACACTTAGCATCCTATACCATCCGTTCAGCCGAATCACCCACGTAAGGTGAGTTCATACCCCTTAATTAACCTTTTAAATGATTTTAAATGCTTTTTTTTTTTGGGGGGGGGGGGGGAATACAAGTTGAACTAGTAAGTTATTAGATCAATCGCATGTGATTAATAACTGGCTAGCAAATAGATTTCTACATGTTAAACTGTTTTTATCCAGCTAAAGGTTTTCAAATCCTGTTTTTATAAACTGACATCAAGTCATAAATTCTTAATTATAGATTCTCCAAAGGTTTTACCAAAAAATTCTTTTTATACTTTTATATTGTCAAATGCATGCGTATATATGTATAGTTATATAAGTAATGTTTGAAGGACTTAGGAAGGCTAGCTCGCTTTAATTCCTTTTCCTTGTTTGGATGTGGCTTTAGGGTATCGGCTATCCATCTGAAGGTCGTTTCGATATTAGTTATATATTATGTATACATATATATTCATAAAAGTTCTATTAGCCAATTCATCACCTTTGGGTAGCAAAGGCATCTAGATAACCTCTCAAGTAAACTATAATATGTATAGTTTAGAAACCAACCCTAACATTCATGAATGAGAACTTATATATATATATATATATATATATATATATATATATATATATATATATATATATATATTCTAAAACATATACTTTTTAGTAAAAGGAAAGGTTTATAGAAATCAAATCACGAGATACATCCTTATAACGCAGATTCCACCGTTGTCAAGTTGGTAACCAGAGTCTCCTTGAGGGAGAGCGGACATTGTGTGTATAGATCTATACAGGACAGACACTCCCACATCCTGACTGCTAGCTACAGTCCTGACCAACCAAGCCAAGGGGTGACAAATGTCACATTCATTCCGACGCCAGTAGGTCGTCAAGTATTCGATCGTCAATCAGTATGGTTACGAGTATCTTTACACTTACCTTATAATTCATGGCTTTAAGGTAATAAGTATCATCACGGTATTTTCTATATATGGAACCATCATAATATATTTTCCTAGTTATATACTAGGCCACATTTTCATCCGTTAAACTAATTTACATAAGATTAAAGGCTATTTTAGACTCTCCGAGGCATATTGTTCCCTCAATACCTCCTGGAGTCTGTATTTCCTTATTTTAGACTCTCCTAGGGGTATTGTTCCCTTAATAATTCATGGAGTATGTATTTCATTATTTTAGACTCTCTGGGGTGTATTGTTCCTTTAATACTTCCTGGAGTTTGTATTTCATCCTTTTAGACTCTCCAATGCGTATCGTTCACTTAATACCGTCTGGAGTCTGTACTTCATTCTTTTAGACTATTTGAGGCGTCCCGCCCGGAGTCTATGATTTATTTACCTTTAACCAGTAGTGTTACTGCTGAGGAAAAATATTATTTTCCATATTACTTTTGCTCGTGATCTTCTCACGTATTCTTTAAAGTATAAACTATATTTTGATAATGATAGTACTTTTGGGGGAAATTACTCCTTAAACATAAAACAGTTGGGTCTTGGTAAAAGACTGCTTTTAGTAGAGATATTCCTTGGTTTAAACATAAACAATTGGGTCTTGGTAGAAGACCACTTTTATTAGAAAATATAGGATTTTATGGAAAGGATTGTAATACTCTGTAAATTCTAAACCACCATATTTTATGAGATTATTTTGAATAAAAACATGTATTTATATCAATGCCATTAAATACTTATGAACTCACCATCATTAAAATGCTGATACTCGCTTTCAAAATAACTTGTAGTCTCAGGTCGTCAGTAGACAGGTACACTCCGAGAGCTTTTGTGAAGACAGCCTTGTACCGTGCTGCACTTTATGTTATTCTCTGTATTTACTTCGATGTTGTTATTAAATGTAACTTATGTAATTATTACTATTAATTCAATGGTTGTTTTACTTTGATTACTATACTGCATATGTTGTGATACTTGACATGACGTCCTCCACTCCAGATCGTTTCCGCCGTTCTGGTTTTGGGGTGTGACAGCCTACCTACTCACCGAGTAGAATCCTTAATTTACACATAATCCCCTAACATATACTCCTAAATTTTGGTACGTTACAACACTCCCCCATTTAAATTAGGCTTCGTCCTCGAAGCCTGCTGGAGTACACGATTTTTAGGATGACACTCCTGCATTTCAGCCTTCGACCACCCAGCCAACTCAGGTCTCTTCAAACACTACCACAACATCTTTTCTAAAACAACTCCTTCCTGTGCAGGATCCCTGCCTAACGCTCCAATCCGGCCACCGGCCTCTTCTCCTTAATATTAGAACACATCAATCTAAGTATCACCATATAGTACTACCACCTTCCTGACATGAACACACTTTCGAGACTTGTGAAAGTTAGATACTACCATAATTCACTGGGATCTCTCACAATACTAATCTATCTTCCCTTTTCCAAAACTAGTGATAACCCGAGTAACTTGCAATATTGGAAACTCATTATGTCCCTTTCCTAAATCTAGTCCCTTTCCGCCTGACAGGATGATGCGTCCTTCAGCTCTCAAAATATCATGCATAATCAATCCACTAATGAATACGAACACTCATGCCTGGTCCAAACAGTCTCGGGCTGGAATACCAGGCGAGCCTACAACGACTCCAATCATCCCTAGGAGGGAATACCCTTGTATCCATCACATGTTTGGCCTAATCAACCCTCGGATTGGAATACCAAACATATCAAATCCAGTCCATCATAAGGTCCGGTCATCCTTAGGATGGAATACCCTAGGTTGGAAAACCTCCATGACCATAACTCGGGTCTACTCATAACCTAGAGATCCAAAGATCTATCCTTGCGACTCATCCACCATCCTCAGATTCACCACAACCGAGTGCAATTTCCCCCGAATCTTCAACAATACATCCAACCCGTACATGATCCTACAACAAACATAACCAACACAATCTCTATGCCTACAGCCTATAACTGGAATACCCTTATGTGGTCCTCAGCATAGGCCTGGATTGCCTCTGAGCCCAAAGCATGAGTCTGGTATGCCCTCTCCGGCCCTCAGCTTATGACTGGAATGCTCCCGATGACCGATTGACACTACTGTGGTCACTTCAATTGCCCAACACTCTGACCCTGCAGATATCCACTTTCCTCCACCACTCTAAGGGCCTAATTGATGCTCCTCTCATCAACGAACATCATAACGATACAAAAACTATTACTACTCATGAATCCCGAGTCATAAACCCACTTCAATCGTTTGGAAGGTAATGTCAAACTCCTCCAAATGTAGCTTCAACTCTAACACCTATATTCAACAATGACCTTTGCTATAATTATCCAATTTACCAAAACACCCTTAGAAGTCAACTGGTCAACCCTTGGTCAAAGTCAAAGGTAACTGTCAAGGTCAACAATCCATGTTAACCTCAACTCGTCGAGTACCCTCGGCTACTCGACGACTTCCTTGTATAACTAGAAAAATCGCCACGTCACTCACCTGTTACGCTGAGCTTAAGGCAATCTTCATCAGACTCACCAAGTCATACACCTGACTCGCCGAATTTATGATAATCTTCATCAGACTCACCGAGTTTCTCATACGTCTCGTTGAGCCCAAGGCCATCTTCATAGGACTCGCCGAGTCAACCATGCAACTCGCTGAGTTTCCACGGGCCTTCATCCATACATGTGCTTTTAAGACATGCAAGGACTCTGTATTGCAGATCTAAGCTCCTAGGGCGTGCTTATCACGTAAAGTTGCAAACTTTACATGCATGCAAGGCTCTAATGGTTCATAATGCCAAATCCAAACTTGAAATGGAGTTTAACTCAAAAGGGAGGTTTCATACATGCCCAAGCTAGAAACTTTATGAACCTAGATCCCAAGGAGGGTTTACATCTGGAGTTGCAACTTCAGATCTAGCTCATACACAATAGTAACTCCATTTCAAGGCAAAAACCCTAAAGGACTATTTGGTTCGCAGAATGTTGCTGAAGGAATTGCATTTGGAATTGGAAAAGGAATCTGTCTGGAATTTGAATCCAATTCCATATCCTGTTTGGTTGGTAGGAAATGGAATTTGAATTAATTCCAGATTTTGTTTGGTTCGTAGAAATTGGAATCGGAATCCATGTAAAATGACAAAATTACCCTTTTTATGTATTTTGCTTAATTTTACTTTCTTTTTTAACTTATATTTAAAGATACATTATATAAATTATAAAAGTAGTAAAATTTAATTTAATTTATTATTGAATGTTCGTGTCAACATAATGCGAAAATCATGCAAATCGCTTCATAACTTATAAAATCCTTTAAATACAGGTCCTAATTCTTAAAACACTTCCATCTTTGATCAGTTGAGTTATTGGGAACAGGTTCAGGTTTTTTAAGCAAATAAGTCGAGACATTTTCCTGTAAAACAGAAAAACGGTATACATATTCCATTGATAGCAAAAAAACAAAATGGTATATTCTGATATCATGTACAACAATTATTTTCACATAAAAAATGAAACCACAACAAAATTTTTGTTCTATTAATTCCAAAAAAATGTTATTAGCAATCGTAATTGATACAATGCATTAGAAAAATAAGTGTGTATGATCAAGAACTCCATAAATCAGTATTTAAGTTATGAAAAACTTGGAAGATTTACAAAAAAGGATACTTCTGGTAAGGGTAAACATCAACGTACTTTTTGGTATATCAAATAATCAAATTATGCATATTAACCAATCAATCACAATCTAGAGCAAGAACATAGTGAGAATTCGATCACTTCTCGCTATCTCATTGGTAAGTATGGATGTACGGTTCAGATCATTTTTGAACCAAAAAACACTCGATTCTTTACAAAAAAAGCATCCCGAAATCACATCCACTATAAACCAAGTTCGACTAATAAAACTATTGAAGAGAAAGAAATGGATTTTTTTTTCAGATTCTGATATCATGATATCAGAGGGGTCACAATAGCAAATGAAGAAAAAAAACCCTCCATCGATGTCACAGTAGCTTTGTTTGGGGTCGACTTCATAGGGCGTTGTGTGGTTTGAATGTATAAAATTTGATTAAGGAGAGAGAGAGAGAGAGAGAGAGAGAGAGAGAGAGAGAGAAATAGATTACCTGGGATGAAGCACCTGTGAAGAAGTGGAGAAGACGTAATGGAGAGGTTGCGGCAAAACGAGAATGACACGATGTATCTAGGTTTACCTGATGAAGGATAATTAGTGAGGGCAAAATGGTAATCTGTTACTTTCCATGTTACGATGGAATTAATTCCATTAGAATGGTGAAGGAATGGACTTTCCTTCATTTGAAGGAAAAATATTTCATTTAGGATTCCTTTTCCTTCCCTTAAAGCTGAACCAAACACAGGAATTCAAGGGAATTGGAATCCTTTCCCTTGAATTCCATTCCATTCCTGCCAAACAAACAACCCCTAAACTTCACCCATATGAGATCTAGAAGGAAATAAGGCCAAGATCACAAATTGATACCTCAAAATGAAGCTAATTGAGGCAGGCTTTGTAGATCCACACGAGTTTCCTTGCTGCTAGCTATTTGACCTTCAAGCTTCTTTCACAAATTCCACCTTTCAAAGCTCAAACACACTCAAATGAAGCTTACACACGAAATAAGGTTTGCTGGACTCTCTGGAGGTTGTAAGGGATTAAGAAGAGGCTAATGATTCCTTAAAAATTATGCAAAACCCCAAAAATTAGGGTTTTACCTTCCAGCTCCAACTCGTCGAGTCACTCTTCCGATTCGGCGAGTTGGTCACTTAAACATGTGGCCCAATCCCGTTGTTACTCGACGGGTCAGAGCATCCAACCATCGAGTAGACCTTAAAACTTGAAACTTAAAGCCATAATAATAATACCTGAGAATCGGGGCATTACAACATGATGATATATAAACAATTACTTTTAATATTGTTAGTGTCATATTATCATAATAAAAGAGATTTATGTTTTACAATAATAATAGTTAGTTTGAGCGTGATTAAATACCTGCTACATAGTACAAGCTCTACAAAAAAAAAAGAATTTTTAAAATAATTCGGGTAATTCAGGTATACTCGAAACCCAAAAAAAATACCCTTTACCCGACCTGAAAAAATCGGGTTAACGAATTACCCGAAAAAATTTATCCGATACCCGAAAAAATCGAGCGGATAATTCGGATATCTAGTATTTTCGATAGGGCTATGGAAGACCAATGAAGGATCATGGCAGACGTACGGAAGACTATGGGAGGACTATAGTAATAAAGACTATAGGAGGACTGCAACAACGAGTGCTTGTAAGACTATGGGAAGACAACAACATTCACACGTTATATATGTTATGCATAATATGTGGTAGTTTAGGGAACTCATTAAACTTTGTGCTTACAATTTTATATTTAAATGTTTCATGTACTCCTGGTTCCAAAGGAAAGGGTCCGTCATGATTGCATCACATCCACTGGAGATTCCACATTTATGATTGTGTTTTACTCTTATGCTATTTTGAAACGCCTTTCTATATTTTGACTGTCTTTTGGACGTTATAATCTTTTTTTTTATAAAAAAGTGACTTAAGACATTAAATCGGTCATATAGAAGTGCATTCGCAATAAAAAAATCTCAAAAAAATGTGCACATATGAAAAATGTATATATGCTTAAATGTCGGAAGTACATATGTTCGTCGAAAATAACTTTCATGTGTCTAATTTTTCGAGTTTTTTTTAGCGAACGCTTTTGTATGACTTAATGTCTTAAGTAACTTTTTAAAAGAAAAAATAATGTGAAAATATTAGGGTATTTATGTGTAATTTTTTTTTTTTGCAATGGAGGGCGTGTGCCCCACTCCCAAATCACTGCATCGGCCACTGCATACAAACACATTTTTCACGCACAATCTTGCAATCTAGCATGATATGACAATGGGTCCATTAGACTACAAAAACATTTAATAAAATCCAGTAATTTCATCAAACTTGGCCCAGGAAAGCTGGCTCAATGGACCGGACGGACAGCGACGCATGGACACACATGTTTATGATATTTAATCTACAGTTACTTATTATTATACTACGTGTTTCTTGTAAATGAATCGTGGCCTCAAGTAACACCGTGCAGTTCTCTTTGCAACATTATTTATTAGGGGAAAATATGAAGCCATATACAAGGCTGAAAATTTCCATCAGATTTTAATAAAATATATATGTACAACAACATATCAACCGTCCAAAATGTAGGAAATATATAAAAAAGGAAAATATACATAATAATCAAGAGGGCAGGTGGGATTAGTCTTCCATTGCAACTCCATAAGCAAACTTTCTTCCTTGCGAATCTGCTCGATCGATTTCTTGTGTCTTCTTCTTCTTCTTCTTCTTCAAAGATATGGACAACCTGTATGTCTATGTGGGGATTATTGGTACATTATTATTTCTTTTTAATCTTTGATAATTCAACATGTACACATACCAGCAAATTAACGTACAATGGTTTCTTTTTGCAGGCAACATCATCTCTGTTTTGATGTTTCTCTCCCCAGTGTAAGTATATAATGTGTTGTCCGGCTTAGAATATCTCATCCCATTAATTCCTTTTAATCATCAAATGAAAATGGTGATGTGTTTGATGCAGAAAGACGTTTTGGAGAATAGTGCAGAAAGGATCAACAGAAGAGTTTCAGAGCCTTCCCTACATTTGCACTTTGCTGAATTCAAGTTTATGGACATATTATGGAATCACGAAACCAGGAAGTTATCTGGTCGCAACTGTTAATGGTTTTGGCATTGTTGTAGAGATTCTTTATATTTCCTTGTTCCTCATTTATGCATCTCCAGCAACAAGGGTAAGTGTGTAACGTAATTACTCATTATATGTGTTATAATGATTGATGTGAGTATATATTAATTATGGGAATATGATCGTTCAGGCGAAAACGGCGAAGCTAGCTGGGATTGTGGACGTGGTTGCGTTTGCGGTGGCTGTTTTGGTTACGCAGTTGTTGATGGATGGAGACATGAGGATTGATGTGATAGGTTTGTTGGGTGCTGGGCTTAATATTGTCATGTACGCTTCTCCTCTCTCAGCTATGGTAAGTGGATCTCGATCCAACCCTAAACAAAAATATAAAAAAAATACATGATGACTTTTTAGTATTATTTTTTTTTTTCCATTTTTAATAAATATTGAAAAAAAACAGAATTTAAAATATTATTACTGTTCTAATAATAAAGAAATATAGCTGTTGTTATTTAAAAAACAGACAACAAAAATGTATACTTTTGGTTATTACTTAGTTCTAGATAATACCTAGTGAAAAGTTGTTACAATGGAAATGATAAATTTTAAATTAATTACATGGATAATTTTCTTTTAATTTGCTGTTGTGGGTGGATAGAGTTATCAATGTCGACATATTTATAGAAATAAAAGTAGTCGATTTCGAATTATACTTTATCGTCAATCGTAATATTCCATTAATTTATTTTAATAACAATATTATATATATAGTCAAATCTCTTTATTCAATGAGTTTGTGATTGTTTAATAATGCAGAGATTAGTGGTGACAACTAAAAGTGTTAAGTATATGCCATTTCTTCTTTCCCTCTTCCTCTTTCTGAATGGTGGTGTGTGGACTTTGTACGCGTTTCTTGTAAACGACTGGTTCCTCGGAGTATGCTCTCTCTCTCTCTCTCTCTCTCTCTCTCTCTCTCTCTCTCTCTCTCTCTCTCTCTCTCTCTCTCATTTTGTTTTTATATAATCAAGCAGTTGATGCATGAATTATATTAACTAATCAAATAATATATATCATTCAGCCATAGGCCCAGAGCCAGAGGAAATTTTGTTATCTAACGTGAAGAATAAGTATATATATATGACGCTTTGAATAAGCCATCTGATGATAAGGTCAACTTTTGTGGCACCTAGTCACACATTTGAAAAAGAATCTTAGGAGTGTCCCAGTTGTGATATGATGCATGCTTTTGTTTCCTCAATACGACACCTCCTTGATAAGTATCAAGTAATCAAATAATATCATTTGGTACAACTTTTTTTCTTATTATATATAGTTTATCCATTACATTTTCTCAAACTAGTGAAATCGATACAAGCATCTTAAAATCATCATTCAATGGATGTCACTATTTATGAAAGAATTATATACAACGTCAACTCAAACGTATCTTCATTTAATGGCGTGTTCAACAAAACAAGCTGTTAACGGATAGAGGGTAACTGATATCTAATAACGTTTTGTTAACCGCTACGTGAGATAACCTTTAGATTTTAAGTGTTTTGTTTAAACTAAACGCTAAAAGCTTATAGTGTCAAACAAGACTTTTTGTTCAAAACATTACATTTTGTCAAGTGTTAGAAACTCCCAAACGCTTCTTGTCAAATACATCCTAAGTCTGAATTGCATTACTTGTAAGCGCAACAATTTGATATTTCATTGTCTCACTTGAATTAATACTTCATAAGCACTCACAATACAAACATTGTACTTGCTTTTATCTTTGATCGAGATTAAACCAAATATTGCAAACTTAAGATCAAGGTAAACTGAAATTAGCTTGAGAGGGTGGGAGCCACAAGTTCAAAATGACAAAATCAAAGACCTTAAGCGTATTAATGCGTCAACATTTTTTCACAAACTTTCCATGTGCGTTGGAAGTGTGAGACCCGTGAAAGTTGTTCTAAAATTAGTGGATGCTTGTAGACATGTACGTAGCAAAGAAAGTGAATAAATTCAGGAAGAAGTTTAGTTTCGTCTATTATATCTTTGAACAGGTGATTTTTATGGGCATGCCAAACCGTTTTTTCAATATAAGGATTAGATCGATCCATTTAAGATTAAACGGGTCATGGATGTTGGGGTTTCGTTAGATCCAGAAACTGAAACATGAAGAAAAAGGATGGGCTACCACGAAACTCAACTGTTAGTTCTACAAACACTAGTTGATGTTCTTTCATAATGTGTGAATGGCGAGAAGTTAATAAATATGATAGAGAATGGGAGGTTAAAGGAAGTGAAAAATGCTTTGGTTCATTCTCTGGTCCATCACTCAATCTTAATTCAAAAGTGCATAACTTTGTTATCCATGACCTCATTCCACACAACTGGGAGTAGTGAAGGCTATCCACTATATAAAGAATTTAGAAGTATTCATTTACATGTCTATTAAGTACGTTTTATATTGGTGGATGTTGATTTCCTTACCACTATCTTTGAATAAAGAAGCTTTCATAACATGTGGTGGAACCAAATATTGGTTCTCCAAGATAGTTCCATGGTCTAAAGACGTCATGATTGAGGATCACATTGCTTGGGTAGACATTAAAAGTATTGGTTGGGGGAATATTAGTATGTTAATGGTGGAGAACATGATTCTTATGGATAAGATCACTTTCCGAATTGATATTTCCACCTTATGCCTGGAATATGAGAAATTCAGTCTAGGATAATCCAAAAAGACACTCGTGAATATGGGCAGAGAAACGTAAGCCATTACCATATAATTATGAGATTGTTTAAGAGAGAGAGAGAAAGAGAGAGAGAGAGAGAGAGAGAGAGAGAAAGATCAAAAGGGTTCAGATCACGACTCATTAGAAGGGTTTATGCTTTGATAGATTAGGGTTTCAATCTTCTAAATTAGTTAGCGAAATCATGAATTTAATAGTTTAATCAAGCGGGACCACCACTAAGGGATCTGCCGCTTGGACCCCGCTAGGGGTGTTGGCCCCAGGACCCTTCATGGTGGCGCGACCCCTTGACCTCTACCATTCTGTCGTACCCACTTATAATTCGATATTATATATGCATGTACTCCACATTCATCGAAAATATAATATAGAGTACAAATAATAAGCTCATGGCTGACACGTTAGTTCCAATTACCTAAAATGTCTGGTAACACTAAATCACCAATAAAAAGCTCTTTATGAGTATTTGGAACCCATACTCATTCATTCTTATTGTGAAGGAATGGGGAAGCATTTTGGTGACATAACCTTGTCTATTGGATAAAAGAAGCCATTTAGTAGGAAGAGTTTACACTAAAATTAAATTTAAAGAAATTTGGTGATTTCTAATGTTTCATATGGTTGATAGGGAAAAGAGTTAAAATCACAAGAATTAAGGAAGTAGTATGGAAAAAGGTGATTGAAGAGGAAAAACATACATGTAATACAACATTCAAAGATGAAGGATCATATATGGTCTTATCGAAAATTCAATTACAATTATGATGACCATAATAGGGATATGAAGATGAAGAATTCTAGAAAATGTTGCTCAATATTTATAAAATTTAATAACCTCAAATCATGTCAAGTCCTAAAGCGATCATTTTTGATAGAAAATATTGATATGGTTGGTGGCTTAATCATAGGATGCTTTTCCTGGAATATGCTAAAAACAATTGAAAGAGTTAAAAATATGCCTATAAAACTGGAGCGGGTGGTGCCACAGAAACCACACTTCCTTATATGCCACGTAGATGCCACATAGGATCTAAGTCAACTTAACCATAAAAAGTGTGGTTGTTTGCCATAGACTAGGTGTGGTGTACCAAAAAACAAGAAGGGAGAGGGAGAAAGAGAGAGAGAGAGAGAGAGAGAGAGAGAAGAGTGCAGCTAGATATTACTGCGTGCAACCAAACCACACACTAGGGCTAATGTTCCTTTTTGACAACGTGGTAAAATTGTGGTAGGACCGCAACCACTCCTTTTAGTCCAATTCTTATGATTCAAAACGTAAGTGAATTAAAAAAAAAATAAAGAAGGATTAGTTAAGTTGTTTGTGTGATGAAAATACAATTGGGCTCATGGGATGCAAAAGAAACAAGAGAGTTGTTCTAATGTGTTTACTAGGTCCTTAGGTCATCAATAATAGTCTCCATGAAAATGATCATAAATAGCTTCTAGATTAGCCACCACGAGCCACCATAAAGCCATGGAGTACTCTCCACGGTGAATGAGAGAGAGAGAGAGAGAGAGAGAAAGAGATAGACAGACAGACATAAGCTGAAGAAAGAAGGTTGAGGCCTAAGAGAGAAGAAGAATCGTGGTCCTCTATTGTCCCCACCACAAATCAACACAACACACTCGACTACAAAGGTCCGGGCTGGTGTGCATAGACACGTCCGTGGCCAGGTAGACCTTGAACCCCTTCATTGAAGGTATTGCAGATAGACTTATATGGATCATTCTATTGCTTGCGACTTGAACGACGACTTAAAAATATTGTTTTTCATGTGAAAGTATTTAAACCATAATCATTTAGTGATATAAGAATTTGAAATTAATTTT
Source organism: Lactuca saligna (assembly GCF_052625555.1). NCBI lineage: Eukaryota > Viridiplantae > Streptophyta > Magnoliopsida > Asterales > Asteraceae > Lactuca > Lactuca saligna. Next base: position 196,998,654 of record NC_136425.1, read on the forward strand.
GGCCCAATTAAGATGTACAAAAACAATTTGGAATTAGAAGATTTCAACAATGTGCTTGTCAACTCTTGGGAATGAGGATACGCGAGTCCAAAACATAATCATATTGTATTCCTAAAAAAATAAAATACAAAGATGAAAAAATGGCGTTGACTAGGATGAAAAAGATACAAGCTAGACACAACATGACTCAAATTAATAAAATCTAAGGTCATTTACATCAATGTAATATCATTCACCTTTTACAAATGTCACATCAGTTTTTTATAATTACTTCTAAATCATTACAATATTACTCATCTTTCAAAAGTGATTACATTATTATATCAACAACTACTTTATATATTTTAAATATTAAACATTAATAATTAGTCGATAATAAATACATGTAAATTTAATTATGTATAATTAAAATACTATTTTAATATATAAAATAACAAAATAATATTAAATATTAAATTTAATTTTATTTATTAAATATTCAAATTTTAAAATGTTACAAAAGCATGAATCATAAAACATATATTACAATATTAATCTTCATTTTCTTCACCTCCAAATCTGTTAAATAAGTTATGATAGTTGGTGGTACGGTCCATAATCAACTTAAAAATATGTCACATATACATAGATCTTTCATTCTTTAAAAGCCTTGCATTATGGACCCTACCACTAACTATCATAACATTCTATTTACATAATTTTTTCTTTTTATTTTTCCTCAAATATTTGAACACAACTACTCTATATAACTAAAGTAAAAGTTATCCATATTTAAGAAAGCTGGACAATCTTTCTTTTATATATATATATATATATATATATATATATATATATATATATATATATATATATAAGTTTTTTAAATAATTAATAAAATATAAATGAATTATTGAGGTGTCAGTAGGGACCACTTTTGAAAATGTTATTATTGATGTGAGAGATAATTGAAAAACTGATGTGCCTTAATTGAAAGATGAGTTAGCTTCATTGAAAGATGAGTTGATATTGTACTGATGTGGATGATCTAACAAAATGAAATACATGACATTGCAAAAATTGTTGACAGCTGGCAATGTGGCTGGTCTAAGAAAATTAGTGAAATCGATGTTAAAATTAATAATTGTAGGGCCTTCCATTATATGGGATTGTAGTAAACAAAGAGGGTTAGATTCACTAAAACGAAAAAGCCCCAATGCATGAAACAACCCAGAAATCCGAATTACGAGAACAATATTAGTCTAAGTAGAATAGGACTAAGGTATCAAACAATAATCAATCATATGTAATGAAAAATACCAAGCAAAAAGTAAATCAAAAGAGACACAAAGATTTACGTGGAAATACCAAATCGAGAAAAACCACGGGTGAAGGAAGCCGAGAACTAATCCACTAAAATATTGCAGTGTTTACAGAGCTTGATCAAAGAGATTATAATAAGCTATAATGATTTGGTGATAAAAGGGAAAAACCCTAGAAAATGTCGCTCAAGAAAGGAAGAAGAAGAAGTCTTCAAAACTCTCCCCTTTTGACAAAAAAAATTCCTGCGTTCAATGAGGTTAAAAGGGAAAGATGTTTGACCAGTTTTGCTAATTTGGTCCTTCAAGAGTAGAGTAAATACATTTCAGGAACAAACCCTTTTTAGATCTGAAGACAAACATTTTAGACCTGGTGCCCTTTTTAGACCTTATACACCCATTTTAGATATGGATTGATGGAAAGATAATATAGTCCATGAACTAAGCAGAAGTTGTCAATTTTGGAAGTCATATTTCCGCAATCTCCACCTTAACTTCAAAATAGACAATGAAAATTGCAACATGCCCAACAATCACCCAAGAACATTAAACACTAACAACTCATCAAACTCCAAAACTCCATAAGAACCTGTAATCACTATTTAGAGAAAACTTGATTCCAAAAGATAAAATACTTCCTCCACCACGAGCCTATCAGGCTGAATTGCAATTAGAAACACACACCAAGTCTAAACATAATTTGAACTTGGCTATAGAAAGACTCTTATTAAAAATATCAGAGGGATTATAATCTGTATGAATCTTGTCCACGGCACAATCACCTTTTTCAATGATATTTCACATAAAATGGAAATAGATATCAATGTGATTTGTTTGGTCATTAAACATTTGATCTTTACTCATGAAGATAACACTTTGATTGTCAAAAAATATTGTGGTAACCTTTAATCTATCATCGAGTTCACTAAATAAACCCCTCAACCTGATGTATTCCTTAACTATTGTAATCGCCATGTACTCTTCCTAACAAAGCAACTATAGATTACATATGGGCTTTCCAACTAATAGCATAGCCATGAAAAGTAAACACGATATTTGTTTATCCAGTTCTTTGCCATACACTGAATCAACATATCCAAGCACCCTAGTGTTAGATTTACGAAAGTGTAAACACATAGAAGACGTATCACGTAGAAAACGAAAGATCCACCATACTGCTTTTCCAATGTTCTTTTCACGGGTTCGTCATGCTAACAACATAATCCAAATCAGGGCTCATGGAAATCATAACATACATCAAGGATCCAACAACACTAGAGTATGATATGCGTGCCATATAAGCCATATCAGTCTCAGTAGTAGGACTCAAACATGATGATAACTTGAAATGAGCTGCAAAAGGTGTGTTGACATGTTTTGCTTCATGCATATTGAAGCATCTTAGGACTTTCCCAATGTAAATTTTATGAGGAAGATGCAAGATCCTATAATTCCTATCAAGAACAATTTCCATACCTAAAATCTTTTTGGCAGCTCCGAAGTCCTTCATTTCAAAATCAGCTTTCAACTGGTCTTTCAATTTCTAAATCTCCTTCGTATGTTTCATTGTGATCAACATGTTATCCATGTATAAGAGCAAGTAGTTCATCAAACCATCATCATTGTTTTTGTAATAAACACAACAATCACGAGCACACCTCTTGAATTTGTGACTGGTCATGAACAAATCAAACCTCTTATACCATTGTCTAGGAGACTGTTGGAGTCCATAAAGAGATTTATTCAATTTACACACATATTCCTCGTTGCCAGGAACTACAAAACCCTCAGGTTGTTGCATAAAAATCTTTTCCTCAAGCACACCATTTAAGAAAGTTGTAGTAACATCGTGTTGCTATAATTCATAATCACTAGAAGATACCAATCCCAACAATACACGAATATAAGTATGTTTGACAACTGGGGAATAAATGTTAGTGTAATCAATGCTAGGAATCTGACTATAGCCTTGAGCTACTAATTTGTACCTTGTTTTATCATCCAGATTGACAGGTTCCTTGAGTGTGTAAACCCTTTTGCATTTAACTAGTCTTTTGCCTTTCGGAATAGGAACTAAATCCCAAGTACCGTTTCTTTGCAAGGACTTTGTCTCACTTTGCATTGCAATCATCCATTCACTTGAGTCTTTAGACTTAATAACCTGATTATAACTTACGTGCTCCATTCCAAACTCAATGTCATTAGCAACAATAAAGGCATAAACAACAAGATCAACTTCAACATACCTCTTTGGAGGTACAACTACTTTTCTCGGTCTATCCGTTGCAATGCATAGAGTAGTAGCTCATGGTGGTGAAGATGTTGACTCTTCAACAACAACGGGCTCATCAGATGAGGAAAACTCTCGATTTTCTACTGAACTTGGAACAAAAGTGGAAGGTGAAATAGGAAGCTCCACCTCCATTTGAGCTTTTTCTCTACTTACTTTAGATGATGCATCTAATGCATATGTACCGTTTGAAAAGTCTAAAACTGGTTGAATCATACCAAATCATTAAAAGTAACGACTGTTGAGATAATGACTTTCTTCAGATCAAAGCTCTACAACTTGTACCCTTTAACACCCAGATTGTACCCAAGAAAACAAATTTGATTGCTCTCGGTTCTAACTTCCCATTGTCAACTCGTGCATAATTTAGACATCCAAAAGCTTTTAAATTTGTATAATTGGCAGGTTTCCAAGACCATAACTCAAACAGACTTTTCTTATCAATTGCTCGTGATGGTGATCAATAGATAAGATAGCAAGCAGTCGAGGCAGCCTCTACCCAAAAGGACTTTGGCAATTTGGAATTAGAAAGCATACAACACCAGACCTTCTCCATAATGGTGTGATTCATCCTTTTGGCTAAACCATTTTGTTGAGGTGTATGGACTATTGTGTGATGTCATAGATTCCTTTCGGCAATAGGCATTAAAGTCTTCTGAGTAAAACACACGTCCATTATCTGTGCGAAGATACTTTACCACCAATCCTGATTGCTTTTCAACTTGTACTTACCAATTTCTAAAGGTAGAAAAACTTCCCCCTTATGTTTCAAGAAGAAATACCACACATTCTTGGAGAAATTATCAATGATACTAAGCATATAAAAAACTTCACCTTTCGATGCAACTCAAGCCGATCCCCACAAATCTTATTGTACATAGTCAAGAGGTCCTTTCGTTGTACGAATACAACTCATAAATCTCACTCGTTTTGTGTTGCTATATACACAGTCTTCATAGAACTTTAGATCAACAATATTTTGTTCACCAAGTAATCCTCTTCGACTCATTTAAGACATGCCTTGAAAACTCATATAGCCGAGTCGAAGGTGCCAAAGACGGGACTGATATGGATCAAAAAGAGACTTTGAAACAACAACATTACTCAAAATCGTTTTTACGTCAAGAAAGTAGAGATTTGAGGTTTTGCGCTTGGCTCTCAGTTTGTTAGAACCATCTTTGAATACCCTGAGAACTCCACCTTTACCAGCAAACTCATATCCATTTTATCAAAGGAGCTAAGAGATAATAAGTTTCTTTTGAGGTCAGGAACATATCTACGTTCCCCAATGGTTCTAATAACCCCGTCAAACATACAGATTCTGATTGACCCATGTCCAACAACTAGACATATAGAGTTGTCACCCATCAAAATATAGCCTTGGTTAACATTTTCAAAAATGTAAAACCAACTTCTATTGTGACACATATAAAAAGTACAAACAGAATCGAGTATCCATTCACTACTATAATCAAGTTTATCTGAATAAACTGTGAGAATTTCTCCAATACAACCGACCTCTGCTACATCAACTTCACCCGAAGTGATAGCTTCTTTACCATTTGTTGTTTTTTCTCTTTATTTGTCAAATTGAAGCGTTCCTCAATCGTGTGTCCCTTCTTGTTACAGTAATTACAAAACTTTGTTTGCTTTTAGACTTGGATCTAGTCTTGACGGAAGATTGATGATTTTTACCTCTATATGTTGTTCTTCCTTGGGTATTTTAACCTTTGACATTTGCATCACTTGAACCACTACCAGTAATATGCTTCATCTTCTCTTTTAAATCCAAAGTTGTAAAAACATCATCTAAGACAAGAGTGTCATGACTATAGATGATAGTATCATGAAAATGGATGTAGGATTCGGGCAACGACGACAAAAAGAATCAAGCTAAATCTTCATCTTCATACTGAACATCCATATTCTCTAAGTTACTTACTAACTCTTTGAATGTGGATAAATGTTCGGCTAAAGAACCTCCTTCAATCATTTTAAGATTGAACAACCGTTGCTTTAAATGCAACTTGTTTGGTAGGCACTTCGTCATCAACAATTGCTCCAATTTTAAACATAAATTAGCTCGGAAGTTTCTTTCAAAACACCTTGCAAAACATCATTTGACAAATGCAAAAAAAATCTAGGATTGAGCTTTTAAATCTTTCGTCTCTTTTTCTTTTTTCCATCCACGAAGCGGGCATCTTCTCGGAACCCATAAGCGCCTTGTGTAAATCCATCTGAATAAGAACATCATTCATCTTAACTTGCTACAAGGGAAATATGGTGTTTCGATCCAACAACGAAATATCATACTTCATCAAAGACATGATCAATCACTTGAGAAAATGATCCTAATAAACTAATATTAAAACCCGAAAGCTCTAATACAAATTGTAGTAAACAAGGAGGGTAAGATGCACTAAAACGAAAAAGACATACTGCATCAAACAACTCAGAAATCCGAATCACGATAACAATATTAGTTTAAGCGGAATAGGCCTAAGATATGAAACCACAATCATCACATACAATGAAAAATACCAAGCAAAAAGTAAATAAAAAAAGACACATAGATTTATGTGGAAAACCCAAATTAGGAAAACCCACGGGTGGAGGAAGCCGATAACTAATTCATTAAAATATTCCAGTATTTACAGAGCTTGATCAAAGATATTACAATGAGCTATAATGAGTTGGTGATAAATGGGAAAACCCCAAGAGAATGCTGTTCAAGAAGAAGAAGAAGAAAAAGAAGAAGAAGAAAAAAGATTCAAAACTCTCTCCCTTTTGATAAAAAATCATGCGTTCAATGAAGCAAAAAGTTTTGACCAATTTGACTAATTTGGTCCTTCAAGATCAGAGTAAATACATTTCAAGAACAAGCCCTTTTTAGATTTGAAGACAACCATTGACCTGGTGCTATTTTTAGACCTTGATACACCTATTTTAGACCTGAATTGTTGGAAAGACAATATAGTCTATGAACTAAGCAAAACTTATCAATTTGGGTAGTCATATTTCCACAGGAAGAATAAGAGATGTTGAACCTCCAAAGTACCTTCATAGGAATCATTGACTGCTGTTGATTTGCAAAATAAATAAATAAAATAAAATTGTATTCTCTAGCGACATAAAAACACCAAAATGTTCCATTAGTATGTGAACAAGAACTAAATAGTAAATACATAAAGCTATTAAAGGAATAGTGGTGGATGATGGTTTGATCATGAAACCTAAGATATTGAAGTGTAGTTTAAGTTCAATGTTCAAGTCCCTTATGAAATTGGAATTGACATTGACGGTTTTCGACACTTAGATTTTAACAAACGAGATAAAGTTGGAAAGCATGGGCTTCAAAAAATGACTTGGAAATTATGGGTTTTTCATTGATTTTTTGAGAAATTCTGGCCTATCTTGAAAGAATGTGTCTCACGGGATGTGAAGGAGTTTGAAAGTACAATTATCAACCGAAATGACTGCAATGAGTAATTTATTGCTTCTTAGTCTCCAATATCCTTTGACAACAACCAAGTATGATGGGATCGATCTTGTTAGTATTGTTTACAATATAATTATAGAAAGCGTTGTGAAACCTGTTTACAAAAGTTATACACAATTTTTTAGTAAAATAAAAAATGCCTTTGTTAAAGATTAGTAGTTAATTGATTTTTCCCTCATTTAAAATGAAATCTTCAATTTGGCTAAATATACTTACAAGAAATGAATAATTTTTTAAAAAAATATATAAAAAAGTATTATAAATCCCTTTCTTGTGATTATCTTCACAAATGTATGCTCTCGATAGGTTTCAATTACTATATTTTTCATGGATAAAAGAGTGTCCATGGTTGGTCGTATCCTCGGTCCATATTAATATGTGTCCCATAGATATTTCATTCTCAAGAGAGGTCTATATATGCCAACTGCCAAGGGGATCATATGTCCCCTTTCTTATATATATTTATTATCTATAGAGGGATGATTGAATATGGCTTTGGAAGATACAATGAAGAATGTATAATATAATATCTTCAATATTAGGGATGGACCTTCTAGAATTTTACATTTGTGTGTGTGTGTTTTTTTTTTTTTTTTTTTTTTTTTTTTTTTTTTTTTTTGCTGGTGATGCTACTATGGTAGGTGAGTGGTCGACTGCCAAAATTTTGAATTTAGCTTGTATATCGAGGTGATTCCATATAGTTCCGAAATAAGGTGAATGATTAAAAAAGACCATTTTGGTATATGGATCAATGAAAGAGAGGTCTATACATGGCCAATCTTTTGAATTGTAAATCTTCCCAGTTGTCAAGTATCTTTTTGGATAATCTAATTGGATATCAATTGCAAAGAGTTAGGAAATGGTAATTTTGGTGAATAATTGGATATCACATTCATTAGTGGAATGTTGGGGATATTTCTCTTCTCTATTTTAAAGTCCATAAAAGGTTCTTAAAGTTGTTAGAGAGAATATATTGGTTAGAAATTGTATTAGAGTGGGAGCATATATATGATATCAAACCGTAATATGGATTTCACTAAAGAAGGCCGTTATGGAAAAGTAGCGTGGATGCCATGTTATGGAATGCCATTTGGGTAGATCTATTCTATATAATTGGTTTGGAGATTCCTTATGGAAAGTAATTGTTGTTTTATTAATGCAATCCATGACAATACACGTTTTCTTAAGTGAGATAGTTTTAATCGTGATTAAAAGAATAGTGTAGCTTATGTTTCCAACCTTAAAGAAATTAATATTAACATAAACATGTCATTTGAAAGAAAAAATGGTGATGAAACTAGGAACCACTTCTTTTTACGTAAGGAATCAACGACTAAATGGTTGCTTCTCGAGACAGTTTGGAAAATGCATTTTGATCAATGGAGGACTTAGGATGACCTGTAAACTATTCTCTAGATCTTCAGTTAATGACCCATCCCTTTTTAACATCGTAAATAGTTGGTATTGAATGTTATATATGGACAACATTTCCACAGTTGTCATATAGAAATACCACATACAAAATCACTTTGATAGTTGAGCTTAAAAAATACCAAATGGAATACGTGGATTCCTATTAAGGAAAATGTTCTCTCTCGGAGACTTGCATAAATAAGGCTAACTACTAATCATTCACAGTGAGAGGATCGATTGTGAATCACATATTTGTCTATGTTGGTAAAAAGCAACATTTATGCCAAATGTGATGTTGCGTTTGACATTTAGAAGTAAATTTTCACATGGTAGTGATTTTCGATATCCCAAGCTTTTAATGCTAAAATGGTGTGCTCTTTAGAGGATTCGAACAACTTCTTTCATATTCCTAAAATCTACTCGTATGGTGCTATTTAAAGACAATTTAGGTGGCTTTACAGTAGTTCCATAACGCTTTCATTTATATTGATAATAAACTTAATCTGAGTATTCGTTCGAGTTATCGAAGTCTAATGTTCTTGATTAAGTGTGGAGTAAGTGTATAAAGTATAAGTTAGCTTCTTGCTTGCCCCTTAATCTACTTTTGTTAAAAAAAAAAAAACTAAGTACTTGGTACACAAAATTTTAAACTAACGAATATAAGTTTATTAAAAAAATATTAACTTAGTGTTTTTCATCTTGAAAAGTATACGTGACTTGGAACAGTAACTATCTTAAAACGAAATTTTTGTAACTTTTGATCAAATGTTTATGACATAATTATTAGTAAGTTGGAGCTTTATCTAGTTGTGCATATCAGTTCCATATTTTATTTGATTGGATTGTGGTCATTGTTGTCTAAGTGTATATATGTTTGAATTGCTTTGCTTTGAATTTTAACAAATGTCAAGATGAATAAATCTTACATGGTCTCAAGGTTGTCTTAGTTGTTTTATTTTTTATTACATAAAATGAAAGAATAATAGATTTTGTTGTATAAGTGATCAATTCCAAAAATAAAGCACGATATGTTTAACAATGTTACATCGTCAACATTAATTTCAATATGTGAATTATCTTTGAAAAGATCTAATATGATAAATAATGAAACATTTCTATAGCATTATACAAAATACAAAATGTCTCTTATTTTGTTGATGTGGTTTTATCTATCATTCTCACTTATAACCATTTATTCCTTAGGTACCAAATGGGACTGGATTTTTTCTTGGATTTGCACAACTTGCAGTTTATTCAATTTACATGAATTCTTCTAAACCATCTAAGATTGTCATTGATGAGTTTCATGATGGAAGTCAACACCAACACCTCCTCCCATCTTCCACTTCCAATCTCACAGAGCAAATTTAATATATATTCTATGCATAGAAAATAAAAAAGGATAATATATATATATATATATATATATATATATATATATATATATATGTGTTTTTTTCTTTTGGGATTGTGTTTGTAAAATATGTTTTTTAAAAGTTTTCTTTATTTTGTTACATAAGTACCGAAAAACAATCACTCTAACTTTCAAGATGTCCAAAGGAAATTCTATATGTATCCTCTAATTGCTTTGTGTACACTTCCACATGAATGCAATAATGCTTGTGTATCTCTCATGTGACGATTTATATGAGTAAGCGGTATATATAGTAGCACCGGATGTCCAACAATTGGAAGAAAATTAAAGTCACTAACCTTCAAATGCTTTTTAGCAAGTCGTGGTTTAGAAATAAAATTGTGTATTTCACAAGTGTTGTTTTCTCCTATTAAAATTTTGTATAAAATACTAAAAATAAAAACTAGAATGTATTATCCTTTTTAAATGAGGAAATGAACTAGATTAAGAACATAAAATTAGCACGATTTTAGGGATACTAAACCAAGATACACTCGTGAAGGGGAGTATATAACGTATTATACAATTAAGGGTGCATTTGATACACAAAAATTGAATTGACGTAAAGAATGGAAATATAGAGAAATAGAATTAATCCATACAAAAATAATTGATTCCACATTTTAGTATAACATCTTCGGTGTAACACAAAGAAATAATAAAAAAGGTATACTTGAGAATTAGTTCCGGGGTTTGGAACAATTGACAATTCACCATTGAAATATACATGTGGGTTGAGAATCTATTACAGCATTGTATAATTTTATTTTTTTCTAAAAGCAATAAATAGCAATGTATTTTAATTATCCATTGTATTGCAACACTAAACTTTCATATTTTTTCTTTCTAATACACCATTGAACTTTCAATTTTTTACTTTGTATATAACATTGATCTTCAATTAAAAACCCAAAAGATAACTGTTAGTTGTAAGCTCCATGATTACCGACACAGTGTCATCTTTTAAGAAACTTAGAGCCTTGACCACCTTTAATCCGGCACCCATGTTGGTGTTATCACTAAGGTCAATATGTTTTTAGCCAACAAACCAACAATTTTTTTCTCTATTTTACAATAACACGATTAAATCCATGAATAGTCTTCATCCCTGTTCTTAAGAAAACATTTGACTTTTTATCTTCCTCTATTCGGATACTTCCTATCCAAGGAGTAAAATAATAGAAATATAAGAAGATGTGTGTTAACTGTTAATTGCTCAATTGTACAAAGTAACTCACAAGAAGAAACATAATTTGGTTATTAGCAATCAAGGCAATCGGAAAATCAATTCATGATCTCAATAAATTGTGAACAGCACATATAGTAAAGTACAAGGATGTATGTATATAAAAAATCCAAGACTTGAGACGATTTTCTAAGTGAACATAAAAAATTTGTTAAGAGAGAACTTGTTTTTTTTCATGGTTAATCAGATTTATCCTTAAATAATAATCAATCTTGACCTTTTAATATATACATGAGAATGAAATACAATGCAATTCATATTGGTTAGTTTACAAAGCACCAACTCAACAAGAAAAAAAGAACTACTATACCTAACCCAAAATCCCTGTTTAAAAAATATGATCATTATTCATCCACCAATGCAAGAACACTTTTAGCCGGTTCAATGTATCTGGTATCACTAAACTTGATGATTATCATTCCCGTTGTTAATATTGTCTAACTAGTTATGCTTTATCAATGATGTTGACTATAGTTTAATCGATTGAAGGGAGAGCGAATGAGTTTAATATGAAAAATGATCTTATAGATAAAGAAAATCAATGAGATGGTGGGATTGTTCAATCTGGTACCGACGATGTAAATATTTAATCTAATGTTGAAGCCAAATGTTGTTTGTAGGGGTCGTTGTATAACTCTTTTATTCTCTTAGAGAAACAAAGAAGAGATGGAGACCGAAGAGAAAGATTCCAATTACGGATATATGATAATTCCAAAGTGGATTAGAGAATGAGGCCGACGTCACAAAAAATCAGATAGATGTATTAATCCATGTGACATCCCTTATTTTTTCAGAATAAAAAATATTTTCTTTAAGCTTTAAAAATCATAATATCTTGGTTTGCGGAAATTCTAAGTATATTAAATTATTTTGAGTACAAATGATTGTCTCAAACTAACGATGACATAATCAATACTATACATAAGTTATAGTATAAAGGCATAACGATCTGGAACACTATTGCATGTCTTCTCTTCAAACTCTCATCATCATATTCAAATCTTTAGCAGTCTTAAAAATGTTACCTGTGATGTATATAAATTGAATGGTTCAGGTTTGGAAACTTGGTGAGATACATAAGGCTTTCAACCCCACAATGTTATTATTATAGTAATCCGCAATCAATTACCTGCAACATCAACTTTTATCCAACAATACATCAATAAACATCTATAATAATTTATTTACCCTTAGTTACCCATCTCATCGGTCCTCACATGTTGATCCTATAACAATGATCTTATAAGATCTACCTTGATGGATCGCTATAAGCAACGAGTTGACTATACTGGCTCATGGAGTCCTTAGTAGCAGACATTAGTCAATAAAGGAAACCACGAGGGGCGGGAGGGGGGTGGGTGGGGGGGGGGGGGAGGGGTAGTGCATCGAATGAACATACAATCCTATTCATATGGATAAGTATAATTCATTAACACTTACATACAATAAGTCTGTCAATGATTCCACAAAACTTGGTTTAGTTAGTCGTCTTCATCCTACTCCAGCAAATGACCAGTCATCTAGGCACCTAACAACTCCCTGATAAATACATACCATTTCTGCCTATCTAATAATGAGGGGAATACTAATATAGTACTTGTATACATAAAACGTACCCCACCGGTCATCCATGTCATCGAACAGAGTACTACGCTACGTACCCATCTCACACATATCGTTAATATGATGCTATCCATTATCTAAACTTAATTGAACTAAGCATCTCCTCTGGGTGTTAGTATGTAACTAGACAAGATTACAATACCCGTAATAATCCTTATATATATATATATATATATATATATATATATATATATATATATATATATATATATATATATATATATATATATCTTAACACATATAACTATATATGGTTCGCACAGTGTATGCCATCAAATATACATTTAACTCATATTCCAGATAATAAACATTTAATTCACATATAAGCTTTCAAAATATATTTAATACTTTTAATAAATACTTGTATTAAATCCATGTTCATGAAAGGAACTATGCACTTACCTAATTGAGCTGGAAGATCCTCGGGACAGCTAGCTCCTCGACTAATACTTCACCTTATCCCTTTTAAACAACTTACATATGAATATTATTATGATTCAATATTCGTTCGTATTTTTAAGCATATGAATTATTTCTTGAATCTTTAAAAATCCCAAGAAATACTTCAAGTTCTATCAAATAAGGAACAACGAGGTAAGATCTTATCGGAGGTAGGATCCATTTGGTATACATAGTACACTGTTTAGAAAATCCAGTTTAAACATCTCACTAGATCTAGCCTAGACATGGAGTCACCGATAAATCTTATTTATAGGTTCGTAATAACCATTATTACAATAATACAAATTGCACTTAAAGCATAATAAGTGTTGCTTAACTTAAAGAGTTTTCTTGACAAAAGTTGAAAAGTTCGTAGGTAGGACTTCGACTCCAAATACTTCATCTTGTCGGGATTTCAATTGTCGTAGAACCTCGTTGCAAACACTTAGAGATCCCCAAAAGTAAATTTTTTAGAGAGAGAATAGGTTTCTAGAAGGATAAACCCTAAAACATGTAAAGAACAAGTGAAGGGAAGGTTGCTATTTATAGGGAGCAATCTGCTCAAAAATAGCACTGCGCGCTCGTGTCATCTTTCTAGTAGTCAACGTCGCATGATCGGTTGCCGCCTCCATCCATGCGACATGTCACAAATTTATGGAGCAACATCATCAGTGAGACTTAGTCTCTGGTTTGGCCACGTGATGCCCTCCGATGGTGCAACGTCATCGCCTTTCGGGTATTTTTCGCAATCTTCAAAAAAGCATAACTTTCGCGTACGAGCTCTGTTTTTGACATTCTTTATATCCATGCTAGATATTTCCGAGTACTACAACTTTCCTTTACATCTCATCAACTAATTTCTACTCTATTTTAAATTCATATCTATATAGAGATTACATTGTTAAAATCCATGCAAAATTCGTAACTCCATCATACAAGCTCTGTTCTCGACTATCTATAAATCGATGGATTCATATTTACGAGATATTCAACTCTCATTTATGTTGTTTTGGCTTGAAATCCATTGATTTTCATTTCAATTTATGTGTTGCACACTTGTGTACCATGTCACACCTAAACTTTGAAAAATCAAGACTATTTATCCTAAATAGTTAGTTATTTTTAAACATTTATCTATTTTAATTAGTAAAATTTATAATAACGTTTTATAAAAATATTATAAGCCCGTTATGTTTTTCCATATATTATAAGCCCGTTATGTTTTTCCATATATATGTACGAATATATAAATATCATTTATATAACTCGTATTGCGTACAAATGATTCTTATTTACTTACGTTTATCCTATTCGAGGATTTAATTATTCGTTAAAATGAATATTTTTAAAACGTCTAGCCCAAATTAACAAGCGTTACCATTTTCCCCACTTAGGATGAATTCCACCCCGAAATCACAAACTCAGCGAAATAGCGCGATCTCCATCGCTCGCTTTCAGTTTCTTTCCTAAGTAAGAATTGTCTTATGTATTATGCTCACACAATACTAAATCACTAACTCTATTTTCTTATACTCAATACAATATTCTTGGTTCCTTTATGACAGCTTATCTGCCTCTTGACCTAGTTTCATCATCGAAATATCAACTATGTTGTTAATTTTTATTCTATAACCAAACAATTCATTTTCATTGAATTTCCACACGGAACCATCACCTTTATCACTAAGGTTTAAAGGAAAAAGTTAACGAACTTAATTGTTTTGTATCCGCTTCAAGTTTCGACTTTGTCGGACTATACTAATTTTCACATCATCACCAACATAAGTATTCTCAAGATAATCAGAGAACAGTCAAAACCTTTACTCATTCATGATAGTGAGTCTTACAAAAATAATCAAAACTTTTACTCGTTTATGAAAATGTGTCTTACAAAAACATTCTCTATATACCAATTCATCATATATGCAATGCCTAGAAAGGCTTACTTTTATCTATTAGTCAACTATAACTTATAACACATCATGGTTCTATACGATCCTGGGATACTTGATGATAAGATCTAAGAGAAAATTATTCCATTTTTATCCGTAGGTAAAGTTTTCAAGTTCGCTTACAATAATTAATGTTGTTTTCTCACTTTCCAGTCAATACATCCATTATACCATTATCATATCAACAATCGAAGCTAATAAATATTTCTTAGCTTCCGATGCTGCAACTCTCCTGGATCTTGATGTCGAATCCGAAGTCGAGATTCCCTTTGCACTTTTGTCTTAATGATTGGTTCTCTCCTATTTAGGCTCGATCACTCACATGATGTTATAATTAATCAATGCCCATATTTGCTCTGCCTATGCCATTTTTAGCCCTCTTTCATTTTAGAAGAAACTTTTAATTGTTATATTGATGACTTTATCTTCCCCAACGCAGTATCACTGCTTATTCTCAAAACGAACGATCTTCTTGTATTTTATAATCACGGTCTGATCAAGATCACGACAAGCACAAACTCTTATAACAAAGTTTACGTGTACACAATAGTTTAAGTGTGTTTTATTAATGTACTACAAGCAACAACGACAATTTTTGAACTCAATATTTATTTTCCTATTTTTTGGGACAATCAACCTTGTCGTGTTTCACTTGATCATCTTGACCATATCTAAAGTATCTGGAAACATACACTATAACATCCCAAAACTGAAGGCCAAAAATTTCATTTTTAATTAAGTGGTTTATAAAATAACTTATCAAGACATTGCTAAAATTATGTCAATACATAAAACCGTAGTGTCATGTCTCACAACCATAACATCAAAAGTAATGAAAAATTAGAGTACAATCCCAGAAACCCAAAGTGGAAACCATGTGTGTGTGTGATACGCTGCTACACTGCTGACTCCTTCCCCTTCGACGAAGAGGTACCTGAAACCAAAACCAAAAACTATAAGCACAAAGTTTAGTGAGATCCCCCATCATACCGCATACCATATAATATCGCCGGTATCTTTCAACCGATAACTGCTATTGATATCTTTCAACTGGTAACCGCCATCGGTATCTTTCAACCGGTAACTGGGGACTATTTCACCCCTACCACTAGCATACAATAGCAAGATATAAACATACGATCAGGCATATCGGGGTACTGAATTACCCCTTCGTCCTAACGACCTATGCTAAGAAAAGACAATTCCCTGT
Source organism: Lactuca saligna (assembly GCF_052625555.1). Lineage (NCBI taxonomy): Eukaryota > Viridiplantae > Streptophyta > Magnoliopsida > Asterales > Asteraceae > Lactuca > Lactuca saligna. Next base: position 197,015,037 of record NC_136425.1, read on the forward strand.
CACTACCACTGACACAAATATCATATCATGCAGCCATATTTCATGACCAAATCATATAACCAAACCAAGATAATTATCACAAATACAATTATCAACTAAATACCCCTATTGGTGGGTCGACATTATGGCCTTAGACCCAACCTTACTGGAAGGTAACTTACCTCGATGTTGTGTAGTGTCTGAACTGTCCTCTGCACGAAGATCGACTCTCCTCGACTCCTGAATCCCTACACCACAATCCTCAAGTCATCGAACATAACATTTGATCCCAAACAAGGTCAATACCATAACCAATCAAACTAAACACCTAGTTGACCTGATTGACCGTGTTGGTCTACCAACTCGTCGAGTCCATGCTCCACTAACTCGATCTAACCCCGACTCCACTCGTCGAGTCTAGCAAGAACTCCTCGAGTTCTCCTTCATTTAAACCATTGGGACCATCTTCATCCGAATCGCCAAGATCTTCCTTCAACTCAACGAGTTCATCTACCTCATTAAAACATGTCTAATCTATGACTTGCCAAGTTGTATGAACAACTCATCGAGTTCATCTTCAACGGTTGGGAGATTGCATTGGACTCGCCGAGTCTGTTCATATACTCACCGAGTCCCATTATTCCCAGGTCCCTTTACGTGTCTAAGCATCTACGAGACTTTCATCCCAAACAATTGGTCCATCCACAAAAAGGATTTGGTGGTCAATACATACCGACTCGCCGAGTTCCAAGAACAACTTGTCGAGTGCCTTCTTGACCCTTACTATACAGCTGATTTAAATGGGTCTTAACACATCAAAACCTTAGATCTGGCCTCCTAATGTCCATTTTATACGTAAAGTTCCAAACTTGGTGCACATGCATGGGGTTTTTTGGCTCAAAAATCCATAAAAGGTGCTCTACAATGTGCATGGGGCTCTCATGGCCATAAAGTTGGCACCTTTATGCCATGAGACCACTCCAATGACTCAGATCTGAAAGTAGAACCGCTTAAATCATTTCATAAATCCGAAAATGGCTTGTGAAACTCTAAATGCACCCAAAATGTAAGCCCTAAAGATGAATAACCAAATGGAAGACCAAAACAAGGGGTAATTACCTTGATTGAGCTGAATATGGAATGACATCTCTAGATCTACAAGCCCCTATTCGAATTCCCAAGCTTTCCTTTCAAGCTTCACAAACCACCCAAAAGCACCAAAATGGCCTTAGATCACTCAAATATGGTTAGGGTTTTGATATACAGCTTCTTGGGAGAGATAGGGACGAGGGAGGCTGAGTTAAGTCGTTTAAATAGGGTGCAAACCCTCAGATTTAGGGTTTCGCTAAAACAGTACCTACTCGCCGAGTCAGTCTCTCGACTCGTCGAGTAGGTCACTTAATATGCACACGGATCACGACCCTACTCGATGAATGGGGCCACCAACTCGTCGAGTCCAGAGAAAATACAAAAATGCTTAAATTAAATGCGTACCAGGAATCAGGTGTTACAAATCTCCCCCACTTATTTTAGACTCCGTCCTTGATGTCTGCTGCTTGACCCTGAAAAAGTTCGGGGTAATGCTCATTCATCTCTTCCTCCGGCTCCCAGGTCCATTCCGAGCCCATGCGGTGCTGCCACTACACCCTTACCAGTTCCACCCTCTTGTTCCTCAGATCCCTTAACTTTCGGTTAAGGATTGCCATTGGCCACTCGATGTAGTTCAGGCTGTCATAAACCTGGATATCCTCTAAAGGCTCCACTGCTGAATCATCCACCAAACATTTCCATAACTGGGAGACGTGAAAGGTGCTATGAATCTGACTGAGTTCGGTCGGTAGATCTAGCCTATATACCACGTTGCCCATCCAGGCTATAACCCTGAAGGGTCCACTATACTTGGTGACCAGCTTGCCCTGCTTTCTGAATCGAATGATGCCTTTCTATGGAAACACCTTCAGGAGTACCATATCCCCGACCTAGAACTCCAGGTCCAACTATTTCTTGTCGCCATAGCTTTTCTACCGACTCTGAGCAGTTTGAAGCCTGCTCCTAACCTATTGGATCTTCTTTGTAGTCTTGAGTACCACTTCGGTACTTCCCATGTCTCTTTGCCTAACCTCTCCCCAGCATATGAGGGTCCTGCACTTCCTCCCATACAACATTTCTAAGGGAGGATGGTCGATACTCGCATGATAGCTATTGTTATAAGAGAACTCAGCCAACAGAAGGTAAGTATCCCAACCACCTCCGAAGTATAAAACACAGGCCCGCATCATATCCTACAGAGTCTGGATGGTCTACTCGCTCTGACTATCCATCTATGGGTGAAAGGCGGTGCTAAAATGCAGTCGAGTACCCATCTTGTCATGAAACTTCTTCCAAAACCTAGAAGTGAACCGCACGTCCCTGTCTGAAATCATCAAAACTAGCACCTTGTGCCGCGCCACTACCTCCCGGATGTAGATGTCAGCCAACTTTTCGGCCGAAATACTTTCCTGAATCAGAATAAAATGGGCGCTCTTGGTCAATCGATCAATGATGGACCATATCGAATCCACCCCTCGTGCGGTCTTGGGAAGCTTCGTAATGAAGTCCATAGTAATATCCTCCCATTTCCACAATGGGATATCCAACGGTTGGACCTTGCCGTGAGGTCTATGGTGCTTAGCCTTGACCTTCCTGTAGGTCAGGCACCTTTACACAAACCAAGCTATGTCCTTCTTCAGACAGGGCCACCAATAATCGAGACAAAGATCCCTATACATCTTCTTCGTCCCGTGATGGATGGAGAACCTGGATTCGTACGCCTCTGCCATTAGTACCTGGTGCACACCCCCATGATACGGGACCCACACCCTACGGTGAAGAGTCAACAATCCCCGACTATCATAGTTGAAGGAGGAAACCTGACCCACAGTTCTCTCACTCTTCCGATGTTACTCCTTCATGGCCTCCTGCTGGGCCTCCTGAATCTGCTCCAACAATGTAGTCACAAATGTCATCCTCCGACAGATGTCCCTGATTGGTGCTGCCTTATGGCTAAGCGCATCGGCCACGACATTGGCCTTCCCCGAGTGGTAGAGGATATTGCAATCATAATCCTTTACCACATCAAGCCACCGACGCTACCTCATATTCAGATTTGGCTGGTCCATGAGATACCTCAGGCTCTTGTGGTCAGTGTAAATGGTACAACGCACCCCATAGAGGTAAATGCGCCAAATCTTCAGGGGGAAAACAACAGCCCCTGACTCCAAATCATGCGTCGGGAATTCGCATCGTTGGGTTTCAGCTGCCTTGAAGAGTAAGCTATAAAATACCCTCTCTGCATCAATAACACGCCCAAACCTGAGATGGTTGCATCGTAGTATACCACAAAGTCCTCCATGCCCTCTGGCAGGGCTAAGATTGGCGCCTCACACTATCTCTGCTTCAATGTCTCAAATGCGGCGTGCTGCTCAGGCCCCCATCAAAAGACCACAACTTTCCTCATCAACCAGGTCAGGGGCACGACTATCTTGGAGAAGTCCTGAATAAACCTCCGATAGTAGCCTTCCAATCCCAGGAAGCTCCAAATCTCAAATGGAGACCTCGGAACCTCCCGCCTCATCACGGCCTCTACCTTGGCCGGATCATCCAAAATCTCGCCCTGGTTGACAAGGTGCCCAAGAAACTGCACCTCGCGCAACTAGAACTCGCACTTGGAGAACTTAGCATACAAGCTCTCCCTCCTCAAAGTATCCAAAACCTCTCGCAAGTGCTCCTCATGCAGCTCTCGAGTCTTGGAATAAACCAAGATTTCATCAATGAAAACTATCATAGACCGATCCAATATCGGTCTGGACATGCGGTTCATGAGATCCATGAATGTGGCAAGAGCAATGGTGATCCTGAAAGGCATAACGCATCCAGAACGCAGTCCTCTACACATCCAGAACGCAGTCCTCTACACATCCTCCTCCCTGATCCTCATCAGATGATATCCTGAATGCAGATCAATCTTAGAGAACCAAGACACTCCCTGAAGCTGGTCGAAGAGGTCATCAATCCTCGGGAGTGGGTAACGGTTCTTCACCGTTACCTTATTCAACTCCCGATAATCTATACACATCCGATGCGACCCGTCCTTTTTCTTCACAAATAGAATCGGGGCTCCCCAGGGTGAACTGCTCGGTCTAATGAATCCCTTGTCTAACAGCTCTTGCAGCTGCGTAGACAACTCTTGCATCTCAGGAGGAGCCAATAGATATGGTGCCTTGGCTATCTGAGCCGCACTAGGGAATAGGTCGATCCTGAACTCTACATGCCTCTCCGGAGTTATCCCAGGCAACTCCTCAGGGAATACATCCGCAAACTCTCGTACCACGGGCACATCACCCAATGTTGCCTTAACCGCTTCCCGTGTATCCATAACATAGGTGACAAATCCTGCGCAACCCTCCTGAAGGTAGCGCTGAGCTCTTGCTTCTGAACATAGAGCTGGTCCTCATTGTGGCCTCTCGCCCTGAACCGCCAGCTCTCCCCCACTTGGGGTCTTGATATGCACCAACTGATGCACGCAGTCAATCACTACCTCGTCGGGGCTTAATCAATCCATGCCTATAATAAGCTTGTTCCCCCGCAACGATATGGGAACTAGATCTACTAGGTAACGCTCCTCGAACATCCTCAAAACACAATCTCGGTAGACCTCTGATGCTCGCACTGACCGGTCGTCCACAATCTCGACCTCCAAAGGGCAATCTAGCATGCCCGAAGACTCAAGATACTTCTTGGTAAGTGCAAGAGAGACAAATGATCGGGTAACACCCGAATCAAACAATACCAGAACTGGGATACCGTTCACATGGAACTATCCTAAACAACTCACATACATAACATATCAAAATTATAGCGACATAACATAAAAGTATAAGAAAGAAATCGTACCTGTTACCATATCGGGTGTAGCGCTTGCCTCCTTGGCTGTCAATTGAAATGCTCGGCTCTACACCACTGGAGCCTCTACCTTGGCCTTCCGGCCATCCGTCACCCGTGCCAATGCTGGGGTCGGCACCGTCGCTGGTGCTGCTACTATCGCTACTGTCAATCTAGGGCAGTTGTCCTTTTTATGGCCCCTCTGATTGCAATGAAAGAAAATAAGGTATGATATCTGAACCGTGGGAGCAGGGGCAGTACAATCCCTACCAAAATTTCCAATCTGGCCGCACTTATAGCAGCCGGAAGCCGACCCAGTGCGGCAAACTCCCTCATGTGACCGACCGCACTTTCCACAGCGGTCCCGCCCCTACTGGCCCTTCGACCTTGCGTTGAATCCCTTGGTTTTCTTCCTCGAAACCCCTGCAACCTACGTAGTCTCTAACTTCCTCCTCCTGAGGTGCTCTAAATCAATCTCCCTCTCCCTTGCCTGGCAATCATGGACTCAAAGGTCGGGCAGGCTGAATAGCTGAAATGCTCCCGAATGTTGGGTCTCAATATATCATGATAGCGGGTCTTCCGAATCTCCTCATCCCCCGCATACTGGGGTACCAACAAGGCCTCTCCCGGAACATGGCGGTGATCTCCCCCATGGTCTCCGTTGTCTGTCTCATATCTAAAAACTCTCTAGCCAGCTGCTGAAGCTCCACAGCTGGCGCAAACTCAGCCCTGAATCGGGTCACGAAATCTGACCAAGTCATAACCTCGATGGCTGGGGCTCCCAACGAACCACCAACTAACTCCCACCAATCCCTGGCTTGATTCCTCAAACATCGTATAGGAAAACATACCTTCGAACCTTCCAGTAAGAAGCTCATCAACTGCACATACTCAATGTCTATGATCCATCTCCTGGTAGCAATGGGGTCCTTTACCCCATGAAAATCTGGCACACCACTCCCTCGGAAGTCCTTGAAGGATAATGTGCGTGTACCTGTCTAGCTAGATGCCAGATCACTCCTGAATGCCCAGAGGTGATCCTCCATAAGCTCAACAATCCCCTCCTTGATCAACCTGAAAATGACCGAGGTCACATCAACGATACCTCTCGTGATCTCAGATGCGATGAACTCGCGTAGCCCATCATCAACCTGTCCAGATCCTGCACTTAAGCCTAATGGATCCTGATCCTGAACTTGATCCTCCTGCTCCATGTCGTGTGATCACCATACTGAAAATAAACACATAAACTTCAGGATCATACATACCCCCGAGAGGTCTCACACACTCTCCAAGTTTCCTAGTTCCATCTCAACCTTCCTTGACTCGAGTACAGATCCTATGCTCCCAGTCGTACGGTCCCACACTACCTTCCACATCTATCCATACTTTCCTCAAGGGTTGATTCAACTTCACCAAGTCCCTCTACCTATACCATTTCCTACTAATCTCATCTTAGGCTTTCATAGGGCACTCTTCGACCTACTCTCCGCCATCAGGTGCACTAGGAGTCCCTAGTTCCTTTCCCTAACTAGCTTGCGAATACTGTTACATATCCGCTCACTAGTTAGTTAAAGTTAGCTGGGACCCCTTAAGCACAAAGCAAGCAACATTCATGTATCGAGTAACCACATCAGGCTATCCTACTTCTGACTAAACAGTCCTAGAATATAGCTCATACAACAGGAATTCAAGGCCTCCTCTAGATCCTTAACCCTACTCTAGCATGCAGTTCTTAGAATCACGAATCATACACATAACATAACAAGTATGGGTATCTTGGGGAAAACTTACTTGAGCTCGGCCGGTCACACGCATCACATACCTTGTCATTTCTCAAAATTCCTTAACTTAGAATTTTAGAATTGTTTTCCTTGAAAAATATTTTAGTCCCTCGGTTTGAGTTCAGACACCCTGAGGGTGAGTCCGAATCCGTCAAACCAGGGCTCTGATACCAACTTGTAACATCCCAAAAATCAAGGCCAAAAATTCCATTTTTAATTAAGTGGTTTATAAAATAACTTATCAAGACATTGCTAAAATTATGTCAATACATAAAACCGTAGTGTCATGTCTCAAAACCATAACATCAAAAGTAATGAAAAATCATAGTACAATCCCAGATACCCAAAGCGGAAACCATGTGTTTGTGATACGTTGCTACACCACCGGCTCCTTCCCTTTCGACGAAGAAGTACCCGAAACCAAAACCAAAATGTAACATCCGGATTCCTAGGTATATTATTCTAATATTTTTATTTTTGGAATTTGTGAAGAAACTCGGCGAGTTGATGCTTAGACTCGCCGAGTAGGGTCGCGGATTATCATCTGGGTTCGCAACTGGACTCGGCGAGTCCATAAGTGGACTCGGCGAGTCCACGCTCTTTAATGAAACCGTAATCCCCTGGGGTTGGAGCCTATTTATGGGCACTCATAGTCCCCCATTGCGGCTACCAGTCCCTTGAGAGAACCCTAAGTGAGCTAAATCGTTTGGGAGGAAGGAGAAGCTATATTTGATCTTTCTATCTTTGGTTTAGCAAGAAAAAGGTGATCAAGAGCAAGAGGAGACTGAAGGAAGTGTGATTCTAGTGGTTTCAGAGTCTAGAGACTTCAACTTGAGGTATTTATTCGGACCTTCTTCAGTTTTGGTATTAATTCATAGAGTTAGGGTTTTCTAACCTCTTTTGAGGATGGTTATGTGGAGCAATTGGTCCCTTCTTGAGTTTATGATTTGGATCTGGACTCAAAGAGGTCCAAAGACCTTAACCCTTGGAGCTTTATGAGTTATATTGGGAGTCATGAGCTTAGAATGTCGTTTTTGGGGCTAAATCACCAAATGAGACCATCTAGATGATATATGAGTGTCAAGGTCTGGACTTTACGTGATTATTATGCTTGGGAAGGCCAGATCTATGGGTTAGAGGAACAGATCTGACCTCAGGAGGTCAATGGAGTTTGTGCATGGCATGTACTCGCCGAGTTGTTCTTGAGACTCGACGAGTTGAGTCGGGGTGGCCCCGCGATTCATACCTGGGGACTCGTCGAGTAAAGAGAGGGACTCGACGCGTTAAATGTGACTAAAGAGTTAGTGGACACATGCGGACTCGCTGAGTTGCCCAACTGCACTTGACGAGTCGGGTCAAAGTTTGATCGTTGACTTTGTTTGACTTTTAGGGTTTGGTCAATAATGAGGGCCTTGGAGCCAAAGGAGGGGTAAAATGGTCTTTTACCCTTCTGAGGGTGCCTAGAGAGGGCTGAGTCTAGTTCTGAGAGTTATATTTATGAGAGTATTACTTTATGTGTTTAGGCGGAGGCTAGATCGTATTTCTACCGAGTCAGTGATTTACCGGGACATCTAAGGTGAGTCTTCTCACTATGCTTTACCTTGAGTGGTAATTAGAGTTATGTGACAAAATTATTGTATGCTATTATGTGATGTGTTGTACTGCATTATTTCTATGTGGTTTATATCATGTGTATATCAAAGTGTATCAGAGTTAGAACCGAAAGGTTCACAGAGTTAGGACCAGAGGGTCCACAGAGTTAGGGCCCACGGGCCCACAGAGTTATAGCCTCGAGTGGCTAGTATGTGTTATGTATGGTATTTTGGGGAACTCACTAAGCTTTACGCTTACAATGTTATGTGTTATGTGTTTCAGGTACCAGTGACGATCGCGGGAAGGCGCCGACAGGATTCGTACACACGCATGGGTTTTTATGTATTTTGATCTTGGGAAATATTTGTGAAACAAAGTATGATACAATGGAGTTTTATCAATAAATATGTTTGGAAAGGTGTGTTTAAAAATGAAAAAAAAATTGTTTTCGATTTTACGGTGTTACACCAAATTTGTAAGCACAAAGCTTAGTGAGTTCCCCCATCATACATCATACCATATAATATCGTTGGTATCTTTCAACCGGTAACTGCCATCGGTATCATTCAACTAGTAACTATCATCGATATCTTTCAACCGGTAACCGCCATCAGTATCTTTCAACCGATAACCGCCATCGGTATCTTTCAACCGGTAACTGCCATCAATATCTTTCAACCGGTAACTGGGGACTATTTCACCCCTACCACTAGCATACAGTAGCAAGATATAAACATACAGTCAGGCATATCGGGGTACTGACCTACCCCTTGGTCCTAATAACCTATGCTAGGGAAAGACAATTCACTGTCACTACCACTGACACATATATCATATCACGTAGGCATATCTCATGAACAAATCACATAACCAAACCAAGATACTTATCACAAAGACAACCATCTACTAAATACCCTTGTTGGTGGGTCAGCATTATGGCCTTAGACCCACCCCTACTGGAAGGTAACTCACCTCGATATCGTGTAGTGTCTGAACCATCCTCTGCCCAAAGATTGACTCTCCTCGACTCCTCAATCCATACACGACAATCCTAAAGTCATCAAACATAACATATGACACTAACCAAGGTTAATACCATAACTAGTCAAAGTCAACACCTAGTTGACCTGACTCGCTGAGTTGGTCTACCAACTCGTCGAGTCCATGCTCCACTAACCCGATCCAACCCTGACTCCAGTCATCGAGTCTAGCAAGAACTCCTTGAGTTCTCCTTCATTCAAACCATCAGGACCATCTTCATATGACTCGCTGAGTTCTTCCTTCAACTCGGCGAGTTCATCTCCCTCATAAAAACGTGTTCAGTATGACTCGACGAGTTGTATGAACAACTCGTCGAGTCCATCTTCAACGGTTGGGAGATTTCATTGAACTCACCGAGTATATTCAAACACTCGCCGAGTCCCATGATTCTCAAGTCCCTTTACATGTCTAAGCATCTACATGACTTTCTTCCCAAAGAACTGGTCCATCCACAGAAAGGATTTGGTGGTCAATACACACCGACTTGCCAAGTCCCTTCTTGACCGTTACTATATTGCCGATTTAAATGGGTCTTAACACATCAAAACCATAGATTTGGCCTCCTAATGTCCATTTTATATGTAAAGTTCCAAACTTGGTGCACATGCATAGGGTTTTTGGCCCAAAAATCCATAAAAGGTGCTCTACAATGTGCATGGGGCTTTCATGGCCATAAAGTTGGCACCTTTATGCCATGAGACCCCTCCAATGACTCAAATCTGAAAGTAGAACGCCATGAATCACTTCACAAATATGAAAATGGCTTGTAAAACCCTAAATGTACCCAAAATCTAAGCCCTAAAGATGAACAACCAAATGGAAGACCAAAACAGAGGGTAATTACCTTTATATGAGCTGAATATGGAATAAGATCTCTGGATCTACAAGCCCCAACTCGAATTCCTAAGCTTCTTCTTTCCTTTCAAGCTTCACAAACCACCCAAAGGCACCAAAATGGCCTTAGATCACTCAAAAACGGTTAGGGTTTCGATATACAGCTTCTTGGGAGAGATAGGGATGAGGGAGGTTGATTTAAGTCATTTAAATAGGGTGCAAACCCTCAGATTTAGGGTTTTCCTGAAACAGCGCCTACTCGCCGAGTCGGTCTCCCGACTCGTCGAGTAGGTCACTTAAATTCCTGCGGATCACGACCCTATTCGATGAGTTGGGCCACCAACTCGTCGAGTACCAGAGAAAATACAGAAATGCTTAAATTAAATGCGTACCGAGAATCAGGTGTTACATACAATAATCATCCTTATGCTTCCTTTCATCCTCTCCACGTAAACCGAAAATTCTCTGACTTGTTGAACGAGTATCAAACTCTTGGACTTCTTAGCTATTGGTGGTGCGTGAACCTGCACTTGTTCTTCGTCCTCTGCTGGATCTTTGGTTCTAACTTTCGATTTACAAATTCGACTTTTCATTAGAGACGCCTTATCATTCTTATTATGGTGTAAAATCAACCTAAGATATGTTCTTTACATTGGCTAGAACAACTGACAGAATGGTCACACTTCAATGACCTTCCATTGCACAACGCAATAGATACATAACTAATTAGACTATTGTTTTACGAGTCAATTACTAACAAGGAAGAAACCTTACTTCATGTTCTAATGCAATACAATCACATTATAGCAGATAGTATATCTAGCTATTGGCTGCATACTCTTAACGAAGGCTAAAATTCTTCTATCGATCACCTCGATCATCTCTTTCTTCAATCTCCTAACTAAATTTTGTCGTTACATAGGATATGGTTCTCTGAACCAATTAACTAGGGTCCGAACAAAAATCATTTTCCTAGTTATCATCGTAACGTAGGTAATAAAAGAAACAAACTAAATGAACTCAACTACTAGTGCCTTAGTAACCTTATGGCTCTTCCTGATCCAAGTATGGATCATGTGCTTCTAGTAGTATAAGCCTTTACTCCCTTTCACACCTCTGCATACTCTTTCTAAGAATTTCCCTGCAGTCCCCAAGTCATTATATTAGAAAACTACAAAGTAATTTAAGACACATGAATGTGTTCAAAAAATACATACAAAAATTCTTCCTGGACTCTACTAGGAGTTCCGAGTCTCTATCAGACACATATTAGCTTTCATGTAATTGTCTTCTAGGATCTTTTTCATGCATATACTTAATCTAGCATATTCTAAATCTATGCTACACCTTTTCAACTTTAATGATTCACATAAATTTTCAACATCAGAGAGGTATTTTAGGAAATGCCTCTACTCATAATTTTATCTCCACAACAACACTTCTTCTCCTCCACTTTGGATCGTATCTCACTAATAAGTCGTTTTATGATAGAATGTATCAGTATCTTGTCGTAAAGGTTTGTTTTGGTGGCATAATTACATGTAATCACCAAAAATACTATATTCACTTGTCAATACTTCCAATTTTACAACAATCCTCTAAGGCTCACATGATAGGGATCCATAATGCTATGATCGTATGTTAAACAACAAGTCCACTTCCAAGTTCTTCGTATAAATTTTCCCTAGTTTCCAGTCAGCATGGCATGCTACAACTTAATTTACTCTAGTGGTATGAAGATAAATGCTATCCAATTACTTGTACCACCTTTTGACATATGCAAATCACCATGCATATCTTCCCTTAATTATCCTCAAATCTGGAGAGTCTGCTTCGTAGATGCATCTCTTTTTCATAGTTACTTCATAGGAGTTAATCCGAGGAAGTCTGCATTTCTACTACATCTCAACATGTTCGGGTAGCTTCAACTTGATTCTTTTTCATCTTCCAAACCAATAATCTATGTTGCAAAACACTATAGATGTATTGCTACTCATGTTAAGTACTGTAACTTATTAAGTAGGTAAGTTACTCATGATTTCGCCAAACAATGATGATTTTCACCATCTTAGTGATGTATGTTAAATTACGCTTAACATATTAAGGAACTTTCATAAGGATGTGGCAAAAGTAAATTGTCACTTAGTATGATTAAATACCAAGTCAGAACATCATGCATGTGATACATATAATCTCTTAACGCACTAATTAAGATACATAGTTCCTCGCATAATAGACAAACTCTCAGCCTAATGATTCCGAAAACTTTGCCAGCCTTAATGTCTAGACTTTCTTGAATTCTACTGAATTCTGCACAATATCGAATATAACTTCAGCGTCGGTATTGCTAGAGTATTTGTCAGCATCTTTAGTTATTATGAATTTGCGAGCAGTTACTACTTCAATCTGGATGGCGTTGGAAACGCCAATCGATGGGATGACTTCATGGATCACGGAAAAAGTCTTTCAGCACGCCATTTGAAAATGTACTTTACACATACAATACTCATCCAAATGTACTAGTGTTTTACCAAGCAGACTCTAAAGGTATGACACCACTCAATGGGTTTTATTTACAATACTACTTGATAATATTCATAAGTCTCCTTAAACCCTCAAAAATTTTATATGGCAGTTCTAATACAATAAGTATACAATTAGAATCTATACACATAAAATTTTCAAATCCAAGTTGGCAAGAGACCTTAAATTTCTCCAAGTAATAGAAATCTAGGTAAGTAACCTAAGGCATGCTATATTATTTATCATTTCACACATATTAGCATATAAGGCATCTTTCCTAAAGTATGCTAGTGCACATCATATTTGATGAGTGTTATATACTACTTTGAAGACCATCACATAACTAACTTTTGAGAACATGCAACCTAGAAATATTATATGGCCTTTCTCATAATAGCAACATTCTGTGAAACTTCTAAATAACCTTTCTAAAATAAAAAATCACAAAGGTTAATAAATATACCTTATTGATATTATCGTAAATAGCAATGCACTTTCAAGAACCCTTCTTGGAATGCTTGCCTCAATAGTGTAGAAGCCTCTAATGAATCACACCCAAACAATATGATCGAAGTAGAGAGAGGGGATAGTACCATTTTGAAATTCTTTATGATTGTGCAAGGTTCTTGGGTCTTATGGAAGTCCCATATTTATTGTTGTAGGAAACTCTAATTTGAATTCAAAATAATAATATTATATTACATTTCAAATTCACTTTCCTTATCAATCAAAGAGGCTTCTAGAAATCCTAGAAAGGGCCTCCAAAACCGTCCCCTCCTAAGGTGTTCTACAATGTTTCATTGTTCAACATTTGAACAATTACACTATAACCCTTAGACCGGTTAATTAATTCTAATTAATCTAGAACAATTAGTTAAATTAACTATGATTAATTCTCAATTATTTACTTCCATTTATAACTAATATATTAATCCTGTAATAGATTAATATATTATATTTCTCTCTTAATATCAATCTAGGTCGTTTCTTGGTTATGAGGGTAATCCAAAGCACTTCATTATTATTCATTCAATATACCAATTTAGTTAAGACCTTAGACACCCTAATGTAATAATCTCCTACTTAGATAAGTTGTCAACTATGATTGTAGGTATAACTCTCTAAATAACTAGTAAAGAGTGCATTCCAAGCCACTACCAAACTCTGATTAAATCAGGCGATATCCATAAGATAGCTGATCAAATATTCTGCCGTTCTTCCTGATATCGTATGGACACGAGACAAGGATTATAATCAATCTCATGGTCTAAGATTCTATTTCTCGATTTCCCGATTTGTGATGACGTCATTAGACTACTAACTGAATACATCAATTTGGTTTTGGCTGGACCCAACACTATAATGTCAACATCAAATCACCGATGGGCCCAAAGAGATCGCTTTCCCTAAATAAGAAAAAGCAACGAATAATTTTCGACTATATAATCATACATTTTACTTGTCATTTCATACACGTAAATACACTTTATGACATCCTGTTACAAATGTGTTGATGCAAACCGATGTACAATAGATCCATAACCTATGACTTATATATCTCCACTTTAAGAATAGAATATATAATCGTCTTAGAATTACTAGTGATTAAAATCCATGAAGTAATATCTAAGTGCGGGTTTAACCAATACTGGAAATTTGTATTTTCTAAGTACTCATGAACATTACAACATTCCCCATGCAATGTCTACTCCCTATGGATAATCTACAAATGATTAATGACAACCTTAAATCATTATCAACTACCCAAAAGCATGAATAACTGTGACATTTCAAATAAATTAATATTTAGGAAGTAAAACATGTAAAGTGAAACACAAGAATAAATTAATTCACAAATGGTATCACTCGATTTGAATATAAATGAATCCTCATTAATCCATCACTGTTCAGTTACAATTTATTATTCTTAAATTATCTTAAAACTATCAAATAACTACCAAAATTTAGAATCTAACAATATGTCTTAGCCTAGTGCTCCTAGCATGCTGAAAATGCTTGATCTTCCTCAATCCTTTTGTGAGATGATCAATAGAATTATCCTCTAATGATACTTGATTCACCATGATTCTTACTTTTTCTTCTCGATGTCGAATGTGATGGTCTTTTCTATCAATGTGACTTTATCTACCATGATCGTTTGTTTTTTGAAAGTAAACGCACGCTCGCTGTAGAAGAAAATGCCTACTTGTTTTTGGATTGAATGAACCACTCCAAGATCTTTGATGAAGTTTTTGTACCATGCCATTTTCTTGTTTACCTCACTTGCTGCAATGTACTCTGATTCACAAGTAGAATCAACCACCATCTATTTCTTGGAACTCTTCCAAGTTACCGGTCCACCATTCAATAGAAGTACCTAAGTAGATTGCAAATAACTATTATCCTAATTTTTCTAAAAGTTGGGGTCACTATAATCACTCACCCTTAATACTTCTTTTCTACCAAAACTAAGATCATGTCTTTCATTTTTTGTAAACACTTAAGTATATTATTCATTGCTATCCAATGATCCATGCCAATATTTTCCTGATATTTGTTAACCATGCACAAAGCAAAAGCTACATCAGGTCGAATATAGGTCATAACATACATGATTAGTCCTATAGACGAAGCGTATGGGACTTGAATCATCGCATGTATTTACTTATCACTACTGGTACACTGAGTCTTACTCAATTTAATAGTATCATGTAGGGGTAAATCCCCTATCTTGGATTTCTGCATATTAAACCGTTTCAATATTTTATCCAAATAAGTACTTTGTCTAAGGTCAAGAAAACGTCTCTCCCTATCTCCATAAATCCTTATTCCAAGTATGTATGTGGATTCTCCTAGATCCTTCATAGCGGAACACTTTCCAATACAAGACTTCAAGTCTTGCAAAGTTGGAATGTCATTTCCTATAAGGAGTATTTCATCAACATACAAAACTGGAAAGTTCACTAAACTCCTACTAGGTTTGACATATATGCAAGACTCGTCTTCACTTCTAGATAATTCAAACTCTTTGATCTTTCCATGTAAATATGGATTCCACTTACGAGATGCATGTCTCAATCCATAGATGGACTTCTCAACCTTATTAGGGAATCTTTGCATGCTCAAAACCTTCTGGCTGAGCCATATAAACATCCTCAGTCAGTTTCCCATTAAGGAAATCAGTTGAAGCATCCTCCATAGTCATGATAAGCAGTTATGGCAAGCATTACCATAATCGAATTAATCTTGGGAACTGGTGAAAAGGTCTAATCATAGTCAATCCCTTGAGTTTGAGTAAAGACTTTTGCAACCAAACTTGAATTGAAGGTTTGTACATTACCATCCATGTTGGTCTTCTTCTTAAAGTCCCACTTGTACCCTACCGTGTTTGTATCAGGTGTCTGATCCACCAATGTCCACACTTGGTTATCATACATGGATGGGATATCATTATCCATTTCCTCATTCTATTTTTCAACATCAGGGTATGCCACCGCTCCCTTGTGGTTTGCTGGATCATCTAAATTTACCAGTGTACTATCACTGATAAACGTGTACCGATCCTTGGATATATGAAATCCATAAAACGAAGGTGGCTTGCTAACTCTACTGGATCAACAAAGCTGTAATGAATCGTTAATGGGCTCAATAGATTCAACCTCAGGTTGAGAGCTAGTGTCATCAAAGGTTCCTTCATTGGTGATAGAAATTATAAAAGATCGATAGATTCTATATTACGAAATTGAATTATTGAAATGGAGCAATAATGATTGAACAAAAGATCAAATCAATTAATATCAGCAATAGAACAGTTCTTAAGTCGGAACTATTCTTTCTAGCTTCAAAATAACAATGTAAAAGTTGTTACATAATGGATAAATACAAGCACTATTTAAAGACCAAAAAGATAGCAGTTCAAAAAATAGACAAACCCCATTTCAGAACGGAACAATATAAACTAACGAAGACACCAATTTGACACAACATTAAATAAGACTTAACAATCTCCGCCCTTTGTGTCTAATCGGATGGAGGTCTTGTTTATTTCCTTTGATCGTCGAAAATATTTGGCATGATCTTCATAAGGGATGTCCGGATAGATATATACCAATGGATCCTATTCGGAACACATTCGAGATCTGCAACTGAGTTAGACCTGTTCACTTCTGCCTTTGTAAGAATCGAGTTCAGAGCACTTGTAGAGTACAAATTTTTATCTTAAAAAGAACATGCAATTCTTAATTTCATCACCCTCCTTCATTCTGTAGATGATGCTCTAGTGCTTCTTGCCAATGAGTCCTCTTGTCAAATGTTGGATGTTTTCCGGTTGATTAGATGGCTTCAGAATTGGTCTTTTTTTCATAACATAATCTATTTTAACATCCATCTTTGCAATTTCCAGAATGTAACACTTAATCATCCGCTTCAAGTGTTCAATATGGGCTCATACTTCTTCATATTCTTCGCAAATATGTAAAACAACGAAATCCAATCATAAGGATTCATGAATGGAAGACCAGCCAAAGTGTAATCACAAGGAACATGATTTACACCTCGAAATCCTTTGAATTTCACATTTAGAAAGTCCTCTATTTGAACCGGAAAGCCAACCTTCGTTCCCATAATTCTTTTAAGACTCCATGAATTATATTGTAGTTTTGCATACTTCAAATAAAACACAAAGATCTTTCAGTTTACAACATTGTTGGAGATCAAGGATTTTTCTATCTTTTCAAAGCATATGAAGAGAAACGCCCTTGGTGTGATGGGTAAATCCAACTCACACTTTACATAATTATTTATGTCAAAGGGGGCTGTTGGTTCTAACTAGTAGAGATTTAGATCGTCGATTGCTTCATTTTGAAACCACCCACAAGTCCAGGTAGGAAAAACGGATTTGTGATTTTCAAGAATCAGTGTTGAATTCTTGACTTCAGCTTCTTCGACATCAAGTTTTTGCCTGAGGGCTTGAGTTTGTCAAGCTATTTATCCCTTTTATCTCTTGCAGTCCTTTCAGATTCAGTCATCATTGGATCCTCTTCAGAATCCTCTTCAACTTTCTCTTTGCCTTTTTTTTGATCCAGAAGCTATATTATCCTTCCGACCAGACACATTTTCTAAGTTTTTCTAATCTTCTCCCACTTGCTTGGATGAAGACCATGCTTCCTGAAACAACTTGAATCCGACTTAACATTGCGAACAAGGGTTTGAGCTTTTCGAAGAGAGATTGGCGTACAAAGGTTTTAAACATCCGAGACTCACTGATTCACAACAATTGTTGGTTGATATGATAAGTGCAACCTTTAACTAAAAGTTTATCTTCCTCACGCTTGGCGATAGATTCTACATTACGAAACTGAATCAATGAAATGGAACAATAATGATTGAACATATGATAAACTCCATTAATCTCAACAATAGAATAGTTCTTAAGTCAGAATTATTCTTTCTAACTTGAAAATAATGATGCGAAAGTTACTACATAAAGTACAAATACAAGCACTATTTAAAGACCAGAAAGACAACAATTTTGAAAATGCAAGAAGCCCCATTTCAGAATAAGAACACTAAAAAATTACGAAGACACCAATTTGGCATAACATTAAATAACACTTAACAACCTACCCCTGGAAATTTGCATGTCACCCAAAAATCATATTTGAGGTCTCCCCTGGAGTGGAACATCATAATCAATATTTTGAGATGAACCGTCCCCCTGTATTAGAGCGTCATGAGGTTCTGATTGAGTTAGTGTGACACCCCGAAACCGATGGCGGAAACGTTCCAGGGTGGAGGACGTCATGTAAAGTATCACAACCAATGTACATAGCAAGCATAGTAAACACAAAACATTACATTACATTAGGAATATTTACATTTGTTTGAAAGCAAAGTAATACATGTTTTATTTATACATCAGTACGAACAAAAGTAGAGATGAGACTTCTAAATGCTCCGCCTTCTCCAAAAGAACATGTGATACCTTTCTAACGAGAACGTGAGAATACAAGCAGTTTTAAAAATATCAACATAAATTTGGTGAGTTCATAAGCGGTTGGTTTCTGGTGAAAGAATAAGTTTTCCTTTGATTTTATGAAAAAGGTTGTTATCCAAGAAAATCCCATATTTTCTTATAAAAGAAGTTTAGTTATTCATTTGTTAAACAGCCTGTTTATGAAAAGTTGGATTATCCTAGGAAAAACCCTTATTTTCCTTAAACGTTGGTGGTTGGTTATCGATTTGGAATGAAGTGTACAAGTATCTACCATACTTGTAGAGTTTAAGTGAAGTTTCCTGAAGCCTGGTTATCCTTGAAAAGTACATTAGTTTTAACACGTATATAAAACTATTAAGTAGGTAGTAAACTAATTCCTAAGGGTATTAATTTACTAAGTTATTTATTAATTAAAAGTACATCTCCATTATCTAAGTTTGCGAGTTCTATAACCATACGATAAACTAAATATGGCAAGAAGAAGGCCAGTATCATTTTATGACTTTTGTCACCCGTAGACCTGCCGGTCCCACTGTAGCTAGCAGCAAGGTGTGGGGTAATCAGCCCCGTATAGATCTATACACTCAAGTCACGCTCTCCATCCAGTAGATTCTTCTTATAGGGGCGGTCCTCTCCTCGCATATCTCTGTGGAGTGTTACAGAGGACGTGTCTCCAATCTTAAGAATAACGAATTTACATGTAATAATACGGAAAATCCTGCTTGATGAATGGCATGAAATCCTTTATGAAAAATAAAATAGAACATTTTATAATGAGTTTCGCAATTAGTTTGAAAACTAACTCTGCAAGTTAAACAGTTGGTTAATACAGTTTGCTGTGTTAAAAACATACTGAATATGAGACATTTCATACGAAATAATAAGTTTGAGTACAAGATTTCCTTGTACTTTTGCTTGTATTCCCCCACCCTGAAAACATGAAAAGACAGAAAAAGGTGTAGGGGTATGAACTCACCAATCGAGAAATGCACCAGGTAGGATGCTAAGTGTCAGTTTAGGGCTTGAACACGCGCGAGGATCCTATGTAACATGAGGAGATACATAATTATATCTAATTAGACATTGAACTACTAATTAAGTAAGATAATACACTCTGAGGCACGAAAACACTTTATCTCAAGTGTTAGGAATGATACGGGTTGCATCTAAGGGGGTGTAGGGACTAGTTATGGAGTTTACTCTTCAAGAGTAAACTTTTAGAGGAGATTACGGCCCAAAGACCATATCCCCATGAGTTATTCATTTGTTAAACAGCCTGTTTATGAAAAGTTAGATTATCCTAGGAAAAACCCTTATTTTCCTTAAAGGTTGGTGGTTAATTATCAATTCGGAATGAAGTGTACAAGTATCTACCATAATTGTAGTGTTTAAGTGAAGTTTCCTGAAGCCTAGTTATCCTTTAAAAGTACATTAGTTTTAACACGTATATAAAACTATTAAGTAGGTAGTAAACTAATTCCTAAGGGTATTAATTTACTAAGTTCTTTATTACTTAAAAGTAAATCTCCATTAACTAAGTTTGCGAGTTCTGTAACCATACGACAAACTAGATATGGCAAGAAGAAGGCAGTATCATTTTATGACTTTTGTCACCCGTAGACCTGCCGGTCCCACTGTAGCTACAAGCAAGGTGCGGGGTAGTCAGCCCCGTATAGATCTATACACTCAAGTCACACTCTCCGTCCAGGAGATTATGGTTACAGGGGCGATCCTCCACTCGCGTATCTCTGTGGAGTGTTACAGAGGACGTGTCTCCATTATTATGAATAACAAATTTACAAGTAATAATACGGAAAATCCTATTTGATGAATGGCATGAAATCCTTTATAAAACATAAAATATAACATTTTATAATGAGTTTCGCAATTATTTTGAAAACTAACTCTACAAGTTAAACGGTTGGTTAATACGGTTTTTTGTGTTCAAAACATACTGAATATGAGACATTTCATACGAAATACTAAGTTTTAGTACAAGATTTCCTTGTATTTTTGCTTGTATCCCCCCCTGAAAACATGAAAACATGGAAAAAGGTGTAGGGGTATGAACTCACCAGTCGAGAAATGTGCCGGGTAGGATGCTAAGTGTCAGTTTAGGACTTGAACACGCGCGAGGATCCTATGTAACATGAGGAGATACATAATTGTATCTAATTAGACATTGAACTACTAATTAAGTAAGATAATACACTTTGAGGCACGAAAACACTTTATCTCAAGTGTTAGGAATGATACAGGTTGCATCTAAGGGGGTGTAGGACTAGTTATGGAGTTTACTCTTCAAGAGTAAACTTTTAGAAGAGATTACGGCCCAAAGACCATATCCCCATGAGTTTAAGACCATAACATCGTGGGTGGTGTGTTCTTGGATGTTTAAAGGTCTTACATTGCACAAGGGAAGGTTCTAGGGTTGATTCAATGGCTTAGGAAGTGATCGGGACTTGAAATGACCTTGGAAATGTAGTTTGTTGCTCATGAAGGACACTTGGGGCATTTACTGCCGTAAACACATGGGTTTACAGCCGTAAACTCATGCTTGGTCCAAACTTGCATGATTTAAGGTCTCAAATGAAATATTACAAGGTTCTATGCATTAATCTAAGCCATATGGGGAAGTTAGGGGGATCACTTGACCTCCTTAAAGGAGTTTACAGCCAAGGGACCAATCCTTAGGGGGTTTACGGCCGTAATCTCCTAGGTTCATGGTTTCTTTGATGTTTAAGGTCTCTACTTCGATGGTGCTTGATTCTAGACATTATTCCAAGCCATAGGAGGTGTTTAAGGGGAAATTTAACACCTTAAATGGTGTTTACGGCGTATGAAGGAGGGTTTACGGTCCAAGAATGTTCTTGGGCCATAAAATCATGTTTTCTCCCCAAATGACAAGATTTTTGTGTCCTAAGGTCGTAATCATATCCAACTTAGTTCCAAGAGCTTTTGAAGGGATTGCCAAAAACCTTGAGGTAAACCTTCTATCTCGATCGGAGATAATGGATACAGGTACACTGTGCAGTCGGAATATCTCTTGAATGTAGATTCGCATGAGTCTTTCCATCTTGAAATATTCTTTAATCGGTAGTAAGTGAGCGGATTTTTTCAATCGGTTGACAATTACCCAAATGGTATCGTACCCACTCGGATATTTGGGTAACTTGGTGATGAAATCTATAGTAATCATTTCCCATTTCCACTCAGGTATCTCGGGCTGCTGGAGCAGGCCCGAGGGTTTCTGATATTTGACCTTTACCTTGGCGCAAGTCATACACTTGCCCACGAAGGTAGCGATTTCGGCTTTCATGTTTGGCCACCAGTATAGTCTTTTGAGATCCAGATACATCTTATCCGAACCTGGTTGCACAGAGTATCTGGTCTTGTGATATTCATTCATGACAATCTCCCTGAAACCTCCAAACTGTGGGGTCCAGATTCTATCCATGAAACAATAAACTCCATCACCTCTGATCTCAAGATTCTTATCCATTCCCCTTAAGACTTCGTTCGACATGTTCTCTGGTTTTAGGCTTCCAACTGAGCTTCTCGGATCTGCGCGGATAAGTGGGAATGGATAGTCATTGTTAGTGTTCTCGCCTTGTTGCCTGAGCTTTCCTTTCGGTTAAGGGCATCTGCTACCACATTGGCCTTGCCGGGATGGTAGCAGATTTCGCACTCATAGTCGCTGAGCTGCTCTACCCATCGCTGTTGTCTCATGTTTAAGTCCTTCGGATCGAAGATGTGTTGTAAGATTTTATGGTCAGTGAAGATCGTGCACTTGGTTCCATAGAGATCATGTCTCCAAATCTTCAGTGCGAAGACCACTGCTCCTATCTCCAGATCATGAGTCGTGTAGTTAACTTCGTGTACCTTCAGCTGTCTCGAAGTATAAGCGATAACCTTTCCTCTACGCATAAGCACACAGCCTAAACCCTGATTGGACACATCGCAGTAGACAACGAAGTCCTCTGTCCCTTCGGGTAGGAACAAGATAGGTGTGTTGCACAAGGCTCGCTTCAAAATTTGGAAGGCAGTGTGTTGCTTTTCGCTCCAACAAAAGGGTACACCTTTCTGTGTCAGAGTGTTTAGGGGTTTGGCAATTCTGGAAAAATTCTGAATGAATCTACGATAATAGCCGACGAGACCCAAGAATTGAAGGATTTCTGTGGGTGTCTCCGGTGCCGACCAATTCTCTAGCACCTTGATTTTGGATGGGTCCACATGTATACCCTCCTCGCTTACCACGTGACCAAGGAAAATTACCTTCCGAATCCATAATTCGCACTTGGAGAATTTCGCGTACAACGTCTTTGATCTAAGTGTTTCCAACACTAACCTCAAGTGTTGTTTGTGATCTTCTTCGCTTCTGGAATAGACAAGTATGTCGTTAAAGAATACGATAACGAACTTTTCTAGAAAGGGGCGACACACCTGGTTCATCAGTTCCATGAACACTGCCGATGCGTTGGTTATACCGAAAGGCATCACTACAAACTCGTAGTGACCATACCGAGTCCTGAATGCTGTCTTGGAAACATCACTCTCGTGAACTCAAAGCTGATGGTACCCTAATCTAAGGTTTATTTTTGAGAAGTAACTGGTTACCTGAAGTTGATTGAAGAGGTCATCGATTCGAGGAAGAGGATATCGATTTTTGATGGTTCACTTATTTAACTCATGGTAGTCTATACACATCCGAAAGGATCCATCTTTCTTTTTCACAAAATAATACTGGGGCTCCCCAGGGAGAGGAACTCAGTCTGATGAACTCTTTTCTGAGTAGCTCATTGAGCTGGCTAGGTAGCTCCTGCATTTCTACTGGTGCTAAGCGATATGGAGATTTGGCTACAAGATTTCCTCCGGGAACTAGGTTGATGTGAAACTCGACTTGGCGTTCGGGAGGGATTCCCGGGAGCTCTTCGGGAAAGACATCAGGAAAGTTGCAGACTTTGGTGATGCTCTCAAGGTCTTTAACTTCCTGTTTCTCGTTGAATACATGAGCTAGAAATGCGCAACACTCCTTTCGCAGAAGTTTTTGAGCTTTGATGCATGAAATGATGCGAATATTGGAACTAAGTTTATCGCCGTAGATTATGTGGGTCTGGTCCGAGGGAAGATTGAGACGGATGGCTTTTTCATAACACAAGATATCAACATGATTGGGACTCAACCGATCCATGCCAATGATAACATCAAATCTCTTTATGGAAACTGACATTAGGTCGATGGGAAGGGGATGGTCATTCAGGGTAGGGGTACAGCCTATGAATATATCATTAGCGTTCTCTTTCTCACTGTAAGTCATCTCGACCGTAAATGTTTCGGTTAATAGAAGATGACTATGTTTAAGAAGATGTTTGAATGAATGGCTAACAAAACTTCTTTTAGCACCAGAATCGAAAAGGATGCAAGCATATGAGTTGTCGAGAAGGAACATACATGTGACAATGGAGGGGTCGGCGACTGCCTCCTCCTTCTTTATAGTTAGAACTCTCTCAGCATTGTTGGTTTTGTTGCTTTTGGGCAGTTTTGCTTGAAATGCCCGACTTCACCGCACCTGTAGCAGGCCTGACCGACACCCGCTCCGGAAGCTTGATTGGTTGGTTGAGCTGGTGTTTTGCTGTTTCGAGCAGTGTGGCCCTTTTTTCCACAGCTTTTGCAGAGTATCTCACGACATGGGATAGGGATACGATGGTGGTAACTGCACTTGTTGTACCAAGGGAGGTCATAAGCATACCTATTGGTAGGTGCTTGAGCTGTAGGAGCAGCGACATGAGTAGTAGCAACATGGACTGCCACAGTTTTGTGCTTCTTAGAGGGCCCTTGCGAACTCAGACCCTTTCGCTTTTTCCTGAATATCTTCTTACTCTTACTATACTCATTCTGGTGCCCCTGATCACCTTCATGATCTTGGGGATGGGTGTTACTTCCTGGTCCACTAGACCCGCCGGGGTTCAAGTGTGATATTACAGCCATCACTGCAGCAGTAACAGCTGCCTGAAATATGACATGGTCAAATTGAGGAGGATGTGGTGGTGGAGAATTGTTGTTCCTTGAGCTGGGTGCTTTCTTTGGAGGCATATTGATCTAAAATGATCAGGAAAGAGAGGATGGTAAGTCCTCTGAATTGAATTAAGAGATATCTCATTATGGCAGACTATGCGATAATATATAGGAAAGCTACTAAAGCAAGGGAATTTGTCGCTAAGGGAAACGAGTAGTAACACTTGAATGAGGATTTCTATAACGAAGTTGACTCTAGAAAATACTCCCATAGTATTTTATGTTTCGCTGCGATGACAACTCATTGTTTGGATATTTGGTAAGTTTTAGGCTTGCTGCACTCCACAGTCACTCCCAAGCACATGTTGTCCGTGGATCGAATGAATATAGTTGATCGGGCTATATTGACCATAGGCATGACTACATAACTGGCCAGGTTTAACTGCAAGGCACAACACCCAATTACTTATGTTTTGTTCTACTCATGGTTACGGTTTCTGGCGTTTAGACATTCTTGTATACTTTTGAAAAATACTTATATTTTAAAGTATACTTTTAGTTCATAGCACTTTGGCCCCTTAGTGTTTGTAGTTGTATACCATGTAAGGTTTGGTATACTTAGTTCACTATAAACACGAGATTTGATACCAATCTGTCACACCCCGAAACTGATGGCGGAAATATTCTGGGGCGGAGGACGTCATGTAAAGTATCACAACCAATGTACATAGCAAGCATAGTAAACACAAAACATTACATTACATTAGGAATATTTACATTTGGTGGAAAGCAAAGTAATACATGTTTTATTTATACATCAGTACGAACAAAAGTAGAGACGAGACTTCTAAACGCTCCATCTTCTCCAAAAGAACGCGGGATACCTGCCTAACGAGAACCTGAGAATACAAGCAATTTTAAAAATATCAGCATAAAGCTGGTGAGTTCATAAGCGGTTGGTTTCTAGTGAAAGAATAAGTTTTCCTTTGATTTTATGAAAAAGGTTGTTATCCAAGAAAATCCCATATTTTCTTATAAAAGAAGTTTAGTTATTCATTTGTTAAATAGCCTGTTTATGAAAAGTTGGATTATCCTAGGAAAAACCCTTATTTTCCTTAAACGTTGGTGGTTGGTTATCGATTTGGAATGAAGTGTACAAGTATCTACCATACTTGTAGAGTTTAAGTGAAGTTTCCTGAAGCCTGGTTATCCTTGAAAAGTACATTAGTTTTAACACGTATATAAAACTATTAAGTAGGTAGTAAACTAATTCCTAAGGGTATTAATTTACTAAGTTATTTATTAATTAAAAGTACATCTCCATTATCTAAGTTTGCGAGTTCTATAACCATACGATAAACTAAATATGGCAAGAAGAAGGCCAGTATCATTTTATGACTTTTGTCACCCGTAGACCTGCCGGTCCCACTGTAGCTAGCAGCAAGGTGTGGGGTAATCAGCCCCGTATAGATCTATACACTCAAGTCACGCTCTCCGTCCAGTAGATTCTTCTTATAGGGGCGGTCCTCTCCTCGCATATCTCTGTGGAGTGTTACAGAGGACGTGTCTCCAATCTTAAGAATAACGAATTTACATGTAATAATACGGAAAATCCTGCTTGATGAATGGCATGAAATCCTTTATGAAAAATAAAATAGAACATTTTATAATGAGTTTCGCAATTAGTTTGAAAACTAACTCTGCAAGTTAAACAGTTGGTTAATACAGTTTGCTGTGTTAAAAACATACTGAATATGAGACATTTCATACGAAATAATAAGTTTGAGTACAAGATTTCCTTGTACTTTTGCTTGTATTCCCCCACCCTGAAAACATGAAAAGACAGAAAAAGGTGTAGGGGTATGAACTCACCAATCGAGAAATGCACCAGGTAGGATGCTAAGTGTCAGTTTAGGGCTTGAACACGCGCGAGGATCCTATGTAACATGAGGAGATACATAATTATATCTAATTAGACATTGAACTACTAATTAAGTAAGATAATACACTCTGAGGCACGAAAACACTTTATCTCAAGTGTTAGGAATGATACGGGTTGCATCTAAGGGGGTGTAGGGACTAGTTATGGAGTTTACTCTTCAAGAGTAAACTTTTAGAGGAGATTACGGCCCAAAGACCATATCCCCATGAGTTATTCATTTGTTAAACAGCCTGTTTATGAAAAGTTAGATTATCCTAGGAAAAACCCTTATTTTCCTTAAAGGTTGGTGGTTAATTATCAATTCGGAATGAAGTGTACAAGTATCTACCATAATTGTAGTGTTTAAGTGAAGTTTCCTGAAGCCTAGTTATCCTTTAAAAGTACATTAGTTTTAACACGTATATAAAACTATTAAGTAGGTAGTAAACTAATTCCTAAGGGTATTAATTTACTAAGTTCTTTATTACTTAAAAGTAAATCTCCATTATCTAAGTTTGCGAGTTCTTTAACCATACGACAAACTAGATATGGCAAGAAGAAGGCAGTATCATTTTATGACTTTTGTCACCCGTAGACCTGCCGGTCCCACTGTAGCTACAAGCAAGGTGCGGGGTAGTCAGCCCCGTATAGATCTATACACTCAAGTCACAATCTCTGTCCAGGAGATTCTGGTTACAGGGGCGATCCTCCACTCGCGTATCTCTGTGGAGTGTTACAGAGGACGTGTCTCCAATATTATGAATAACAAATTTACAAGTAATGATACGGAAAATCCTATTTGATGAATGGCATGAAATCCTTTATAAAACATAAAATATAACATTTTATAATGAGTTTCGCAATTATTTTGAAAACTAACTCTATAAGTTAAACGGTTGGTTAATACGGTTTTTTGTGTTCAAAACATACTGAATATGAGACATTTCATACGAAATACTAAGTTTTAGTACAAGATTTCCTTGTATTTTTGCTTGTATCCCCCCCCTGAAAACATGAAAACATGGAAAAAGGTGTAGGGGTATGAACTCACCAGTCGAGAAATGTGTCGGGTAGGCTGCTAAGTGTCAGTTTAGGACTTGAACACGCGCGAGGATCCTATGTAACATGAGGAGATACATAATTGTATCTAATTAGACATTGAACTACTAATTAAGTAAGATAATACACTATGAGGTGCGAAAACACTTTATCTCAAGTGTTAGGAATGATACAGGTTGCATCTAAGGGGGTGTAGGGACTAGTTATGGAGTTTACTCTTCAAGAGTAAACTTTTAGAGGAGATTACGGCCCAAAGACCATATCCCCATGATTTTAAGACCATAACATCGTGGGTGGTGTGTTCTTGGATGTTTAAAGGTCTTACATTGCACAAGGTAAACAACAAGCTAAACAACAAGCTAGGATAGATTACTTACAAGTTTGGAGCTTGAAAGAGGTGTTTTTGGATCAAAATTGGCTTGTAGAGAGAGAGAGAGAGAGAGAGAGAGAGAGAGAGAGAGAGAGTAGAGAGAGTGGAAAAGCTTCAAATGGAGGTCCAGTCACCCTTATATAGGGTTTGAGTTTGTGACCTGGTGGAAATCTACCCGATACCGACGTTAAACGGGGCTTATGTTCATACCCGATTAAATGTTCGTAACCCGATGTGGTCGTAAACTAGAAATCTTTTTAAAAGAATTCGAGGGTGTTTCACGTGTTTCTAATTCGTTTGGACACTCATGAAGTCATAATAAAAGTCTTAATTTAATTAACCTAATCCAAATGCTAACGGAAAAGTTTGATAAAGACGAGTTTTATTAACGGAAATGGGATATAGTGATGGAATAAATTTTAGGTTGTCACAGTTAGTATATCTCTTGCATTCAGAATAGGTTGCACATTATGATTCTCTATTTCTTCAGCAGCTTCATCACCGATCTGGACTAATTCATCCTCATGATTATCCTTGGCATTTGATTCCGAAGAACTTGCCGTTGCAGGTTCATCAAACAAATTTAGAAAATCCTCATATACATTTATAAGAGGAATAATCTTAGAATTTGTTAATGGAAAATTTTCTATAGATTGACAATCTTCCTTTTGATATTTCCTTATGTAATTATCATAAAATATAACATAATAGATTTATTCTATTTTCTTTGATCTCTTGTGCATAAACAATATGCTTTTAAAGTCAATGAATATCCCAAAAAGATTCCTTCATCAGCTTTTTCATCAAATTTGTTCTGATATTCTTTGGAATTTTATAAAAAGCACCTGGATCCAAACACCTGAAAGAATTTTATTTCAGGCTTATGATTGTTAATAATTTCATAAGGAGTGATTTGGAAACGTTTATCAATGTAAGAGCGATTCTGAGTAAACCAAGTAGTTGCAATAGCGTCAACCCAAAAATACAAAAAAAGATTCGTAAATGATAGCATTGTCCTTGCAGCTTCACAGAGAGAATGATTTCATCTTTCAACTACACCATTCTTCTGTGGAGTGTAAGGCGAAGAGAAATTATGAGAAATTCCTTTGCTTGTCAAGAATTCTTCAAATGCATGATTTTTGAATTTTGCAGTGTTATCACTTCGAATTTTCGAACTGGCTTTCGCAATTGTAGCTCAAATTATTTGATGAAATCAATCGGCTACTGAGTTGCTTCGTATTTTTGTTTAAGAAAGAATAACCAATTTAATCAAAAAAGCTCATCAACAATAACGAACACATATTTTTTACCGCCAATTCTTTCGATGGCTTGAGGGCTACAAAGATCAATATCCAATAATTCTAGTGGTTCAATGATCTTGGTATTCACTATGAAAGAATGAATCTTTCTGCTTTGTTTTCTGAGCTCACAAGCAACACATAAATGTTCCTTTT
This sequence comes from Lactuca saligna, assembly GCF_052625555.1. Lineage (NCBI taxonomy): Eukaryota > Viridiplantae > Streptophyta > Magnoliopsida > Asterales > Asteraceae > Lactuca > Lactuca saligna. The sequence goes on from NC_136425.1 coordinate 197,044,525, forward strand.
CAAATTTCAGAAGAGGAAGTCCTCGACTAAATCACCAATTACGAACTTGTTGATATCCTGTGCCATAACCAACTATCATCCGAAGAATCTTTCGCAAGTAGAAAAATAGATGGTCTCCGTTAGATCGGATTTAAATTGAGAGAACACATTTCTCCTTTCCTTTTTGACTTCAGAAGAATGGCTTTGGATTCCTTTTGAATGATTTCTGAATCTTCTTCATTAAAAGATACTTTGAGACCTATACCTACAACCAATTGAGAAATGCTAATTAGATTATCTTGCAAACCTTCAACATAAGCTACCTTCCGAATTAGGAATTCTACATTAGTTATCATGCCATATCCCTTTATTTCTCTAGTGGCGTTGTTTCCATATTTCACTTTTTCGCCATCCTTCAATGTCAGAAACTCTCTTAATTCCGATTTCCTTCGTGTCATGTGACGAGAACAAGCACTATCGATGTACCATTCTGAATCATACTGCTTGTCATGCATAACGTGTATAATTTAAACAGATTTAGGAGCTCAAACGAACTTGGGTCCTTGAGATAATTTCATTTGAACGTAAAAAAATGTTTGTTTTGTCAAACCAAAATGATTTTCTTTTCAAAGTATTGCTCATCCCTTTTTCCATTTTAATAACTTTAATTTTGTTATCACAAAGATTTATTTCTACAAAATCAGATTTTCAGAGAATATATTCTTTGTATTTTGAAGCCACCCTTTTCATGAATTCATTTTCTTCCTTTTTCAATTTTTCTTCATATTCTTTGAGAATAATTTTAGGATCCTTAACAACTTTTTTTCAACACCAAAATCTTTTGATTTAACAATTCGTTTTGACAAGTGTGGCTTTTGTGAATAAAATGATTTTGGTTTCAAAATTTAAGAAGAATCAGTATTTTGATTAAAAGATCTTGATGAATTGACATAACTTTGATTTCAATTCATTCAAACTTTCTTCCAAAATTGTTTTCTTTTGATCAAATTCTTTTTGTATATCGCATTCAATTTTCTTTTCTTTGCAATTAATTCCTCAACAGTTTTTCAATTGTTTGCTTTTGGTTTTTCTTTTCTAGGTAGTGTTTCATTCTTTTCCAAAGAGGATTCATTTGAAATTTATTTTGTACCACTTGGTCCGGCTTCATCATAACAATAATTCACACAATTCAATGGTTCAGAAATGTATTTTCCTTTTGATTTCCAAGAGGTCATTACAGAGAGACCTTTTGTTTCATCAACATTGTTAATTGGCTTTGACCAGAAATACTCATCACACTGTTTTGCATTATCAAGAGAAACCATGGACGTTAATTTAGAAGTATCATTTTTTTCCAATCCTTTCGTTACAAAAACTTGATTTGGTGTTTTCTAAATTCTTGGAAAAACTATTGCTTCTTCTTTAAAAATTTCTGAACCTTTATTTTCAACAATTTGAATAAATTCAATTAAGTTTTGAGAAATTAATTTTTTTTGTTCATCAAGATTTTCATCAAAAGTAGATCAATCAATTTCATCTACTATAGATATTTCACTCATTTCACTTTCAACAAATTCAGAAATGTTCTCAAAATTGAGAGTATTATCCGATTTCAGTTTCTTGCATAATAAGTCATATTTCTGCATAACACTCATTTTGATTTCTTGTTTATCTTCTTCAGATAAGATATCTTTCACCATGTTTTTATGTTCTTTGGACTCAATATATACTTCAATTTTATCAAGTCCAACTCTGTAAGAATCAGAAACATCATTTGAAGACACAATAGATTCACATTGATAACATTCAACAATAATTTCATCTTCTTTCAGTTCAAGAAATGGAAAAAATCAATTTAGGCAAACCTCTACCTATTTCAAAATCTAAATGAAGCTGAATTATATTGAAATACCAACGTTTTGCAATTAAACAGAAAATGTTTTGATGTTTCAAAAGTACTTTACTATCTCTATAAGAAAAATAACATCATCTCTAGATCTAGTAAGCTCAACCTCCAAGGCATATGTTCTTATTCGTCTCTCCTTATTCTTAAATGTTATCATGTTAAGATTATCATTCAGATTAGAATTACTGATACAATTCATTTTCAATCTATCACTAAAATTAGAAATAGTGTAACACAAATCATTCAATTCAGAATCATATCAAGATGTCAGAATATTAAGAGATTTATGAATAGAATGTACCATATCGACAACCCTCTCTGATTCACTCACTTGCTACTTGATTGTTTCCATAGCAAAAAAACTTATCTGAAGCTTTTCCACCATTAGTTTCACATACTTTTTCCATCTGAGCTGCTATTTTGAACCATCAAACACTTTCCTACATAGACTTGTTTTTCGGATTTCACCATAAAAACCTCACCATAAGCAGGTTTCCTTCATCATCTTGTGAGTCATTGGAGCACACTTAAAATTGTCCATCATCACTTTCCTCTTATATCATCAGCACAGGTTTCACATTTTTTGCATTTTCTTTCGAAGTTCTTCGATTTTCTGAGTGTAGTAAGCTTCGTTTTTATCATTCTCGTTCTTCTGATTCTGTTTACGTAGCTTGCACTGCTTTACAAAATGATCCTTGCCATGATAGTAGTTATAGTCATATCCAAAATCACCTACTAACTTCTTCTCTTTCATCTCTTCATCATTCTAAGAATTCTAATAAATCTCTTCTTTTGGCTTCTCGTGATTAGAATTGCCTTGGTTATACTTGTTTCGGAATGAGAAAAATTATTCTTCAAGAATTTATTTGGGTTAGACACCATCAACACTTTATCTTCCTTTGGGAGATCATCATCTAAAATGTCAGATTTGCAATCATCATCAATCGAATTATTTTGCTTATCACCTTTAGTAACCAACGCCAATGATCCAACACTAAAGACTAATTTTCTTCTTTTGTGACTTCATCTTCATGATATTTTAGAATTCCCACTAGTTTTTCCAGAGAATAGTTTTTGAATTGTTCGTGAGACTTAATATTTGAAACTATTGATTTCCATTCAGATTTGAGAAAATTCATAAATGTTTCCTTTTCTTCAATAACTTTTCGTTGAAGATAGCATTTAGGCATTCTGCTTAGCATGTGATTAAAGCAATTGATAGTTTGTTCTAGATTCTCATATGGTTTCTGTATATAGGATCCAAACTCTGATCCCACTTGAATCCATCATCCCAGGCCTCTTTGATCATATCCAAAAGTGGTGAAATGATGGCCATTCTCAAACACAAGTCTCAGATGAGAGTACCAGCCATCTTCAACTCAATGCATCGGTCACCACATTGGCCTTCCCCGGGTGATAAGATCTAGCAGTTGTAATCCTTAACCACATCAAGCGACCTGCGGTGCCTTATATTTATATATGGCTAATTCAGGAAGTACCTTAAATTATTGTGATCTATGTAAATAGTACAACATACCCCATATAGATAATGACACCAAATCTACAGGGTGAAAACCACTACCCCCAACTAAAGATCATGTGTAGAACAATTCACCTCATGAGGCTTTAGATGTCTCAAAGCGTAAGCTATCATATGACTCATCTGCATCAAAATGTTCCCTATGACTAAAATAGTTGCATCCTAATATACAATAAAGTTTTCAACTCCCTCGGGGAGTGCTATAAACAACACCTCACATAACCTCTGTTGCAGGGTCTCAAAAGCCACCTACTGTTTAGGCCCCAAGTGAAAAGTGGCATCCTTCCAGTTCTTCCACTTGAATCCCTCAACCCAAGACTATTTTATCATATCCATAAGTGGTAAGATGATGGTCAACCTCAAAAACAAGTATCGAATGGGAGTACCAGATGTATTGCGGCTCAAAGCTTCGGCCACCACATTAGCCTTCCCGGGGTGATAAAACCTTGCAGTCATAAACCTTAACCACATTAAGCCACTGATGTTGCCTTATACTTAGATTTGGCAGATTTAGGAATTACCTCAAGTTAATGTGATCTACGTAAATAGTAAAATGTACCCCATATAGATAATGACACCAAATATTGAGGGCGAAAACCACTGCCCCCAACTCAAGATCATGTGCATGATAATTCACCTCATGAGGCTTCAACTGTCTCCAAGTGTAAGCTATCATATGACCCATATTAATCAAAATGGTCCATATACCTAAAATGGATGCATCATATTATACCAAAAAGTTGCCAACTCCCTCGGGGAGTGCTAGAACCAACACCTCACATAACCTCTGTCGTAGGGTCTCAAAAGCCACCTACTGTTTAGGCCTAAGTTAAAAGTGGAATCCTTCCAGTTCTCTCACTTTAATCCTTCAGCCAAGTGTCAAAACAGGGAAATTTTAGAACCAACAAGGTCCAAACCCTAAGGTACCTGTCTATCGTTGTCCTAAGAATACAAGCGGTTTTGAAAATGTATCAGCATAAAGCTGGTGAGTTCATAAACATGTTTTTTTATTGAAACTAGTCACTGAGTTTGTATAAATGTTTTCTTTCCATTATAAGTAAATAACATTTGTATCGAAATCTATTGTTAACAAGTTTAGAAATATGTATGCATGCTTACCAAGAAAATCCAATATTTTCTAACATGTTTGTTGGTTTCCGTATGAAAGGTATGTTCTGTTTGAAAACCCTGGTTACCACCAGTATGTAATGTATGATCGTTCGGAAACCCTAGTTACCACCAGTATGTATAGTAGTTTTATTACTTAAAATAAAACTATAGAAGAAGGAAATCCCATAAACAATGCGTAGTTTATACTTATTGTGAATCGTATAACTATACTAATATGACTGATGACCTCCTTGACATTCTTCAGGCGTTGCACGATTACAAAATTTGTCACCCCAGGCATGCTCGCCTAACTGTAGCTAACAGTTCAGGTGTGGGATTGTCGGTCCCAAATAGATCTATCCACAAATTTTGCTCTCCCTCCAGTAGACTCTGGTTATACTACCAGTAAGGATTTATTGGTATCACAAGGGGCAAAACGAATATAGTCTCACAATCTTGTATTAACTAGTTTACGTGTTTGTTTGGTTGTTCTCGAGTTCGAAATCGTTTGTAACGGTGTAGAGTATAAATAATTATACATAAAATAATTATTTAGCATGATACTCTAGTTTAGTATTCGTAGTAATGGATAAACTAAATATGACATAGTTTATATGTTTGACTTTGCATGAAGTTTGAAGCTGTAAGATTGGTAATGAAATCCCAAACTATACCTATTATAATTTGAATGGTTGTTACGTTCGTGTATAGTTTTGAAAACTATGCAATTATGAATTGAAAACGTCCCTTATGCTCCGCATAATACAAAAGGGATATTTGTATCTACACGTTTGATAGAAAATCATTGTAATTGCATCAGTTTTTAAGTTATGAAAACCTTTATGTTTAGCTTGTATCCCCCCTAAAAAAAATGAAAACTTGGAAAAGTGTAGGGGTATGAACTCACAGTTTAACGTAGGATTCGAGTGTACGATCGATATGAGTGCTGAGTGTCAACGGATGTTCTGAATGCAAGTGGACCCCATTAATCATATGCTAACACATATATGTATTAGATAAGGGTATTTCATGACTAATCATGACTTGAAACTGTCCTAAGGTCTTGGAAATGTTTGTACTAAGTGTTCTAGGTTCCACACGTAGTGATCCTTGCAAGTTTAAGGCCAAATACGAGCATTAGAGTGGATTTATGGCCATAAAGGTGAGTGTACGACTAGGGAGTGCGGTCAAACCTATGTGTGCGGCTGCATATAGGAGTGTGCGGCCCTACAGGGGGTGTGTGCGGCCGTACACTCCTCACTAGTGCCCGAATTGTCAATTTTGAGGCGTTCTTGTGCTAATACCAAGTCCTACTAGTAGATGAATGCTAAAATTTTCACTTTGGAGAGTTTTTAGGGTGTGTGGGACCACCTTATGAAGGTGTGCGGCCGTACTCCTTCAAAGGATAAAGAACGCGAAGAACACTATGAGTTTTAGGCTTAGGTTTAGGTCTCTTACCAGTATAACAAGCTGAATGGTGAAGTAATTCATGTTTTTGAGGCCTTAAGAGTGTCCTTGGATGAAGTTTTTAGAGAGAGAAAGTAGAGAGAAAGAGAGAGTAGTGCGCAGCCAAAGAAGAAAAAGTGAATGAAAGGGTATCCTCTACAATATATAGGGTTGGGTGTATGGTTGGGCGTGTGTGTGCGGATGGCTGGCCACACACTCGTGTGTGCAGCCGCAAACACCTTCCTTGGTGTGATTGGCTTGATTTTGTGATGCTACACACTTTCTAACCCTTCTTAAGACTCATATGTATGTTATACTAAGCCTAAAGCACTCATATGGACCCACATTTCGCTAAAAGATGATAAACTCGAGTGAAATATGAGGGTACTTATGTTTCGTCGAATCCTCGTGCTCCCAAGTGAATTCAAGTCCCCGCTTAGCATTCCAGTGAACCTTCACTATTGGGATGCGACTTTGCTTTGTTTGTTTCACCTCTTGTTTCATGATTTCGATTGGTTCTTCTACGAAGTTCAGGTTTTTGTTGATTTCGATTTCGTCAAGAGGGACTACAAGGGTTTCGTCAGATAGGCATTTCTTGAGGTTCGAGACGTGGAAGACGGGATGAATGTTACTGAGTTCTTGAGGTAAACGGAGTTTGTAGGCTATAGGACCAATCCTAGCAAGGATTTCAAATGGTCCTATGTACCTCAGGTTTAGCTTTCCATGTTTTCCAAACCGTATCATGCCTTTCCAAGGCGAAAGCTTTAGCAGAATACAGTCTCCAACCTGGAATTCCAAAGGTTTTTGTCGTTTATCGGCGTAGCTCTTTTGTCGATCTCGTGAAGCCTTTAGTCATTCCCGGATTTGTATGATCTTTTCGGTGGTTTAGCGGATGATTTCTGGACTAGTGAGAGTGCTATCACGGACTTGCCCTTTGGCTAGTTGCGTGTCGCCCACCTCAGCTCAGCATAGTGGGGATCTGCACTTGCGGCCATAGAGGGCTTTGAAGGGCGCAGCCTTGATACTGCTATGATAACTATTGTTGTAGGAGAATTCAACCAAGGGCAAATGGGTATCCCACGATTTACCGAAGTCGATGACACATGCTCTCAACATGTTTTCCATGGTCTGGATGGTTATCTCACTATGTTCATCTATCTGAGGGTGATAAGTTGTACTCATATCCAGCTTAGTCCCCAAGAGCGTTCTGTATGGACTGCCAAAATCTTGAAGTGAACATGCTGTCCCGATTAGAGATGATAGATACAGGCACTCCATGCAGTCGAACTATTTCCTAGATAAAAATTCGCGTGAGCCTTTCCATTTTGAAAGTTTCTTTCATTGGTAGAAAGTGAGCGGATTTCGTCAATCGTTCGACTATTACCCAGATGGTGCGTACCCACTCGGAGATTTGGGTAATTTGGTAATGAAATCCATGATAATCCTCTCCCACTTCCACTCAGGTATTTCTGGCTGATGAAGTAGACCTGAGGGCTTCTGATATTCGACCTTCACCTTGGCACAATTTAGACACTTGACCACGAAGGTATCGATCTCTGTTTTGATGTTTGTCCACCAATATAGTTTCTTGAGATTAAGGTACATCTTGTCCAAACCTGGGTGAATGGAATATCTAGTTTTGTGAGCTTTGTTCATGACGACCCCTCTATAACCACCGAACTTTGGGGTCTAGATCTGATCCATGAAATAGTAGACTCCATCTCCCTTGATCTTTAAGTTCTTTTACATTCCTCTCAAGACTTCCTCTGCCACGTTCTTTGGTTTCATGGCTTCCCGTTGAGCCTCTCTGATTTGTGCGGATAGATGGGAATGGATGGTCATGGTAAGTGCTTTCACACTGCGACCTGATTACTCTTTTCGGCTGAGGGCATCAGCTACCACATTGGTCGTGTCAGGATGGTAGCGTATTTCACACTCGTAATCACAGAGTAGTTCTGCCCATCAATGTTGTCTCATGTTTAAGTCTTTATAGTTGAAGATAAGTTGCAGGCTTTTATGGTCAGTGAAGATCGTGGACCTTGTTCCATAGAGGTAATGTCTCCAAATCTTTAATGCGAAGAAAACTGCTCCCAACTCCAGGTCATCCGTTGTATAATTGATTTCATGTGCTTTCAATTGTCTCAAGGCATAAGCAATAACCTTTCCCCGTTGCGTAAGAACACAGCCTAAGCAATGGTTGGATGCATCGCAGTAGACAACGAACTCCTACGTCCCTTCGGGCAGAGATAGAATAGGTGCGCTGCACAAGGCTCGCTTCAATGTTTGGAATGTCATGTCTTGATTTTCACTCCAACAAAAGGGTACACCTTTCTGAGTTAGAGTGGTTAGGGGTTTGGCAATTCTAGAGAAATTTTGGATGAATCTACAATAATAGCCAGCAAGACCCAATAATTGACAGAGTTCTGTGGGTGTCTTCGGTGTTGACCAATTCTCTATCGCTTTGATTTTGGACGGATCCACGTGTATGCCTTCCTCGCTCACTACGTGACCCAAGAAAGTTACTTTCCGAATCCAGAATTCACACTTGGAAAATTTTGCGTATAGCCTTTCTGTTCTTAGAGTTTCCTACACTAATCTCAAGTGTTGTTTGTGATCTTCCTCGCTTCTGGAATAGACAAGTATATCGTCTATGAACATGATAACAAACTTGTCCAAAAAGGATGACACACCCAGTTCATGAGGTCCATGAACACTGCTGGTGCATTGGTTAGATCGAAGGGCATTACTACGAATTTGTAGTGACCATATCGAGTCCGGAATGTTGTTTTAGGCACATCACCCTCGTGGACTCGTAGCTGATGGTGCCCTGATCTGAGGTCTAATTTGGAGAAATAGCTGGCTCCTTGAAGTTGGCCGAAAAGTTGGTCGATCCGAGGAAGAGGATAGTGGTTTTTTATCGTGAGCTTGTTCAGCTCTCGGTAGTCAATGCACATCCGAAAAGATCCATCTTTCTTTTTCACAAATAAAACTGGGGCTCCCTAGGGTAAGGAACTCAGTCTGATGAATCCTTTGTTGAGAAGCTCATTGAGCTGGCTGGACAACTCTTGCATTTCTGCTGGCACTAAACGATATAGGGACTTAGCTACGTGGGTAGCTCCCAGGATTAAGTCGATGTGAAACTCGAGTTGGCGCTCAGGAGGAATTCCCGGAAGCTCTTCGGGAAAGACATCAGGAAAGTTGCAGACTTCAGTGATGTTCTCGACGGCTTTAACCTCCTGTTTCTCATTTACAACGTGGCTAGGAATGCACGACACTCCTTTTGCAGAAGTTTTTGGGCTTTGATGCATGAAATAATGCGGAGGCTGGAGCTAAGTTTATCACCATAGATCATGAGGGTTTTGCTAGAGAGGAGATTGAGACGGATAGTTTTTTCGAAACAAAGGATATCAGCACGATTGGGGCTCAACCAATCCATGACAACGAGGACATGAAAGCTCTTTATGGAAACTGGCATAAGATCGATAGGAAAGGAATGATCATTTAGGGTAAGGGTGCAACCACCGAATATAGCGTTAGTGCTCTCTTTCTCACCGTTATCCATTTCAACAGTAAATGTTTCTGTTAAAGATTGAGGTTTATGTTTGAGAAGATGTTTGAATGCATGACTGACAAAACATCTCTCCGCGCCAGAATAAAAAATAATGCATGCATAAGAGTTGCCGAGGAGGAACGTACCCATGACAACGGTAGGATCAACAATTGCTTCCTCTTGCCCCGTTGCTAGAACCCTCCCAGTGTTGCCAGTTGTTGCTGCCTTGAAGAAATTTCTCTTGTAGTGCCCGACCTCGCAACAACCATAGCAGGCCTGACTGACACTTGCTCTAGATATCTGATTGGTTGGATGGGCTCGTGTTCTGCAAAATCGAGATGTATTCCTGTAACGACCCCATTCCTGGTATGCTATTTAATGTTTATTTTTCTAAGTTTTCAAGAGGGACTCGACGAGTCTGATGCCCGACTCGTCGAGTAGAGATGGGATTTCCAGCACGTGAAAGTGGATGACTCGACGAGTCCATATCCTGGACTCGGCGAGATCGCCAGTCTGGAAGAAATCCTACATCCACGAGTTTTGCACCCTATATAATCCCCTTTATGCACCCAATCTGGCCTCCCACACCCCAGAACGTTTTAAAGCAATACCTTAACTTATCTTGAGTGTTTTTGGGCATTTTTGTGTAAAGAGTAAAGATTGGAAGAGAGGAGGAAGGCTAGATCCAAAGGAGAAGAAGGGGAACAAGATCTTGCATCCATTTTAGAGTCATTTGAGGTATTAATCGGACTCTTTCTGTTCTTTGATTGTTTCTCTTTAAAGAATCTCATTTAGGTTACCTTTTGCCCATTTATGAGCTTAATCTAGTAAGGAGCTTGTGTAAGTGATATAGCTTTCAGATCTAACCATATTTCTATCCCAAAACCCATATCTAATACCTTTATTGAACCTTGTTGGATATAAACCCTAGATCTAACCTTATTCATGCATTTTAAGCCTATAAACCTCTTTAGGAGTATATGTGCACGTAAAAATGGAACCTTTATGTGCAAACCAAGCCTTAGGAGCCCAGATCTATCAGTTGGATGCGTTGGTTTTGAGCAGAATCTTCTGTATAGTAATTGCATGCATGTGACTCGGCGAGTCATTCTTTGGATTCGGCGAGTCGTGTTGCGAGTCCAAGACACTCTTCATACCTCTAGATCAGACTCGACGAGTTGTTCATACAACTCGACAAGTCACAGCCAGAGTGTTCATACGTTGAAGGAGGACTCGATGAGTTGTTCATACAACTCGGCGAGTCAGATGCATATTGACTATGTGATAGCATTGAAGGGGAACTCGTCGAGTCTATGCCAAACTCGATGACTAGTAGCGATTAGAAGCAAAGAAGTGAGGGTGAGGACTCGACGAGTTGGTGACCCAACTCGATGAGTCAGGTCAACTGTATGTTGACTTTGACCAATAGGGTTGACTTTGGCCAGGGGTAAAATAGTCATTTTACCCTCAATATAGTTATCAGTATTTGGATTCAGTGTGTTATGGAAACTGTAGCCTGGGAGATACCGGAGCAGCAACAAACAGTTTCCAGAGACGTTCATTTACCAGCCAGTTTACGAGGTGAGTTTTCTTCTAGTAGGAACGGGTCTAAGGCCACAATGCTAGCCCGTTTAGCTAGTAGTAGCTTCCGGACTTCGGTCTGATGCAGTTTTTAGCATGTTTGATGACTTCGTGGCTCATACAGGATTGATGTGTTATGTGTTTCGGGCTACGGCCTGATGTAGTGTGCAGTTTATGTGTTTATGCTAGTTGATATGTTTATGCCATGCTATGTTATGCTCAGTCAGTTTCTGAACTTCGGTACGATGCAGTTAGTTCCGGACTTCAGTCCGATGCAGGGGACAAGGTCCCAGTCAGTTCCGGACTTCGGTTCGATGCAGTTTCCAGACTTCTGTCCGATGCAGAGGGCAAGGCCCTGGTTAGTTCCGGACTTTGGTCCGATCCAGTTTCTGGACTTCGGTTCGATGTAGTGGGCAAGGCCCATTATGTGTTTATATGTTGTTGTATGGTATGTGGTAGTTTGGGGGAGCTCACTAAGCTTTGTGCTGACAGTTTTAGTTTTGGTTTCAAGTACTTGCGCAAGTAAATGGAAGGGCTCGGGTTGATGGCATCGCACACACCACAGCTTCAGCTTTATTCCTAGGAGTTTTGTTGAGATACTTAAATATGATTTGTTACAGTTCTTGATATAACATTTTTATTATGGCTTTTGAGATACCCGATGTATGTTTTTATTATATGACATCCAGTGTTACGACTTTTATTATTATTTAAAAACAAAATTTTTGGGTCGTATTTTTGGGATGTTACAAGTTGGTATCAGAGCCTTGGTTTGAGGGATTCGGGCACAATTTTGGGTGTATCTGAACTCAAAGTAAGGAAATGGTAAAATGTTTTTCGAAAGAAAAGAGTTTTAGAAAGGTAAAAAGAATTTTAGAAAGAAAAGAACTTTGAAAAGAGAAAAGGGTGTGGTGCATGCGATCAGTCGAGCTCAAGTAAGTACTCCTAAATTACCCATACAACAGTATGTATCAGTTAATGTTGAGTTTTAGTAGAACAACATGCTAGTATATGACTAAGGATCTAGGAGGATGCCTTATATGTCTGCTTTATGTGTTTCAACTTTATAAGAATTGCATGCTAGCATTGAGTAGTCAGCAGTAGGATATCCTGTTTAGGTTATGCCTGATAACATGAGCTTAGCATTGTATGTTAGTACAGTTTGCCATTATGAGGATAGAATTGCTTGAGTAGTCTCCTATGTCTGAATGATGCTTGCTATGTGCTTTGTGGGACTATGAGTGATGGGAGTTAGCCATTAGGTGAATGCATCACGTCACATGTGAACAGGGTTGAATAATATCAGAGTGCTAGACTTGGCCCTATTGCGCAGCTCTTGTTTGAGTCTAACGATTGTAGGGATGAGTCTTTTACTTGAAGGGTTATCTGAGCCTCGCCGCATGTGATGGTATTCAGGTGATGGCTAATTGGCATCACAAGGAGGCTTTCAACAGCTGAGGACTGAATCAGGTATAGTCAGAGAATTCCCTAGGGCAAGCCTAGGATGGGAGTAACAGAGATTATTAGCAGTAATAGTGATTTGGTGGAGTCAAGGCTGTACTTGAGGAAAGTACGGATAGATGTGGAACGTAGTATGGGCCCATACTACTGGAAGCAGAGGATCCGTACTCGAATCAAGGAAAGCTGAGATGAGACTAGCAAACTTGTGGTAGTAGTGATTCCTCGAGATATATCAGTGTTCCTGATGTTTATTATGTTGTGTTTCAGAATGGTGGTATTACGCCCTAGACCAGCAGTCGGCAGTTCAGGTGCCGGATGGGGATCAGGATCAGGCCCGGAGGTCGGGCAGTTGGATAAGCAGACTAGGGAGTTTCTCTCTTCAGAGATTACTCGCACCATACTTGAGCAGACTCCTGTAATCTTCGGTTCGATCAAGGAGGGTATCTTAGAGATGATGGACGAGAGGTTGAGCATCTTCCGTGCTGAGGTGGCAGCCATGATGGGGTCGCGTACGTTTACTTTTAGGGAGTTCCGGGCATGCGGAGCTCCGGATTATCATGGGGTGCGGGACCCCATAGCGAGCACCAGATGGTTGGCAGATGTGGCTAACGCTTTCCGCACTAGCAGATGTCCCGAGGGGGACAAGGTCAGATTGGCATCTTGTCTTTTGAAGGATAGGGCACGGGATTGGTGGGAGGAGATTGGTCATGCCATCGGGGATGACGCAACTTTAGATTCCATGACCTGGGTAGACTTTACTACCAGGTTCAGAGCCGAGTTCGCACCAGTTATTGAGGTGCAGCAGTTAGCACGCGAGTTTCAGGATCTTACCTAGACTACAGAGACAGTGGCGGAGATTACCGCTAAGTTCAGGGAGAGGGATCTTCTTGTTCCTCAGTACGCGGAGGATGAGTAAATGAAGAAGGCTCATTATCATGAGATGATGTGGAGTGATATCCGCCAGTTTGTGATCCGATCCAGCTATAAAACGCTGGATGACATGATTGCTAGGGCTCGAGAGAGAGAGATTGCCCTTGAGATGGAGAGAAAGAGGAAGTCGGAGGCGGCTCCAGGTACAGGGAGTACGGGCAAAAAGCCCAAGGGTTCAGATCACAGAGCTAGGAGTCAGCAAAGCCACGCTTGGTGTGGCAAGTGTGGGAGATTGCACAATGGGGTGTGCAAGTCAGGGAGTGCCAGCTGCTACAAGTGCGGTCGGACTGGGCATATGAGGAGAGATTGTACAGCCACTACTACCGCCATTGCGACATCAGATCTGATTTTCTCCCATTACAATCAAAGGGACATAAAAAGTCCCAGTGTCCGAGTTTAGCTGCTGCAGGAAAGGTGTCAGCACCTGCTCCTGCTACTTTGAAGATTACAGATGGCCGTCAGGGCCAATCTGAGACGCCGGTGGCAAAGAGTAGGGCTTTTCAGCTGACAGCAGAGGAGGCGCGAGCGACTCCTGACGTGGTGACGCGTATGTACTTTTCCCTTATCTTTGCATTTATTATTGATTGTTTCTTATGGATATATGTTTTTGTATAGGGTCGTTCTCAGTGAACGACATTTCAGCTACAATATTGTTTGATTCGGGGGCTACCCGATCATTCGTCTCTCTTGCGCTTAGCAAGAGGTTTAGCAGAGCCCCTTGGGAGCTAGATTGTCCACTTGAGGTTGAGATAGCAGCTGATAGGACCGTTAGGCTCGCAAGGGTACACAGAGGATTTTCTCTACAGTTATTCGATGAACGATTTCCGGTGGACTTGGTCCCTATTCCCCTACGAGGGAATAAGTTTATAGTAGGCATGGATTGGCTGATCCCCAATGGGGCGGTGATAGATTGTGAGCTGTAGTTAGTGAGAGTTCGCACTCCCAGTGGGGGAGAGTTGGTGATTCACAGTGAGAGGCCACAGCGCGGACCGGTTCTGTGTTTAGCAGCGAGAGCGAGGCGTTATTTTCAGTGGGGATGTGTCGGTTATGTTGCCTATATTTTAAATTCCCGGGAGAAGGGCAAGACGATAGTTGATGATGTTCCGGTGGTACGGGACTACCCGGATGTATTTCCTGAGGATTTGCAGGGAATACCTCCTGAGAGGAAGGTTGAGTTCGGGATTGACCTAATCCCTTGTGCGGCTCCGATAGCCAAGGCACCGTATTGGTTGGCTCCCCCGGAGATGTAGGACTTATCTACGCAGCTACAAGAGCTGCTAGACAAGGGTTTTATCAGGCCGAGCAGTTTACCCTGGGGTGCACTGATTCTGTTTATAAAGAAAAAGGATGGGTCACACCATATGTGTATAGATTACCGGGAGCTAAATAAGGTAACGGTGAAGAACTGTTACCCACTTCCGACGATAGATTAGTTGTTTGATCAGCTGCAGGGAGCGTCTTGGTTTTCCAAGATCGATTTACGCTTCGGGTATCATTAGATGCGAGTCAGAGACAAGGATGTGCAGAAGAATGCTTTCAGGACCCGATATGGTCATTATGAGTTCGTGGTGATGCCGTTCGGGCTCACCAACGCTCCAACAGCTTTCATGGATCTCATGAACCGCGTGTGCAGGTTGATGCTGGATCGGTCTGTAATGGTATTCATAAATGATATCTTGGTGTATTCCAAGACTCAGGAGCAGCACGAGGAGCATCTGAGAGAGGTGCTAGAGATTTTGAGGAGGGAGAGACTTTTCGCAAAGTTCTCCAAGTGCGAGTTCTAGTTGCGCGAGGTGCAGTTCCTTGGACATCTTGTCAACTAGAAGGGGATTTTGGTAGATCCGGCCAAGATAGAGATCGTGATGTAGTGGGAGGTCCCGAGATCTCCATCCGAGATTCGGAGCTTCCTAGGTTTGGCAGGATATTATAGGAGATTCATCTAGGATTTCTCCAAGATAGCAGTACCGCTCACCCGACTGACCAAGAAGTCGGTGGCGTTTCGTTGGGGCCTTAGCAGCAGGTAGCGTTTGAGACTCTCAGGCAGAGATTGTGCGAGACACCGATTCTTACCTTGCCAGAAGGAGTAGAGGATTTCATAGTATACTGTGATGCCTCGATCACAGGTATGGGAGTAGTGTTGATGCAGGGAGGCCGTGTGATAGCCTATGCCTCGAGACAGTTGAAGCCTCATAAGGCTAACTATCCTACGCATGATTTGGAGTTGGGGGCAGTGGTGTTTACCCTCAAGATTTGGAGACATTACCTCTATGGGGTCCGATGTACCATTTACATGGATCACAAGAGCTTGAGGTACCTCATGAACCAGTCGAATCTGAACATGAGGCAGAGGCGATGGTTAGATGTGTTGAAGGATTATGATTGTCAGATCCTTTATCACCCAGGGAAGGCAACGTGGTGGTCGACGCTCTAAGGCGCAAGGCAGTAGCGGCCCCGGTCAAAGACATTTGTTTGAGGATTACGGTGATTACTCCATTATTCGAGCAAATCAAAGAGGGGCATGCCGAGGGCCTTAAGGAGGAGAGGTAGAAGTGTGAAAGGATTGTGGGCCTAGTAGCTTCTTTTGACTACGATAGCCGAGGATTGTTGACCCTTCATGGGAGGGTATGGGAACCGTACTAGGGCAGAGTGCGGCAGGTGTTGATGGAAGAGGTCCATAAGTCTCGATTTTCCATCCATCTAGGGGCAACGGAGATGTATACGGATCTTCGACCCGACTATTGGTGGCCCTGCATGAAGCAGGATGTCGCCTGGTATGTCGAAAGATGGCTGACCTGCAACAAGGTTAAGGCGGAGCACCAGAGGCCTCACGACAAGATGCAGCCGTTGGACATACCAGTGTGGAAATGGGAGGATATTACTATGGATTTCATCACTAAGCTTACCAGGACCACACGTGGAGTGGATTCGACATGGAGTGCCTATTTCAGTGGTGTCAGACTGAGACGTCCATTTTACTTCCAGATTCTGGAAGCGGTTTCACGATGAGATGGATACACGTCTCCATTTTAGCACCGCTTTCCATCCTCAGACGAACAAGCAGAGCGAGAGAATGATTCAGACTCTCGAGGACATGCTGCGGGCATGTGTTCTGGACTTCGGTGGGAGTTGGGATATGCATTTTCTGTTAGTGGAATTTTTGTATAACAACAGTTACCAAGCGAGTATTGATCGACCTCCTTTCGAGATGCTCTATGGGAGGAAGTGTAGGACCCCGATTTGTTGGGGCGAGGTCGGTCAGCGGGTCATTAGGAGCACCGAAGTGGTGCTCAAGACGACAAAGTTGATCCAACAGGTTCGTAGAAGACTGCAGACTGCGCAGAGACGACAGAAGAGTTACGCCGATAGGAGGCGTTCAGACTTGGATTTCCAGGTGGGCGATATGGTCCTCCTGAAGGTATCACCCTGGAAGGGTGTTATCAGGTTTCAGAAGAGGGGAAAGTTGGGCCCCAGGTTCATCGATCCTTTTAGGGTTTTGGCCCTGGTGGGACGGGTTGCTTATCGGTTGGATCTTCCGGCAGAGCTCAGTCAGATCCACAACACTTTCCATGTTTCTCAGTTGAGGAAGTGCTTGGTGGATGAGACAACAGTAGTACCCTTGGAGGACATTGAGGTTGATAGCAGCCTGAATTATATTGAGAAACCCATAGCGATCATGGATCGGAAGACGAAAGCCTTGAGGAATAAGGTCGATCAGTTAGTAAAGGTGCAGTGGCAGCACCAGAAGGGATCTGAGTGGACGTAGGAGGCAGAGGAGGAAATGAGGGAGCACTATCCAGAGTTGTTCGCAGATGCAGCAGCAGCAGCAGACTTCGAGGTTGAAGTATGAGACAAGTGGGGGAGAGTTGTAACGACCCCATTTCTGGTATGTTATTTAATGTTTATTTTTCTAAGTTTTCAAGAGGGACTTGACGAGTCTGTTGCCCGACTCATCGAGTAGAGACGGGATTTCCAGCACGTGAAAGTGGACGACTCGACGAGCCCATATCCTAGACTTGGCGAGTCCGCTAGTATGGAAGAAACCCTAGATCCATGGGTTTTGCACCCTATATAATCCCCCTTATGCACCCAATCTGGCCTCCCTCACCCTCAGAACGTTTCAAAGCAATACCTTAACCTATCTTGAGTGCTTTTAGGGATTTTTGTGTAAAGAGTGAAGATGTGAAGAGAGGAGGAAGGCTAAATCCAAAGGAGAAGAAGGGGAACAAGATCTTGCATCCATTTTCGAGCCATTTGAGGTATTAATCAGACTCTTTCTGTTCTTTGGCTGTTTCTCTTTAAAGAATCTCATTTAGGTTACCTTTTGCACATTTATGAGCTTAATCTAGTAAGGGAGCTTGTGTAAGTGATATAGCTTTCAGATCTAAACATATTTCTATCCCAAAACCCATATCTAATACCTTTATTGAACCTTGTTGCATATAAACCCTAGATCTAACCTTATTCATGCATTTTAAGCCTATAAACCTCTTTAGGAGTATATGTCCACGTAAAAATGGAACCTTACTTGCAAAACAAGCCTTAGGAGCCCGAATCTATCAATTGGATGTGTTGGTTTTGAGCAGAATCTTCTGTATAGTAATTGCATGCATGTGACTCGGCGAGTCATTCTTCGGACTCGACGAGTCGTGTCGCGAGTCGAAGACAGTCCTCATACCTCTAGATCATACTCGACGAGTTATTCATACAACTCGACGACTCACAGCCAGAGTGTTCATACGTTGAAGGAGGACTCGACGAGTTGTTCATACAACTCGGCGAGTCGGATGCAAATTGACTATGTGATAGCATTGAAGGGGAACTCGTCGATTCTATGCCAAAGTTGACGAGTAGTAGCAATCAGAAGCAAAGAAGTGAGGGTGACGACTCGATGAGTTGGTGACCCAACTCGACGAGTCAGGTCAACTGTATGTTGACTTTGACCAATAGGGTTGACTTTGACCAGGGGTCATTTTACCCTCAGTATAGTTATCAGTATTTGATTCAGTGTGTTATGGAAATTGTAGCTGGGGAGATACCAGAGCAGCAACAGAAAATTTCCAAAGCTGTTCATTTAGCAGCCAGTTTACGAGCTGAGTTTTCTTCCAGTAGGAACGGGTCTAAGGCCACAATGCCAGCCTGTTTAGCTAGTAGTAGCTTCCGGACTTCGGTCCAATGCAGTTTTTAGCATGTTTGATGCCTTCGTGGCTCAGACAGAATTTATGTGTTATATGTTCCAAGCTATGGCCCGATGTAGTGTGCAGTTTATGTGTTCATGCTAGTTGATATGTTTATGCCATGCTATGTTCTGCTCAGTCAGTTTTCGGACTTCGGTCCAATGCAATTTGTTCCATACTTCAGTCCGATGCAGGGGACAAGGTCCCAGTCAGTTCCGGACTTCGGTCCGATGCAGTTTCCGGACTTCTGTCCGATGCAGAGGGCAAGGCCCTGCTTAGTTCCGGACTTCGGTCCGATGCAGTTTCCGGACTTTGGTTCGATGTAGTGGGCAAGGCTCAGTATGTGTTTATATGTTGTTGTATGGTATGTGGTAGTTTGGGGGAGCTCACTAAGCTTTGTGCTTACAGTTTCATTTTTGGTTTCAGGTACTTCCGCAAGTAAAGGGAAGGGCTCGGGTTGATGGCATCGCACACACCACAGCTTCGGCTTTATTCCTGGGAGTTTTGTTCAAATACTTAGATATGATTTGAAACAATTCTTGATATGACATTTTTATTATGGCTTTTGAGATACTCAACGTATGGTTTTATTATATAACATTCAGTGTTACGACTTTTATTATTATTTAAAAACAAAATTTTTGGGTCGTACTTTTGGGATGTTACAATGCCCCTTCTTGCCACAGCTTTTGCACAACATCTCGTGGTACTGTCCATGATGATGAAAATTACATTTTTTGCACCAAGGAAGAGTACGAGTATATCCGTTGGTAGGTGCTTGAGTTGTAGGAGCAACCGCAGGACTAGTGGCAACATGGATTGCCACTGTATGTTGTTTCTTGGATGGGTCCTACGAAGACTGACCCTTTCGCTGCTTCCAGAACTTTCTCTTCTTGCCACTCCCTTTTGCTGGTTCGGGAGCGGCTGTCACTTTGTCAAGATCAACACCGTGATCTATGAGAGTCTGCGACAAGCACTGGCGTTATCAAAAGTGTTTGGCCTGGCAGCCAAGACATTCACTTGAGTTGGGGGCGTCTATCCCCAAATGTATCTCTCTCTCTTTTTTCTTTCCGGGGTGACCATTCCCGGGAAAAGAAGTGCTAGGTCTTCAAACCTAGAAGTGTAGGCAGCAATATCTGAACCCTTCATCTTTAGGTTCTAGAGTTCGTGCTCCAGTTTCTACATTTCACCGCGCGGGCAGTACTCAGCAAGCATGAACTCTTTCAAGCTATCCCAATCCATAGCATTTGCTATTGGTAGGGTTAGGGATTTGAACCGACTATTCCACCAGGTCAATGCTCTGTTCATGAAAGTGCAGGCAGCAAATTTCACCTTTTTGGCTTCCGAACAGCTACAAATTTCGAAAATAGACTCGATCTTCTTGAACCATTGAGTCAAGGAAATGACAACTCCAGTGTCGTCGAAAGATGTAGGTTTTTCAGTCATGAAATCTTTATAGGAACACTCCTCCTGGTGTCCCTGACCACCTTCTTGATTTTGAGGCTGGGTACCACCTCCTGGCCCGCTAGGACCACCGGGGTTCATCTATGACATTGTGGCAGCCACAACGGCATTAACAACTGCCTGGAACATAACGGGGTCGAAATGGGGAGGTGGTGGAGGAGGATTGTTGTTCTTTGAGCTCAGTCTTTTCTTTGGAGGCATCTCATTCTAAAATGATCAGGAAGGAGAGGATGGTAAGTCCAGTGAATATAATCAAGAGATATGAACCAAGATGTATCTCTGTATGATAGATAAAGTGTTCTATTAAGCAATAACCAGTAAAGAGTTACTAAAGCGAGTAAACTATCGCTAGGAAAGAATGAGTAGCAACAATTTTTCATTCTTAGTTTAATAAAAATACTCCAATCACAGTATTTAAAAACATGTATCAATTGTTTTTACATAAGATGAGTACAAATCAAAAACCCCATAATCTCTAAACATCTCCACCATAAGTGTGTACTGATAATGTCGGCGCCTTCCCGCGATCATCACTGGTACCTGAAACACATAACCCGCAAACGGTAAACAATAATGCTTAGTGAGTTCCCTAAAATACCACATACAACACATACGCCTTTCCAGGCCATAGCTCTATGGGATTTTCCGATCCATGTGTCTCAGGGGATTTCCATCCCATGACTCTATTGACCTTCTGGTCCATATCATCATACTCATATCATAACATATAACATATACAACATACATCACATTTACATCATACACATAAGACCTTCCGGTCACACATAATCACCCCATTGGATAAGGCATAGTGAGAAGACTCACATCAATGAAGTCGGATAAACTCTTGTGCTCAACGTCCCGACCTAGCCTCCTCCTATTATTCAAATAACATTCCCGATCAATACACTCTCATGATCTCATCACTACAGACTGGGTAAAAGGCCATTCTACCCTTCCCTGAACTCTCCTGAATTAGTCTTGACCAGAACCCTAAAGTCAATGAAAGTCAACGATCAACTTTGACCCGACTCGTCGAGTGCACAAAGGTGACTCGGCGAGTCCATGCAGGTCCTCTGATTCCTTTCGGACTCTCTTGGCTCGTCGAGTATTTCTTCCACTCGACAAGTTACACCAGTCACGAATCGAGGGGAAACCCCGACTCGACTCATCGAGTCCGCTCATGGACTCGGAGAGTTCGTTCCATGCTCACACTCAAATGACCTTCTGAGGTCATATTTGTTCCTCTAATTCATAGATTTAATCTTCCCAAGCTCAATAATCACATAAAGGTTCGAAGTTGATGCTCATGCAACATCCAAATGACACTACTTGATGATTTAGCCGTAAATACAACATCCTAAGTCCATTTCTTCCATAACTCCTCATAAAGCAAGGTGGAATAGGTTCTCTAGACCAATATGGATCCATATCTGATGTCTAAACATAATAAGGGACCATATTCCCAACAAATCAACCCAATAAAGGGTATAGAAAACCCTAGATCCATGGATTCTTTAACAAAACAGAAAAAGGATCGATATGCTACCTCAAGGATGATGTCTTTTGCTTGCAATCCACAAATAAGAAACCTCCTTGGCCTCCTCTAAGCTAAAATCAATTTCTTCTTGCAAAACAAACCCACAAAGGTCCAATAATGGCTTCTTCTCTCTCACAAACGCTCAAGCACTACAAGGGTTTCTCTCAATGGTCTGGTAGCCGCAAATGGTGGCTATAAGGGTCCTTAAATAGGCCCCAAACCCGATAAATTAGGGTTTCATTATATAGCATGGACTCGCTGAGTCCACGTATGGACGCGCCGAGTCCTCCATTAAATCAGACGAACACATGCGCGATCCCACTTGGCGAGTCTGAGCGCCTACTCGCCAAGTCCTTTTCTAATATTCAATATAAATACTTAAAATGAGATACCTGGGAATCCTGATGTTACAATTCTCCCTCAATAGAATCAGACTTCGCCCTCGAAGTCTCGCTCCACAAACAATTCTGGATACTGCTCCGGCATCTCTAACTCCGGATCCTAAGTCAGCTCGGACACCTTCCGATGTTTCCACTGGACCTAAACCAGGGACACCTCCTTGTTCCTCAGAACCTTGATCCTCCTATCTCGGATCGCGATCGAACTCTCAACATAGTTTAGGCTCGCATCAACGTGAATGCCCTCTAATTGAACCACTGCTGACTCATCGGCAATACACTTCCTCAACTAAGACACGTGGAAGGTATCATGAATCTGATTCAGCATGGCAGGTAGCTCCAAATGATATGCTACTCTGTCCACCCTAGCTGTCACCCTGAATGGACCGATATATTGACGTCCCAACTTGCCCCTCTTCTTGAATCGAATCACAATACCTTCAGGATTTGAGCGAAGCCTATCAGCGTAGCTCTTCTGGCGACTCTGGGTCGTCAGCAACCTCTGCCTAACCTACTGAATCTGCTCACTCATCTGGAGCACTATCTCCTTACTACCCATCACACGTTGTCCTACCTTTCCCCAACAAATGGGAGTCCGACACCTCCTTCTATACAGCAGCTCGTAGGGAGGCATACCGATGCTCGAATGGTGGTTGTTGTTATAGGAAAACTCAGCCAAAGGCAGATACGTGCCCCAACTTTGTCCGAAATCTAATATACATGCATGAAGCATGTCCTCGAGTGTCTGGATAGTCCGCTCACTCTGACCGTCGTTCTGAGGGTGATAAGCAGTGCTGAAATGCAATCTTGTACCCAATTACTCATGAAACTTCTTCCAGAACCTGGAAGTAAAACGTACATCTCGATCTGACACAATCAAAATCGGCACCCCATGCAGAGCACCACCTCCTTCATTTATATTTCTGCTAACTTCTCTGCGGAAGAACTCTCACTGATAGAAAGGAAGTGAGCACTTTTCGTCAATCGATCCACAATCACCCAAATTGCATCGACACCCCTTGGGGTTCTTGGCAGTTTGGTGATGAAATCCATAGAAATCTGTTCCCACTTCCAATGGGGAACCTCAAGTGGCTGCAACTTGCCTTGCGGATGCTGGTGCTCGGCCTTAACCTGACGACTTGTCAAGCACTTCCCTACAACCCACGCAACAACTCTCTTCATACAAGGCCACCAATAGTCTCTCTTCAGATCCAAATACATTTTAGTGGCCCTGAGATGGATCTAGAATCTCGATCTATGCACCTCCTCCATCAAAACACTGCGTGCCCTGCCAATAAACGCCACCCAGATCCGACCATGAAAAGTCATAAGCCCTCGGCTATCAGTCACAAACTCAGATACCTGCCGAATCACTCGCTCCTTTTTGCGGTTCTCCGGTCTCACAGCCTCTGCCTGAGCCTCACGAATGGTATCTAACACCAGAGTCTTTACCGTCATTCTCTTACACATACCTCGTATCGGAACACTCTTTGCCCTCTGACTCAGGGCATCGACTACCACATTCGCCTTGCCCGGGTGGTACAGGATCTCACAATCGTAATCCTTCACCACGTCCAGCCATCTCCTCTGCCGTATATTTAGGTTGGGTTGATCCATCAAATACTTTAAAATCTTGTGGTCCGTGTAAATGGTACACCAAACCCCGTACAAATAGTGGTGCCAGATCTTGAGGGCGAACACTACTGCTCCCAGCTCCAGATCGTGAGTGGTATACCTAGCCTCATGAGGCTTCAACTGCCTCGATGCATATGCTATCACATGCCCCCTCTGCATAAGCACTACACCAAACCCTGATATCGATGCATCGCAGTATACCAAAAAATACTCAACTCCCTCTGGAAGGGATAACACAAGGGCTTCACACAACTTCCGACGAAGAGTCTCAAATGAGGTCTGCTGCTCCGGACCCCATGAAAAAGCAACACCCTTCTGGGTCAACCTAGTAAGTGGCACTGCAATCTTGGAGAAATCATGAATGAGTCTACGATGATAACCGGCCAACCCCAAAAAAACTTCTGATCTCCATGGCGGATTTCAGCACTTCCCAACTAATCACCGCCTCAATCTTGGCTGGGTCGACCAATATCCCATTTTGATTAACAAGATGCCCCAAGAATTGGACCTATCGTAACCAAAAAATCACACTTGGAGAAGTTGGCATAAAGCCTCTCCGACCTCAATACCCCAAGAATCTCCCTCAAATGCTCCTCATGCTGTTCTCGGGATCTAGATACACTAGAATATCATCAATAAACACGGTCACCGATCGATCCAACATCGGCCGACATACTCTGTTCATGAGATCCATGAACGTTGTTGGTGCATTGGTGAGCTCAAAAGGCATCACCATAAACTTATAGTGCCCATATCGAGTCCTGTACGATATCTTCTAGATATCCTCATCACGCACCCTCATCTGGTGATATCCATACCTCAAGTCTATCTTGGTAAACCAAGATGCCCCCTGAAGCTGATTGAACAAATCATCAATCCTCGGCAACGGATAACGGTTCTTGACTGTTAACTTGTTCAACTCCCGATAATCAATGCACATCTGGTGTGAACCATCCTTTTTCTTGACAAAAGGGATCAGCGCTCCCCACGGAGAGCTGCTCGGCCAAATAAACCCCTTCCCCAAAAGCTCTTGAAGCTGTGAGGATAACTCTTGCATCTCTTGAGGCGTAAGGCGATATGGCGCCTTGGCGATAGGTGCTGCGCCCGGAACCCAAACGATACGAAACTCTACCTACCTCTCGAGATGCACACGGTAACTCCTAAGGGAAAACATTTGGGAGCTCGTACACTATCGGAACCCCGCCAACTGATCTTGGTCTCCCCGAATAAATCCTCGTATCCATCATATAAGCTACGAACCCCTTGCAACCCTGCTGCAAACTCTGCCTTGCTCTGGAAGCCGAACAGAACCCTGAACCACTTTGAGTTCCCTCGCCATAGACTGTCAACACTCCCCCACTAGGATCTCGAATCGTCACCATTTGCTGCGCGCAGTCTATCACAGCCCCAAAATCGGCTCAACCAATCCATGCCCACGATGACACATACGTCCCCCATCGCAATTAGGACTAGATCTATCAGAAACCCAACGCCGAAAATCTCAAGCACACACCCTCGAATCACATCCGTGGCATACACTACTTGCTCATTAGCTATAGAAACTCGTAGAGGTCGACTCATCGCCTCTTGCTGGATACTGATGTGTCTACTGAATGCTAATGAAACAAATGACTGACTTAGACCCAAGTTAAACAACACCAAAGAAGGTACATAATTCACAAGGAAAGTACCTACACATATCATAATATAAACCAAGGATCTCATCAAAAACAAATAATAACAAAATACATACCAGCCACGACGTCGGGTGCTACACGGATCTCCTCCGCTGTCAACTGGAAGGCTCTCCCGCGAGCCTTCGGTGCCTTGGCCTTCACTGGCCAAACCTCAGTAGCGCGCACGGTGGCAGGGGCAGATCCCTGCTGTGCTCCCTGTTCTGTTCCCCGCAGTTGTGGACATTCGGCCTTCCGATGGCCTGTCTGGTTGCAATGAAAGCAAACCATGAATCTCTTGGGGTAGTCCTTGGCTATATGCCCCTCTTTTCCACATTTGTAGCAAGCACCAGATTGAAAAACTCCATCATGTCCCTTGCCGTACTTTTCGCAAGTGCAACTCTTCTGGCCCCCAGCTCTCGAATCGGCTGGCTTTTCCCGCTTAGCTGTAGGCTAAGACTATATCGGCCACCTATCCAACCCTTGAGACTCGACCTCCTCCCTGGCCTAGGTCTCCAACTCAATCTCCCTCTTCCGAGTATTTTCCTGAAGCTCAACAAATATCCGGTATGTCGAGTTCGATACGGACTCCCGAATGTCCCTCCTCAGAATGCTCAAGTACCGACTCATGCGCGCCTGCTCAGACGACACGTGCTCAGGGCAGAACATCGCCACCTCATGAAACTTCCTGGTGATCACAGTAACTAACTCAGTACCCTGCTTGAGGGTTAGGAATTCATGGGCCAACCGTTCCCTTTCCACTGAGGGAACGTACTCGTTTCTGAACATAGTGGTGAACCTCTCCCAGGTCACCGCTGAGATCTCTGTAGAAGTAAGATGCGCCATCACAAATTTCCACCAAACCTTCGCTCCCAAGCGATGCTGGTTCAGTGCAAACCGAACCCTCAGATGCTCTGGACACGAACAAGTGTAGAAGCATCCCTTAATGTCAAATATCCATCTCATCGTAGCAATCGGATCCTACGTCCCATCAAACTATGGTGCCTTTGTGTTGCTGAACTCCCGATACAACAACGAATCACCCATTATGGCCTGGCAGGAGCGACGACTGCGGTGGCCGCGACCACAACAACGTCAGTAAGAGCGGTGAACCCCTCATCAAAAGTCTTAATCAGCGTGGTCTTGATGGACCTAAACATCTCTGGTATCTCAGCTCGGATGGCAGCAGCCACCTCATCATAAATCATCTGGCAGTGCTCCTCATCGCTCACACCCCCTCGGTAGTCCCTGGTCTGTGGCGTGTCCCAACCATGAAGCCTCTGAAATACAACATAAAAAAAAATCTGAGACTCGCTCGAGTATACTTACACTCGATAACTCAACCCTACTTGCTCCCTAGTAACCTAAGGATTCTTACTTGGATCCCAGCTCACACCGCATCAACATTCACCCCAAGTCCTCCTCCTAGGATCCCAGCTCACAAATACTCTACATCTTGCTAGCATAGGCTACCCTTCGGTAAGCCTCCTATAAGCTCCTCACTGCTACCTACTCGCTCTCAAGAACCAATTAGCAGTAGAAATCTCCTAGGCTAAGGCATCACAAATTAGCCTACTCTACATGCATAACATATCATATTATATCTCATAACACATAATGTAAGGGTATTTTGGAAAATCACCGTTCGGGTGCTGGCTGATCGTACACACTGCTTCTTTCTGCTTTCCTCAAATTCTTTTACTTTTTGGAAAAATTGTTTCTTTTATGAAAATGTTTCTCAAATCGTCAGTTTGAGTTCAAATACACCCGAAGGTGAATTTGAATCCCTCAAACCAAGGCTCTGATACCAACTTGTAATATCGTGAAATTTCAAAACAATTTTTCATTTTTAATTTAATAAAAATACTACAATCACTATTTTCAAAAACGTGTATCAATTGTTTTTACATAACATGAGTACAAATCAAAAACCCTAGAATCTCCAAACATATCCACCATAAGTGTGTACTGATCATGCTGACCCCTTCCCGCGATCATCACTGGTACCTGAAACACATAACATGCAAACGGTAAGCAATAATGCTTAGTGAGTTCCCTAAAATACCACGTACAACACATACGCCTTTCCAGGCCATAGCTCTATGGGATCTTCCGATCTAGGTGTCTCAGGGGATTTCCATCCCATGACTCTGTTGACCTTTCGGTCCATATCATCATACTCATATCATAACATATAACATATACAACATACATCACATTTACATCATACACATAAAACCTTCCGGTCACACATAATCACCCCATTGGGTAAGGCATAGTGAGAAGACTCACCTCAATGAATTCGGATAAACTCTTGTGCTCAACGTCCTGACCTAGCCTCCTCCTATTATTCAAATAACATTCTCGATCAATACACTCTCATGATCTCATCTCTAAAGACTGGGTAGAAGGCCATTCTACCCTTCCCTAAACTCTTCTGAATCAGTCGTGACCAGAACCCTAAAGTCAACGAAAGTCAACGGTCAACTTTGACCCGACTCGTCGAGTGCACAAAGGTGACTCAGAGAGTCCAAGCAGGTCCTCTGAATCCTTTCGGACTGTCTTGGCTCGTCGAGTCTTTCTTCCACTCGACAAGTTACACCTGTCACAAATCGAGGGGCAACCCTGACTCGACTCGTCGAGTCCGCTCATGGACTTGGCGAGTTCGTTCCATGATCACACTCAAATCACCTTCTGAGGTCACATTTGTTCCTATAATCCATAGATCTAATCTTCCCAAGCTCAATAATTAGATAAAGGTTTGAAGTTGATGCTCATGCAACATCAAAATGACACTACATGATGATTTAGGCCCAAATACAACATCCTAAGTCCATTTCTTCCATAACTCCTCATAAAGCAAGGTGGAATAGGTTCTGTGGACCACTATGGATCCAGATCTGATGTCTAAATATGATAAGGGACCATATTCCCAACAAATCAACCCAATAAAGGGTATAGAAAACCCTAGATCCATGGATTCTTTAACAAAATAGAAAAAGGATCGATATGCTACCTCAAGGATGATGTCCTTTGCTTGCAATCCACAAATAAGCAACCTCCTTGGCCTCCTCTAAGCTGGAATCAACTTATTCTTGCAAAACAAACCCACAAAGGTCCAATAATGGCTTCTTCTCTCTCACAAATGCTCAAGCACTACAAGGGTTTCTCTTAATGGTCTGGTAGCCACAAATGGTGGCTATAAGGGTCCTTAAATAGGCCCCAAACCTGAAAAATTAGGGTTTCATTAAACAGCGTGGAATTCACCGAGTCCACGTATGGACTTGCCGAGTCCTCTATTAAATCATACCAACACATGCGCTATCCTACTCGGCGATTCTGAGCGCCTGCTCGTCGAGTCCTTCTCTAATATTCAATATAAATACTTAAAATGAGATACCTGGGAATCTGGATGTTACACTCGCTGAGTTGTATGAACAACTCGGCGAGTTCATCTTCAACTAATACACAGGTCCTGTCCTTGACTCGCCGAGTTGTATGTACAACTCGTCGAGTTCATCTTCATCCTTAAGAAGTTTGCCTTGGACTCACCGAGTCTGCTCATGCACTCGCCGAGTCCCATGAACTTCCACAATAATGGTTTAGTCCAGAACATTGGGTTACTCCCCGAGACCCCCTTAAAACGTTTCCACACTCAACTTGGTCCTTATGACCCTCAACTGATATGGGACAAAAACCTTGGACTCGCCGAGTCCAAGAATGGACTCATCGAGTTGGTCACATCCACTCACTAAATCTTCGATTTCTGATGTATAACCCTTGATCAAAAGATAGATCTATGCTTCTACAATCGATCTAGCACGTAAAGTTACAACCTTTACGTGCTTACATGAGACTTTGAGGTCAAAAGGTCCTTAAACAAGCTCTTTCAATGCATGGGGCCTTCTTTGAATGCAAGAACCACTCCTTTTTGCCTTCTAACCCCTCTAAACACCTAGATCCGAAACATCAATTCCAAACGATGCTTGCAATCATGGTTGGTGACCAAAATGGCTTAGAAAAGCCCTAAAACTCCACAAAATGGGATCTATCAAAAGAGCAAACAAGGTATAGACTTTATACCTTCTGTAAACTGTAATTGATGCTCGAAGTCGGATCCTTCTAGCCTCCTCTTGATCCTTCAAGCTTCTCCTTCCTTCCTTAGGTCACAAAAGCACCAAAATCACTCGAAATGCCTTAGATTGCTTCAATAACGGCTAGGGTTTGCTATGGGAGTCTTCTGGGAACAAATGGGACGAAGGAGGCCAAGTTAAGGTGTTTAAATAGGGTGCAAACCCTCGGGTTAGGGTTTTTGTCCAGACAGGGCCTACTCGCCGAATCCAGGACCCGACTCATCGCATCCACAGCTTAAACCCCACATCTCATCATGCTTCTACTCAACGAGTTGGTCCTTCAACTCGCCGAGTCCAAGGCCAAAATTCAAAAATGTAAATAAAAGAATACGTACCAAGAACCAGGTGCTACATTTCATAAGCAGCTCCAACTCGTCGAATCAGGACACTCCGACTCATCGAGTATGTCCAATAATCCACGTGGGCTAACTCGCCTCTACACGATGAGTTGGGGCAACCAACTTGTTGAGTAGGTCCATAAACATGTACATAATGCTTTAAAACTTATACATGGGAGTAAGGGTGTTACAAATACCTAGTAAAGCTGGTATAGTCATCGATAATGAACATAATGTATTTCTTATTAGATAATTTTTGACTTCCAGATGGAGCATGACGATCGATATCAAGCAACAAAAAAGGTTCAGTAATGGAAGAGTACAAAACAAGTGAATGTTTCTTTTAGCTTGATTTCCACACTCACATGCAGAGCATAGAGTGTAATGAAATAAGGTAAATTAATATATACAAAAATATATAATATAAAGAATAAAACTAAGGATAAAAGTGAATGAAAAAAAACTCACTCGTTTTATCATTTCTCTATTCTACGCAAATGTTTCACGTGGACCCATCTTCTTTTTTTGCATGTGTTTGCCGAACAAAAAAAGTAAGGAGCCCTTACTCTTACATATCTCCATCCAACTATAGTGTTCTCTGTGAGTAGCTCTCACCACATAAAAAACAAACCAACTCCATTTCCTCTTAATTCGAGTATTAGGTTTGGTAAAGAATCAATGAACGGTGTTAGGCTGGTGATGGTGATATGACATGTGGATGGCGTGAACAGGAGGTAGAAGATGATGATTGTTTTTATTATTGTTGGTGTGGCTGTTCGATTGGAGTATAATGCCAAGTCGATGAACTGATTTGAGTGGACATTTTGGTGTGTTGTTTTTTTGTGCCGAAAATGATTGATAAGAACAAAGGCTCTAGAGGCGAGCACGATTATAGTTAAGGAACAAATGCATATGGCTTGAAAGGTGGGAGACATTGTGGTGTTGCGTGGATAAAGAAAGACAAACCGAGCCCTAATATAAGACAATATTTTGTTAAAACGTAACGTCAATACACGCTTTAAAGCTTGCCGAATTTTTTAAATCCTCGATAATAATAATAATAATAATAATAATAACATATATAATTAATGTTAATCAGATTTATTATATAATTAGTCATGTGTAAAAATATAATAATAATAATAAAATAAAAATTTTGTATATAAGAAACTAAGAGAGTAATCTGTTTTGTAAGATTTATTTTATGTTACCTAAGAAAGTAATTTGTTTTTATATGATTTAATTTATGCTACCTATTTGTGTAGAAATACTAATCGACGTAAAATACTTGTCTGCTTATATTGGATGTATACATAAAATTAACCAAAATTTGATACAAGCATATTTTATATTTTAAAAATATGTTTCTTATACCAAAGTCCCGATTGATATTTGGTGGATATCAACGATACCCTGTATGTAGTATTAAGAAAATCGAACATCCCCGATATGTGGATAGAAAAGCAAACCATGATGTTACAAGCGCCATATATAGATTATAGGCGTACAACAACATAAACTTAACCAAACACCACCGAACGTCAAAGACAACTCCCGAGCATACATATGATACTATTAATTATACAACCACATACACACATACACCAAACGCCTGCCTGAAGTGAGAAACATAACGGAGCCGGAGCCTGGAAACAGGAAAGTTGTGAATGAGTATTATTAGTATGCCAAATCTCAGAGCTCGTAAGGAGGACGAGGGCTCCTGCTTCCAATTCCAGTTGCCTTCTCAAAAGCATCTGATGCTGACTTCCTCCGAAACCTGAACGCCTCGCTTCCTGAAATACATCAATTCATTAAATACGTTGACCGATTAAATTCGGAAAACATAATCTAAATTAGCTGAATATGGATTGATACCAAACTTTATCCGTTTATTTGCTGACAAGGACATACATATAATTTTATTTGCTGAATATAGTATGATTTCTTATTTATATAATTCCTTCAAATTATAAGTATAACTCATTTAATATTGTATATTTGTGGTTGGACATAGACAGGAATCAAGCAGAGAAATATATATATATATATATATATATATATATATATATATATATATATATATATATATATATATATATATATGCTTATAATA
Organism: Lactuca saligna; assembly: GCF_052625555.1. Lineage (NCBI taxonomy): Eukaryota > Viridiplantae > Streptophyta > Magnoliopsida > Asterales > Asteraceae > Lactuca > Lactuca saligna. The sequence continues at coordinate 197,076,496 of NC_136425.1, forward strand.
CAACATTTCGCAAACGAACAAAAATATACTAGCTTTATCTTCACGGATCCTTCAAGAATTTAGACTACCACCACCTTTGGAAGGCCGGATCAGGCATTTGTCATTCACCCACTCCAAATGTAATAAGTGGGTGCGATAAACTTACAGCTTACCGGCAAAAGGAGATACCGGAGGTGTAGATCCGGCGGGAGAGGCCGGTGGTGTATCGCTCAGAGTTCTCTCAGGTTTTACGATCATGATACTCCGTGTTACTCTCATCGAAGGATACTCCACTGCTGTATTCCCTGCCGTTTCCGATTCTGTTTCAGAAAGGAGATGATTATTTTCAGGATGTATAAAAGCTCTTCTAATTAAGTTTATGTTTAACGTCATCCTTTTACTTTTCCTTCTGCTGATGTACAGTCTCAATAAAAGAAACTACACGTGTTTGAGGGATCTGACGATCATAACTATTTGTTGTCGCTATATATATATCAACCCAGATCCGAAGTCACGTTTCAATTATGCTGATGTAGAGAAAAATAGGAGACAGAAGACGAAAACCTAACAAAGTGGGTAACTATTAAAACTATATCAATTATATTGTTGTAGATATGACATAAACATATGCCAAAAAGACAACTTTTATGATCACGATAAGCAAATGAGTGATTGTTGATCGACTATACATAAGAACAAGAGTTATGTACTAGACCTAGTTGATGAAAAAAATTTATTGTTAAAAAGTAGACAGGTAATGGCGTACCCTTGTCTGAGTTTAACGATCGGAAACTTAGATTAGATTGTTTTCGCAGCTTTCCAAGTCCTTTATCCGGTGGAGGGCCAGCGATGGTGTCGTCCCAGAGCTTGTTGAGTAAGCTCATGGCTCAGTGTAGAGCAAAGCGCACGACTAGTAATAAAAGAATCTAAGGGATAGGAGAGGCCCGGTAATGGTTATTTATGGAAATATTATCGACCAAGTAAATATCGAACAAGTTAGTTGGACTTAGAATGAACGATAGGCGTCGATTACAGATCTGGTTAATCCGAAAAAGAACCAACGGCTGATCATGAAGCACGTAGATAAGATAAGGCTAATGGTGACGAAGCAAAATATCAGATTGGATTGTCACGTGTCGCATCGAGCGGACTAGAGGGCCGTCTCACGTGATGGCGATACTCTCTAGAAGTAAGGTTGAGTAAGACCCATATTATTGCTCCTTCAAATAAAGAAACATAAAGCGGAACCCTTGCCCTTTCCTGTATTATATAGCCTCCAAGTTATTAGGAATTACAGGGAATTACAAAATTGGGTTTTAAATGGTAGTACCGTTGAAGTTCAAATTCAAGATACATATAATAAAGTTGGAAACTTGATCTAACTGTCGAATGAATGAACTTGTCGATCAATGTGTGAACCAAAAATCAAACGAAGAAAAATAATAACTAAGCAACCATGGACAAACAGTAAGTAATAAAATAAGACTTTTAAGTGGTCGTGTTCGAGATGTGCAACACCTTACTTTTGCATCAATTATTGTTAATTGCTTGAGTATTATTCTTAAACAACAAAACTTCGAATCCTATAAAAATAGGGTATGGGGAGGTAAGATGGTTGAGAGTCTTAGCTTTTTTTTTTTCAAATAAAACATTCAATTAAAAAAAATATATAAAGAAAACAAAAAAAAAAGTCATATATAGCTTAATCGATGATCTACAATCTCCTGGAAGGTTTCCTAGAGCTACCATGCATAATGTTGGCTTCCAAAGACTACTCTGACACTACAGTTCTATTATAAGAAAATTTTGTTTTGAAATCTAAGCAATCTCATAAATGTGTCTGTCACTAATAGCCTTAGCAATCATAGCTAGATGTGTTTAAATGCTAAGATTTACTCGAAAGTCACTAGGCAAGAGGTGTGATTAACCATTTGTGAAAATAGCGGGAAGTTGGTGTGGTGATGGAATATGTAAGACGTGAACTTCGCTACATGTTATCGTTTATCATCACAGCTATTATATCAAGAGATGCAACTTGTTTACAAGACAAGTAAGATAAATAAAGTATCAAGTTGGTTAAAGGTGTGTATAAAAGGTGTATTAATGTTTAGTTGTGATGTAGAAGGAGAAAATGAAGAACTTATAACTACAATGCTATTTCTAGAAAGGTGTAACGCATCCTTCTATTGATGTGTCACGTCAGGTCAAATATTGGTCAACAGGTCATGGTCAAACTTGTGGTCAACAGAAGTTAATGATAAGGTCACGACACGTGAGTTAGGTTTCGTGGCACGTCGAGGTGTCCATGCGCGTTGAGAGATTGAGACACATGGTGAGTGGGTGAAACACGTGGCAACAGGAGACGACATGTAACACCCAACCAATCAGGTCATTTCCTTTTTTATTCAAAGTATAAAAGTATTGCAAAAATGGTCCTTATGTCATGCTTACCTCGGGCGTATGCAGGGCGTAAGCCTTTGATTGTAACATCCGGAATCCTAGGTATATTATTTAATATTTATTTTTTTGAATTATGTGAAGGAATTCGGTGAGTTGATGCGTAGACTTGCCGAGTAGGGTCGTTATTGTTCATCCGGGTTCGCATTGGACTCGGCGACTCCATGAGTGGACTCGGCGAGTCCACGCTGTTTAATGAAACCCTAATCCTCCAGGGTTGGAGCCTATTTAAGGGTACTCTTAGCCTCCCATTGCGGCTACCAGTCCTTTGAGAGCACCCTTAGTGATCTATATCGTTTGGAAGGAAGGAGAAACCTTTATTGATCTTTCTATCCTTGGCTTGGCAAAAAGAAGGTGATCAAGAGGAAGAGGAGGCTGAAGGAGGTGAGATTCAAGTGGTTTCAGAGTCCAGAGGTTCCAACTTGAGGTATTCATTCGAACCTTCTTCAGTTTTAGTATTGAACTTAGAGATTAGGGTTTTCTAACCACTTGTGAGGATGTTTATGTGGAGCAATTGGTCCCTTATCGAGTCTATGCTTTGGATCTGGACTCAAAGAGGTTCAGAGACTTCAATCCAGTATGCTTTATGGGTCCTTGAGGGGTGATTGGATTTAGGTTGCATTTTTGGGACTAAATCTCCATTTGATGCCATTATGTATGTTTATAAGCATCAATTTTCGAGCTTTACGTGATTATATTGATAGGGAAGGTCAGATCTATGGAATTGAGGAACAGATTTGACCTCAGGAGGTCAAATGAATCTGTGCATGGCATGTACTCACTGAGTTGTTCTGGGACTCGGCGAGTTGAGTCAAGGTAGCCCCGCGATTCATGCTTGGGGACTCGTCGAGTAAAGGAAGGGACTCGACATGTTAAATGGGACTAAGGAGTTCAGTGGAGACAAGTGGACTCGCCGAGTTGCGCAAGTGCACTTGCCGAGTCGGGTCAATGTTTGACCGTTGACTTTGGTTAACTTTTAAGGTTTAGTCAGCAGCGAGGCCTTTGAGTCAGAAGAGGGGTAAAATGGTCTTTTACCCTTCTGAAGGTCGATGCTGGTAGGACCTGAAGGTTTACCGGGTTGGGACGGAAGTCCCCTGAGACACATGGACCGGAAGGTCATGGCCTGGAAAGGCGTATGTGCGTAAGTAGTATTTTGGGGAACTCACTAAGCAATTATGCTTACAGTTGTTGTGTTATGTGTTTCAGGTACTAGCGAGGACCATGGGAAGGCGCCGACGTGATCTGTACAAACTGACGGAAGATTTATTTTATGATCTTGGGATTTGATATGTTTTGTATGATGATTATGATACATTAGATTTTTATGGCTTGAATTGGATAAAAACATGTTATAAGAAATGAAAAAAAAATTGTTATGAAAATTCATGTTGTTACAAGTTGGTATCAAAGCCTTGGTTTGAGGGATTCGGGTGCACCTTCGGGCGTAACTGAATTCAAACCGAGGATTTGAGAAAAAAATTTCAAAAATAAAAGCATAAAATTTTATAAGAGATTTTGTGATAACCAAAGAAGTAGCAGTGTGTACGGTCAACCAGCGCCCGAACGGTAAAATCCTCAAAAAACCCTTACAATATGTGTTATGAGATATGCTATGATATGTTATGCATGCTTGTGTAGACTAGGTATTCATATTAGGACTAGAGTGGCCTGATTTGTGATGCCTTAGTCTAGGGGAATCCTGCTGCTATGAGATGCCTTGAGAGCGAGTAGGCAGCCTATGCATAGCAAGAATAGAGTACTCACATTCCGGGGTCCAAGGAGGAGGACTTGGGGTGAATGTTGCTGCGGTGTAATCAATAGTATAGGGCCCGTACTACTGAAGACACCGGATCAGTGGGCAACCCAAGTAAGAATCCTTTGGGTATCGGAGGCTGAGTAGGACTGCGTTATCGAGTGCGAGTATGCTCGATCGAGTCTCTGACATTTCTATGTTGTATTTCAAAGGCAGTATGGTTGGGACACGCCACAGACCTGGGACGAGCGGTGTGAGTGACGAGGAGCTTCGTCAGATGATCCACGATGAGGTGGCTGCGGCAATAAGGACGAGATTCCGGAGATGTTTGGGTCTATCAAGACCACGTTGTTGGAGACTTTTGATGAGCGGTACACTGCGGTGACTAAGGCCGCAGCCGCTGCAGCTACAACAGTTGTGGCTGCTGCCAGACCTTAGGGAGGAAACTCGTTGTTGTTCCGGGAGTTCAGCAACACGAAGCCACCCGAGTTTGATGGGACTCAGGACCCAATCGTTGCGATGAGATGGATTGCTGACATTGAGGGATGCTTCTATACGTGTTCACATCCGGAGCATCTGAGGGTACATCTGAGGGTATGGTTTGCTTTGAACCAGCTCCGCCTAGGAGCGAAGGATTGGTGGAAGTTCGTGACAGCGAACTTCACTCTTGTAGAGATTACAGCAGTGACATGGGAGAGGTTCACCACCATGTTCAGAGACGAGTATGTTCCCCCGGTGGAGAGGGAACGACTGATTCAGGAGTTCTTGACCCTCAAGCAGGGTAATGATTCAGTTTCTGTGGTCACCCAGAAGTTTCATGAGAGGGCAATGTTCTGCCCTGAGCAGGTGTCTATTGAGCAGGCACGAATGAGCCGATATTTGGGTATTCTGAGGATGGACATTCGGGAGTTCGTATCGAACTCGACGTACCAGACATTTGTTGAGCTCCAGGAAAATGCCCGAAAGAGGGAGATTGAGTTGGAGACTCACGCCAGGGAGGAGGCCGAGTCTCAGAGGATGGATCGGCGGCCGACTCAGTCTCAGCCGGCAGCCAAGTGAATCATTACCCTGTCGATCAGGTGCTTGCTACAAATGTGGCAAGGAGGGGCATATCGCCAGGGATTACCCCAAGGGATTTATGGTTTGCTTCCATTGCAACCAGAACGGCCATCGGAAGGCCGAGTGTCCTCAGCTACACCAGGGATTAGCGCAGGGATCTGCGCCTGTTGCTAGGGTTACCGAGATCCGACCGGCGAAGGCCGAGGCTCCGAAGGCTCGAGAGAGGGTTTTTCAGTTAACTACGGAGGAGGTCCGCACGACGCCTGATGTCGTGGCTGGTATGTATTCTTTCACGTATTTACTTTAGATATTGTGCTTATATTATGATATGCATAGGTACTTTTCTTGTGAATTCTGTACCTGCCTTGGTATTATTTGACTCGGGTGCGAGTCGGTCTTTTGTATCTTTTGCTTTTAGTCAGCACATCAGTACTAGTCGGGAGGTGATGAGTCGACCCCTGAGGGTTTCCATAGTTGATGAGAAAGCGGTGTATGCCACTAAGGTGATTCGAGGATGTGTGCTCGAGATTTTTGGCGTCGAGTTTCCGATTGATGTAGTTCCTATCGCGATGGGAGATGTCTGTGTCATCGTGGGCATGGACTGTTTGAGTATGTTTGGAGCGGTTATTGACTGCGAGAGACAACTGGTGACCATACGAGACCCTAGTGGGGGAGTTCTTACTGTGTATGGCGAGAGGACCCGGTGTGGGTCAGCGTTTTGCTTCGGCTGCTAGGGCGAGGCAGAGTTTGCAGCAAGGCTGCCGTGGGTTTGTAGCTTATGTGATGGACACACGAATGGCTGCAGGGAGGCCAAGTTCGATCTACGAGGTCGCGATAGTGTGCGAGTTTCCGGATGTTTCCCCGAGGAACTTCCGGGCGTGCCTATGGAAAGACAAGTGGAGTTTCGTATCGATTTGGTTCTGGGAGCAGCACCTATCACCAAGGCGCCTTATCGCCTCGCTCTACCAAAGATGCAGGAGTTATCCTCACAGCTTCAGGAGCTGTTGGGGAGGGGGTTCATTCGACTAAGTAGCTCACCTTAGGGAGTGCCGATTCTTTTGGTCAAGAAGAAGGATGGTTCACACCGGATGTGTATTGTACCAGGAGTTGAACAAGTTGACGGTCAAGAATCGGTATCCGTTACTTAGGATCGATGATCTGTTCAATCAGTTGCAGGGGGCATCTTGGTTCTCCAAGATAGACTTGAGGTCGGGTTATCATCAGATGAGGGTTCAGGATGAAGACATCCAGAAGACTGCATTCAGAACTCGTTATGGAAATTACGAGTTTGTGGTGATGCCTTTTGGGCTCACCAATGCCCCAGCTGCATTCATGGATCTCATGAACAGGGTGTGCAGGCTGATGCTGGATCGGTTGGTGATCGTATTCATTGATGATATTTTGGTATATTCGAGGTCTAGAGAGCAGCATGAGGAGCATTTGAGGGAGATCCTTGGAGTTCTGAGATCGAAGAGGCTGTATGCCAAATTCTCCAAGTGTGATTTCTGGTTATGGGAGGTCCAGTTCCTAGGGCATCTTATTAACCAGAAAGGGATATTGGTCGATCCGGCCAAGATCGAGGCGGTGATGAGATGGGAGGTTCCGAGATCACCCACTGAGATCAGGAGTTTTCTGCGATTGGCCAGTTATTATCGAAGGTTTATTAAGGATTTATACAAGATCGTCGTGTGACTTACCAAGATGACCCCGAAGGGTGTTGCATTTTCATGGGGTCCGGAGCAGCAATCCTCATTTGAGATACTTCGCCAGAAGTTGTGCGAAGCCTGATGCTCACACTCCTGGAAGGGATGGAGGATTTTGTGGTATACTGCGATGCATCAATATCTGGGTTAGGGGCAATGCTTACACAAAGGGGACACGTGATAGCGTATGCATCGAGGAAGCTGAAGCCTCATGAGTTGAGATATCCCACCCACGATCTTGAGCTGGGGGTTGTGGTGTTTGCCTTCAAGATCGGGCGACACTATCTGTATGGGGCTCGGTGTACCATATACACGGACCACAAGAGTCTGAAGTACTTGATAGATCAGCCAAACCTGAATATGCGCCATAGGAGATGGTTGGATGTGGTGAAGGATTATAATTGTGAGATCCTGTACCACCTGGGCAAGGATAATGTCGTAGCCGATGCTTTGAGCCGTAGGGTGGAGAGCGCCCCAATTCGAGATGTTTGTATGAGGTTGACAGTGATGACTCCGGTCTTGGACACCATCCGAGGGGCCTAGGCTGAGGCTGCAAGGCCAGAAAACCGAAAGAGGGAGCGAGTTGTCGGGCAGGTATCAGAGTTCGTTATCGATAGCCGGGGACTTATGACATTTCAGGGTCGGATTTGGGTACCGTTTGTGGGCGGGACGCGTATCATTTTGTTGGAAAGGCACATCAATCGAAGTTCTCGATCCATCCCGGGGCCACTAAGATGTATTTTGGATCTAAAGAAGGAGTATTGGTGGCCCTGTATGAAGAGGGATGTTGCATGGTTCGTCGAGAGGTGCCTAACTTGTCGCCAGGTTAAGGCCGAGCACCAGCGTCTGCATGGTAAGCTGCAGCCGCTGGAGATTCTCTAGTGGAAGTGGGAACAAATTACCATGGATTTTATCACCAAATTGTCAAGCACTGCAAGGGGAGTCGATGCAATTTGGGTGATTGTTGATAGGTTGACGAAGAGTGCTCATTTTCTTGCTATCAGTGAGAGCTCTTCGGCTGAGAGGTTGGCAGAGTTGTATGTGAGGGAGATGGTATCTGTTGGATTAGTGTCTAAGTCCATAACTATTTTGGTATGTAGTTGACCCGATTATGAGGATGGTCCTTTCGGGTTGCCTTCACCATAGCAATATGTAGGATGATTTAAGGAGAGAAAGGTTTAAATATGATTTATTAATATATTATGAGAATAATATATTAAAGGAGAAATCATATTGTTTAATTAATATTAGTCAAGAATTAATTGATAATTAATTTTTGTGGCTAAAAGAGATTAATTAAATTCAGGGGACTGGACTGCAATTATTGGATAATTGAGTTATTGGGCTAAGGAATACTAAAGGAATAAGGGGTGAACGAAATTATGATGGAGGCCCATCATATTTTCATCCATAGCCTTATCCAGAAGGTTCCATGGGCTGCTTAGAGTTTAAGCTGTCCATTAGGGTTTTGACTGAAATCCTAGCAGCCCACACAAGTATATAAAGGACCCCTTAGGCTCCAAAAACGTGGACAACTGATTCTCTAGGGTTTCTAGTCGTTTTTGGGCAGCCTCTCTTCTTCTCCTCTTCATCGAAGTTGCATATGGTGTTTGTGACTCCATTAGAGGTGCAACACTTGAGGCACTAAGCTTTTGAAGCCAATCCAAGCAAGGAATTCATTGTTATTGTTATATAACAATTAAAGGTAATTCTATAAACTCTAATTCAGTTTATAATATGTTAGATCTAAGTTTATTAGTCTTGGATTCAAAGCATGTACAATAGAGAAACCTAGATCCAAGCATTAGGGTTTGTATGAGCACATAGGATTGTTCTTATGCCTACAACCCATCAATGGTATCAGAGCCTTGATTGGTTTCAGTTGTATGTGATGCTTTACTGCTTTATTTGATGAAAAACGAGTTTTTTGGCCTCTGCCCGACCAGACTCGGCGAGTCAGTCTGACTCGGTGAGTCCAGTCCCTGACTCGGCGAGTCCAGGGGTCAGACAGAGGGATTTTCGGGTTTTGGCTGCTGTTTTGACTTGGACTTGATGCTTAATTTGTTTTATGAAGTTAAAATCCGAATTTTATCCTAATTAAGTGTTTATCCATGCCAAAACAATAGATAATTTCAAATCTTTTAAATATTGGTTGTTTATATGATAAATATGGATTATTTCAAATTATTTGGTAATTGTCTACTGACTAAAATAAGATTAAGTCAAATATAGATAATTATGAAATTAACTGTTTAATTTATGTTATTTGTTATTTGATCCCTTATGTTTTGAAAAGTTTCAAAAACTTGCCCTCAAGTTTTGGAATTTAAATTTTGATTAAAAAGTTTAATTTTTAAATATTTAAATTCTAAACCCTAATGTTTTGAAATGTTTCAAAACTTGCCCTCAAGTTTTTTGGAATTTAAAAGTTAATTAAAAGTTTAATTTTGAAATGTTAAATTCTAAAACCCTAGTATTTTGAAAAGTTCAAATCACACCCTTATGGTTTTGTTAATTAATTAAAGTGTATAATTAAAAGTGATTTAATAAACCCATAAAGTTTTTGGTTTACATTTAATTAAATTAAAAGTATAATTTACTAAGTTAAACCACCTAGTATTTTAAAAGTGTAAAATACACCCTATACTATATATAACATTAAAAGTGTAATATTATATATATGTATGAGTAAACAGTCAGTCTTACCATTAGTAGGCCTCATTCACGAAGCTGGTCTATAAGGGGTGTTTAAGGAAATTGCTTATAAAATGGCGATTGAATGGGTATCCACTCTTACCCACCGCACTCTTGACTAGTGGAGGGTCGTTAGCCGAATGGGTAGGATAGGACATAAACCTTCCATTATAAGTACAATGAAGTAGAAAGTAACTAAATGCTTTTACAAATTCCCAAATCATAGTTACTTTAGGAAAAATGTGAAATTGTATGCTAACCCATGGAATTACACTTCGTACCCTTGTCAAATGTTAGTGGAACGTGTGTGGTTAACCGGCACACTAATTTGGGGATGACATTGGTGGCGAAGGGTGGCTCGATGCTTATCATAGATCAATGGAGCGTGTGTGGCTAACCGGCACATTGATTAGGTGATAGTAGCATTGGGCGCACCATGTGATTCGTATGGTTATTCACACCTTGTTTGTGATCCTCGGCATCCCAGTCACAAATAGTAGGGCATAATCGAGATTAAACATGCCATTGAAAAGTTCAAAGAATCTCAAAAGATCTAGGAGTTTCAATTCATTTAAAACTTAGACTTCCTTTCGTTTTTCATGGTGGAAATTGGTAAATCGTCATTTACCTACCTTCAAATATTTTGCAACTAGATTACGGCATCCCTTTTCTAGGTTGTAGAATATTGTGCTGGATCCTAGCCTTAATAACTCATTTGGGTGTTTTATTAAGGACTCAATCAACTTAACTTGAATTTTCTCCCGTTTTGTAGATGTCTAACTCTAACCGTGGTATTCCCGAATCCCAAGGAAAAAGTGTTCCAAATGAAAGTGAAAGCTTGAGTTAAAGTGAAGGATTACTGTGGACCAACTTGATTTCACTTCCTCCTCTTCCTCCCGTTGTTCTCCCTAGCCCTAATGATCGAAGACTTGAAAGGTTCAAGATCACCGAATCCCTTTTGGAAATGGAACATCAAGATGGCAAACCCGTGTGTGCTCACATCCTAGGGATGAAATCACACATTGATAGGTTGATTATGTTGGGTGCGTCTATCTCAAATAAGTTGGCTGTGGACTGGGTTCTTCAGTCACTCCCTGAATCATATGATAAGTTCATTAGAGAGTATCATATGATGAAACTTGACGCAACCCTCATTGACTTGACTTATATGCTTATTGCTGCCGAATCAGAAATGATTTGGTGAAGTAATGGAGCATATTTGTCTGATAACTCAACCAACCATGCTTCCATGGACACCACCTGTTCCTGCTGCCAAGGAAAGGGACAATGGATACGAAGCTGCCCAAAGGACCTGAAGAATCTAAGAGATAGGAGAGTCAATAAGTATGGCTCTACTTCAGGTATAAAATCCACTATCTAACTCCATTTAAATTCCTATTCTTTATTCATAATGTGATAAGATTACATTTGCATGTTTTGCACGTTTAGAGAAAAGAGAGGAAGTTTGATGGAAGAGCAAGATGAGTCTGATCACGAAGAAATGGATTTCGATCGCATGAATTCGAAGATCAGATATTGAGCTTAGGAAGTTATGATAGATTTGTTAGGAGTATATGATTACATAGTTTTTCATTTGAATTTTGCATTGTAAGGACATGTTTTCCGTTGTTTTTATGAATAAAATAAATTTTGGTTTTTATCTTATTTGTTTATCCTTGCAATGAAATATATGAAAAATTGACGCTTGTGTGCTTCTATTATTAGCAAAATGGATTTGATTCTTAATTATGTTATTTGTGGAAATGTCAAAAGTTTACCAAATAGGGAGAGTTTCTCATCGCCCAAGTTTCAATTGGACAGAAACTTGGAATCATGCAATGTGTATTGTATGATGAATGAAAAACTTTCACATTTGGGAAACTTAGACTAATTCTTTGGCAAAGTGTCTATTGAAGGACAAGGAGATTAAGTACACAAGGTTGATCAAGTCCACCACAAGAGTGACAAAGACATTCGTCATGATTTACTAAGGTTTAGTAAATATGGTTATACTTATGAGATTAAGTGTAATTCTGAGTTGATTGAAAAAGTTTCAATGAATAATAGAACGAATAAAGCAGAATCAAGTAGGCAGAAAGATAAAAGTTTCTCTATTCTAAGAAGAAGGGAGAGTACCTTTTATTGTGTTTTATGATAAGTCTTTATGATTGAGAACCATGTCTCAATAGATCCTCTAAGTGAGTCTTAGTGCAATTGCATGTCTAAGAAGAGGAATCGAGTATTGTAGAAATGGTTAAATCAATAAGTCAATCATACTTCGTTCCAATATCAAGTCTTAGAGTCAAGATTGTGACAAAAGTAGGTTTATAACACTCATCAAATGTGGAACTTGAAAAAATTTTCTTATTCTTTCACATTTGAAATTGGTAAGTTGTGCTAGGACCAATTATGTGAAGTGTTTTGTCTTGATAAGAACTACACTAACTCTTGAATATTTGCTTTGTTAAGAAATGTTTCTTGACAAGAGAATCTTATATGTCAAAGAGTCAGTGGGAGTCTTAATGGTCTTGAAAGGTTTCAAGAACAAATCAAGAATAAACCTTATCGATCATCACTAGCACATGACTTGTGGTTTACAACCTATCATGCTAACTTTATTTTGTTTTCTGTGCCGTTCCAATTAAGTTAATTGTGTATGTGAGTTCTATGAGTTCTCATTTGAATGCATACTAGAGCCTTAGTCGATGGAAAGTACATTGATATGTAAGGACAAGTTACTAAACTACTTGGAAGACATGGTGGGCACTCGTGTTACCATAGGGCAAGAAATCAAGATTAAGAAAGTTCAATCCATATGATTTTGGATTTGTCGCAGACCTTGGTTTTGGCAAATTCACATGGATAGGAACTCATACACCATAAAATCTAAGTGTCATAAGATTCCCTCCTTCATGAAAATGACTGTGAGAAAATGCTTTCACTAAGAGAGATTTTAAGAAGATAGCGATTGTGAAAATTGTATTCTCAAAATTCGATTATGGTTACGGCATCCCTTTCCATACTTCGAATTATGAGATTTGGCAATTTAGTTTGAACATTTGGAACTTAGTAACATAAGTTCTAAATTGTTTAAACACACATATGAGCTATCTAAGGCAAAGGTGTATAAGTTTAAGAAGCTTAGATAAAGGCTTATCGAAGCATTTGGCATTAGAAATATGAATTTCAGAAATATGTGAGAACATGACACATAAAATATTACGGCAAAAGATTGGTAAAGTATCATATCTTTATGTAAGACATTATGCATCGTGTCCCATACGCTTCGGGTATAGGATCGATTTTAAATGTTATAATATTTGACCATTCTAAAATTTTCTAAATGTCTAGCGCATTAAGAGGGAAAAAGGACTAGAATTGGTTTTGACTAAAATAATTAAACAACTATCAAAAGATGATCCAAAGTTCGTTGAGGATTGGTCGCTTGTGAGTAGTTGGAAGTATGGTATTGGATGGACCATATCGACATTATTATGAATAGATAAGATTCTATTAAGAATGAGTTGTCATATGGCAAATGTGGAAATGTTTCCATATTGGGAGTTGGATATTAAGAATCTATGTCTAGATTAGAAACTTTTATGCAAGAAGGATGTTCAAAGGAATGTACTTTGAATGTGAGACTTCACGTCTATAGAATTGTCTTGTAACAATTTCTAAGTAAGTACTTTGTAATCTCATTAGCCAACTCTTGGTGACTTTTGTGCTATGACTTTACGAAAGGATCGTTGCGTAAAATGTTAGAATCTAGCATATTCTAGTAGTGGAAGAACCTTGTGTTCTTACACTAATAATGGGGATTGAGGAATTGTGAAATGAGAATCATTGGAAAAGTTTTCAATTGTTCTATTTCACAAAGCATGGACCATAGGAAACAAAGTGTGCATGCTTGGAGCATGGGACAATTGCTGTTGTAATTCAAGTAATAAGTTGATTATCCGAAACATTAAATGATAAATAATGAGTAATTAATATGGTGGATAAATAGAAGTGTTTTATTTACTCTCACAAGTTTGGGGCCATATAGGATTAAGTATTATTGTTATGTTTCAGTTTGCATGTTTTGACTTTCAGAATAACTAGGTTATTCAAACATCCACAGTCGGTCATACGTTGGGAGTAAGTATGAATAAAGACTGTCATGAATCTGTCTGTAGATTGTCTGAAGTGTTTAGACATGGCACAAGTTTGCTTCAGAGTTCATGAGTGCTTTGATAAGATTAGAGTATTGGATTAAACCGACGCTCACTTGGATCACTTCATGGATTTATCACGAGTGATTAGTGGGACGATAATATTGTATATTCTTGAAACCGAGACGTGTGAGTTGTTATTTGTTGGTCGGTTACACATTGATAATAAGTAAACGCACCAGTAACTTGGTGTTATAAAACTTATTGTTGTGTGTGATTCGATCAGTAAATGCAAGCGAGCATATGAGTCGAAGTTTATCCATTCCTTTTGCCCAAAGTAGGATAAAAGCAATATCTGTGGGACTCTCGATGATTTAATGATGACACCTAAGCGCTTGGCCAAGCCGGGACTAAGTTGATGTGTTCAATTGTAGTCTGTTGTCAGTCGTCATAAATCGGAAGTCGGGAAACAGTATAGAGAGAATGATTGAAATTCATGTCTTATGTCTATACGATATCTTGAGAATGGAGGAATATATAATCCCTTATCTAGAGGACACGCTATCTGATAAGATCAGAGTTGACAGCGGCTTTTGAAAGCTACGATTGCTGATCAGGTTCTGAAGTCATACGGAAAATAGTTATTAGACTTATCCAAGTGGGAGACTGTTGGATTAGTGTCTAAGTCCATAACTATTTTGGTATGTAGTTGACCCGATTATGAGCATGGTCCTTTTGGGTTGCCTTCACCATAGCAATATGTAGGATGATTTAAGGAGAGAAAGGTTTAAATATGATTTATTAATATATTATGAGAATAATATATTAAAGGAGAAATCATATTGTTTAATTAATATTAGTCAAGAATTAATTGATAATTAATTTTTGTGGCTAAAAGAGATTAATTAAATTTAGGGGACTGGACTACAATTATTGGATAATTGAGTTATTGGGATAAGGAATACTAAAGGAATAAGGGGTGAACGAAATTATGATGGAAGCCCATCATATTTTCGTCCATAGCCTTATCCAGAAGGTTCCATGGGCTGCTTAGAGTTTAAGCTGTCCATTAGGGTTTTGACAGAAACCCTAGCAGCCCACACAAGTATATAAAGGACCCCTTAGGCTCCAAAAACGTGGACAACTGATTCTCTAGGGGTTCTAGTCGTTTTTGGGCAGCCTCTCTTCTTCTCCTCTTCATCCAAGTTGCATATGGTGTTTTGACTCCATTAGAGGTGCAACACTTGAGGCACTAAGCTTTTGAAGCCAATCCAAGCAAGGAATTGATTGTTATTGTTATATAACAATTAAAGGTAATTCTATAAACTCTAATTCAGTTTATAATATGTTAGATCTAAGTTTATTAGTCTTGGATTCAAAGCATGTACAATAGAGAAACCTAGATCCAAGCATTAGGGTTTGTATGAGCACATAGGATTGTTCTTTTGCCTAAAACCCATCAGTATCGCGACATGGGGTTCCGATGTCGATTGTTTCAGATCGATACGTACGATTACTTCCCGATTTTGGAAGAAGTTTAACGAGAAGTTGGGTACGAGGCTGCATTTCAGTACCGCATACCACCCACAGACGGACGGGCAGAGTGAGCGGACGATTCAGACACTCGAGGATATGCTCCGCGCGTGTGTTTTGGATTTTGGAGGAAGTTGGGACACATATTTACCCTTGGCAGAGTTTTCGTACAACAACAACTATCATTCGAGCATTTGTATGCCACCCTTTGAGCTGTTGTGTGGGAGGAGGTTTCGGACCCCCATATGCTAGGGGGAAGTGGGACAACGTGTAATGGGTAGTACGGAGATCGTGCTTCAGACGAAAAAGTAGATACAGCAGGTCAGGCAGAGATTGTTGACCGCCCAGAGTTGCCAGAAGAGTTATGCGGACAGGCGTCAGTCCGAGCTCGAGTTTCAGGTTGGTGACCTCGTACTCTTAAAGGTCTCTCCTTGGAAAGGAGTGTTCCGATTCAGGAAAAGGGGCAAGTTAGGGCCTTGATATATTGGACCTTTCAGGGTAGTCGTGAGGGTAGGCAGGGTAGCTTACCGTTTGGATTTACCTGCAGAGTTGGGGCAGATTCACGGCACTTTTCATGTGTCGCAATTGAGGAAGTGTATAGCCGACGAGTCAGCAGTGGTACCATTAGAGGACATTCAGGTGGATGCAGGCCTGAACATATGGAGAGACCGGTGGCATTTAGGGATCGGAAGGTCAAGGTTCTGAGGAACAAGGAAGTGCCTTTGATGCAAGTGCAGTGGCAGCACAGGAAGGGGTCAGAGCTGACTTAGGAGCCGGAGCGCGAGATGTGTGAGCAGCATCCTGAATTGTTTATAGAATGAGACTTCAAGGACGAAGTCTGATTCTAGTTGGGGAGAATTGTAACATCCGGAATCCAAGGTATATTATTTAATATTTATTTTTTTTGAATTATGTGAAGGAACTTGGCGAGTTGATGCGTAGACTCACCAAGTAGGGTCGTGATTGTTCATCCGGGTTCGCATTGGACTCGGCGAGTCCATGAATGGACTCATCGAGTCCACACTGTTTAATGAAACCCAAATCCTCCGGGGTTGGAGCCTATTTAAGGGTACTGTTAGCCTCGCATTGTGGCTACCAGTCCTTTGAGAGCACCCTTAGTGATCTATATCGTTTGGAAGGAAGGAGAAACCTTTATTGATCTTTCTATCCTTGGCTTGGCAAAAAGAAGGTGATCAAGAGCAAGAGGAGGCTGGAGGAGGTGAGATTCAAGTGGTTTCAGAGTCCAGAGGTTCCAACTTGAGGTATTCATTCGAACCTTCTTCAGTTTTAGTATTGAACTTAGAGATTAGGGTTTTCTAACCTCTTGTGTGGATGTTTATGTGGAGCAATTGGTCCCTTATCAAGTTTATGCTTTGGATCTGGACTCAAAGAGGTTCAGAGACTTCAATCAAGTATGCTTTATGGGTCCTTGAGGGGTGATTGGATTTAGGTTGCCATTTTTGGGACTAAATCTCGATTTGATGCCATTATGTATGTTTATAAGCATCAAGTTTCGAGCTTTACGTGTTTATATTGATTGGGAAGGTCAGATCTATGGAGTTGAGGAGCAGATCTGACCTCAGGAGGTCAAAAGAATCTGTGAATGGCATGTACTCACCAAGTTGTTCTTGGGACTCGGCGAGTTGAGTCAAGGTAGCCCCGCGATTCATTCCTGGGGACTCGTCGAGTTAAATGGGACTAAGGAGTTAAGTGGAGACAGGTGGACTCGCCGAGTTGCCCAAGAGCACTCGTCGAGTGGGGTCAAAGTTTGACCGTTAACTTTGGTTGAGTTTTAGGGTTTTGTCAGCAGCGAGGCCTTTGAGTCAGAAGAGGGGTAAAATGGTCTTTTACGCTTCTGAAGATGTTAAGATAGGTTAGAGTACAGTTATATTTATGGGATTATTTGCCTTATGTGTTTAGGCAGAGGCTAGATCGCATTCCTACCGAGTCAGTGATTTACCGAGATATCAGAGGTGAGCGTTCTCACTATACTGTACCCGGAAGGGTGTCGATGTGTAACCGGAAGGCCGGATATGTTATAAGTTGTATGCATTGGATGTGATTAAGTTAACCGTTTGTATGTGCTATGTATGCTATGTTTGATATGGGCCAGAAGGCATTATGTTATGGGCCGGAAGGCATTGTGATGTGGACCGGAAGGTTGATGCTGGTAGGACCGGAAGGTTTACCGGGATGGGACGGAAGTCCCCTGAGATACATGGACCGGAAGGTCATGGCCTGGAAAGGCGTATGTGCGTAAGTAGTATTTTGGGGAACTCACTAAGCAATTATGCTTACAGTTGTTGTGTTATGTGTTTCAGGCACTAGCAAGGACCATGGGAAGGTGCCGGCGTGATCAGTACACACTATTGTTGGACGGGGATACATGTGAGTACGCAGGGTGTACTTGTCAGATGATCAAAACCAAAATTTTAGGGTTTGAGCCCTATATAGTGTTATTATCAGTCTTTAGACACTCCCACCTTCAGCCTCCATTCTACTATTCGACTCCTTGGAAACCCTAACCATCATTTGTGAAATATCGAGATGATTTTCGTGTTTGGTGTTTATCGTTGTAGGAAGAAAGTGATTGGAAAGCTAGTGAGAAGTTTCAAGCCTTTTGGATCTGAGTTTTTCATGTTTTAAACAACCTCCAGAAGGTGTA
Organism: Lactuca saligna; assembly: GCF_052625555.1. Classification (NCBI taxonomy): domain Eukaryota; kingdom Viridiplantae; phylum Streptophyta; class Magnoliopsida; order Asterales; family Asteraceae; genus Lactuca; species Lactuca saligna. Next base: position 197,094,493 of record NC_136425.1, read on the forward strand.
AAGTTTTGAACTTGATGAATGCTTTATTAGATTTTGCTAGTTCTTGAGTTTTTGTGCCTTTTGGTCCCATAATCTTGGTATATATGAGTATGGCTTACGCTAGACCAAGTAAGTTATCCTTTTAGATGTTTTTAAGTGTTTGTAGTCATAAAAATATGGTCTTGGTCCCTTTCTCCCATCCATGCAATAGTTATGAAGCTTAGGTTTTGGGTAGTAAATTAGGGTTTGGGTTTTGAGCACTCCAAACCATGCAAAGTCATAATGTTGGAAACTTTACGATTTAGGGGGTTACTTAGGACTAGATCTGAGTTCTAGACATGAGGTCTTAATAGAATAATCACTTAATGAGGAGAGTGAGAAGCAATCGAGTATGCAGGGTGTACCCTGTGACTAGGTTAAGGCCCCGTAAACTGGAGAGGAACCCATTATGCCATGCATAGTGGTAGAGTACCTAGGGCGTACTCAGCCTGTGGAGGACCTTAGACTTTTGATGTTTGACCGATGACCATGACTTTGACCTACTTCACATTAAGGGAATTTTGGGTAATTTTAATAATAGCTTAACATTGGGTCCCTATTATTTTGATAGTTGATCTGTAGAGGCGATATTTTGAGCAATGATTTGTTCAACTATGTTCAAACTTATATGTGAGTTCTTGTCACTGTACTCATGTGTTGAAGGCACAAATATCGGCCCCCTAGGTTATGTATCTTGGCATATAGATTGTTGTTATGCTATAGTGACATACTAGATTGGTAGATCTAAATGATAGTCTGTACTTGTTGATTATTGTTTATTTGTTTCATATGTCGACATACAGGTCATTGGATTAAGGTTCTGCTTCGTGCAGTGGGCCAACTGTAACGTCCAAAAATTCAAACCAATTTAAACTTTTCAAAAACAAACCTACTTCATTAAGTTAGTATAAAAATGTTTTCAATACACTTATTATCAGAGTATTCCCAGAACCATAACATAAAACGTAAACATGAGGAGCGGTACGATCACGCCTTTGCATTGCCACGGTCTCCTGAAATCCTTGAAACATTTAAACCACAACTCGAAACCCGAAAGCTTAGTGAGATACACCAAAAAATACTAACCATATATACCATACACATAAAGAGCCATATCATAACAGAACATAGAACAACCATGCAATTCGGGTCTACTGTGTGACTGGTCCGCCGCATCGGGCCTTCAGTCCACCTGGTCCACCCTCCAAGTCTAGCCATATCCCTCGAGTCTGCAGTGTGGTTGGTCTGCCCGCACCGGGCCTTCAACCCACCTAGTCTACTCTCTGAGTCTACAGTATGACTGGTCTACCCGCATCGGGCCTTTAGTCGGCCTGGTCCACTCTCCGAGCCTCGACACGTCTAGTCCGCGCTCGTGGGGCCTACATCCTATCCGGACCGCTCGCTGGGCCTTTGGGATAATCGGTCTGCCCTAGGTATGTTGGCCTACAACACAAAGCAGGACCCGCCTCAACCCAACCCCAATCAACCATCCATGTGCACATAAACATATAACCACTTAACAATTAATCATCAGTCAACCGATCTAGCACATCATATACATAGCATACTCTAAACAGGATACCAACCTAACTGGTCACTAACGTATACCATCCTAACTACCAGGATGCAAGCATAGCAAATCAATAACACAACAACACTGCCCGGATTACAATCCGATGAAGGGCTGGCCTTGGTGCCTTAGACCCTGTCAATATAGTGAGGATAACTTACCTTATAACTGCTGACTGAAAATATAGATCACGCTGCTCCAACCTCCGACACGAACTCCACCGCTAATAATACCAAAAGACTGAACTCAATAAATACCAATAATTACCAAAATACCTTGGAAGTCAACTGGTTAACTCTTGGTCAAAGTCAAAGTCAAGGTCAAACTTCCTGACTGACTCTACTCGCTGAGTCATACCGCTGACTCGTCAAGTCCCCATGCTTTGAAAACTCCCACATTGCGACCCAACTCGCCGATTTGCCGAAAGACACACCGAGTCCCACGAACTATGAGTCACCTCCAGCTCAACTCACCGAGTCGTCCCTCGACTCACCGATTCACAGCTCAACCAAAACGGTTAGGACTTCGTGACCAGACTCGCCAAGTCCAAGGCCACCTTCAACAGACTCGACAAGTTGTTCTTCCAACTCATCGAGTCCCTGCCTATCTTCATCCAACTCGCCGAGTACCCCCATGTGAATCGTCGAGTACCTCTAGTTCTTAATCCATACAGTGGCTTTCCAAGCCATGCAGGGGCTCCAATCCGAAGATCTACCCCTCCACAAGCTATTCCTCACGTAAAGTTGCAGACTTTACGTGAATCCAAAGAGATCTAAGCATAAAACACTCTTGAGCTAGGGTTTGGGACAAGAGGGCTTCACTAACAACTCTTGGGCATGAACTTTATGGCTTCCTGGACCATTACAATCCAAGATCTGAGGTAGCAACCTCAGATCTTACACCAAAGTCGAGATGGACCTCATTTATGATCCAAAAACCCCACAATTGATAAACTATATGCACAAAAGCTCAAGAACAGATCTCTTACCTCCAATGCAAGCTCCTACTGGAGAATGAACCAAATCTCTGCAAAGCCCTTGCTCCAAATTTTCTTGCTCTTCAATTCCCCTCCAAGATTTCCTCCTCCAAGGCTCTAATTACTCACAAAGGGAAGATCACACGAATCTAGGGCTTCTGGAACTCAAAGGGAAGGTAAAGAGGCTGGGGAGAGGGTATTATGTTCTTTATATAGGGCTCAACCCCCGGGATTTGGGTTTTCTCCATACAGCACAAACTCGTTGAGTCCACCCATGCGACTCGACAAGTTGGTCACTTAACATGCGACCTGAAACGCGACTCAACTTGCCGAGTCTATCCATTGACTCGCCGAGTTGACCCTCTTATTTACACTTTTAGCCCTTCAACTTTACTTCTGAATTTTCGGGATGTTACAATTCTCCCCTACTTAAATTAGACTTCGCCCTTGAAGCCTGCGGCAACACAAACTCCAGAAACTACTCTCGCAATGCAACACCTGGCATTAACCCAAACTAGGTTCCCCAAATACTACCACCGAAACCCAAAACCCAACTCTTCCCCTGCGGTGTCCTGACCACCGCCTCAAGCCGACCACCGACTTCATCGTATTATAACCACACTTATCAACCGAGTACCACTCCATGATACTTCACTCGTTCTAGATCACAACAATCACTTGACTCTTATGAGTTAGATATAACCCTGAACCACCGGAATCCGACCTGGTACCAGTTGCTGGGACTCATCCCGCTTCCTTTTCTGAATCCAATTTGTTCCTTCCCGATGTAACAGCCCGGAATTTCAGGTATTTCTTTAAATTATTTTTGGGCACATTTAAGAGGGAACTCGGCGAGTAGGTGCATGACTCGCCGAGTAGGGCCATGTCTTGGTCGCAGTCGCAGATACGCGACTGGACTCGACGAGTCCAAGTAAGGACTCGGCGAGTCGACGTTGTTTCAGCTGAACCCTAGCCGTTTCATTTCTGATCGTATATAACGATCTTATGGCCGTCATGTCGCGTCTTTTGGCCGGTTGAAGATACCCTGGGAGTGTGTGAGCATCTGAAGCAAGAGAGAGGACTTGAGAAGGCTTGAAGAGATTGTTAGACAAGGAGGAGCAAGGTGGTGAACAAAGGAATCGAGTACTGGAGGTTTGGAGACACAGGGAACACGTTTCCAGGTAATCTTCGGATCGAAATCTGTAACTTTTACGTTGTATGCGAGTTTAGGGTTTAGGAAACCCATTTAAGGATTTGTTAGATTATATTGTTGTTATAAGTGTTAAAAAACCCCTGTAATAATATATGTGAAAGTCCAGGAAGCCCTATATCTATATACTTCGAAATCATGCGAAATACAGGAGGCAGCGGATTGACTGCATGGCGAGGACTCGCCGAGTCCAATGATCAGACTCGGCGAGTAGCTTGAAGATTCACTAGAACTTGCCGAGTTGTTCTTCAGACTCGGCGAGTAGCTTGAAGGTTCACTAGGACTCGCCGAGTTGTTCTTCAGACTCGGCGAGTAGCTTGAAGATCTACTGGAACTCGTCGAGTCGTTCTTCAGACTCGGCGAGTGGTGTCAGGGTGTCTATACTCGTCGAGTTACCCTTTGCACTCGACGAGTCCGGTCAAGATTGACCGTTGACCTGTATATAACTTAGTAGGGTCAGTTGTCTTGTTTGATAAGATCATTAACAAAGGATGTGGTATTATAGGGAACCTGCGGATTAGCGGATCGTGTGCGAGTAGCTCGAAGGGTTTATAGCTTGCATACTACGAGGTGAGTCTTCTCACTATACTTCACCCGGAAGGGTTTGACTGTGAGACCGGAAGGTCGTATGTGTTATATTCATGCTATGTCTAGAGAGGTAGATGCTTTATATGTGACGTGTGCTTATGTGTGATGTATGCTTATATGGGCCGGAAGGCGAGACTTTATGTGATAGAAAGGACGGTATGATGTATGACTTATGTGTTATGTGTATTATGTTACATGTGTTATGTTTTATACTATCATGGGCCGGAAGGCAAAATACTATGGGCCGGAAGGCAATCTAATACGGGCCGGAAGGCGATATATATTATGGGCCGGAAGGCGATTATATTACGGGCCGGAAGGCAATGTTATGTGGACCGAAAGGTCCGGGCCGGAAGGCGTATGTGGGTAAGTCGTATACTGGGGAACTCACTAAGCATTTATGCTTACTAGTTGTGTTTATGTTTTTCAGGTACTAGTGATGACCGTGGAAAGGCGCCGGCGTGACACGTACACACTGCCACTGTTGAAGATCCTGGAGATTTATTATTTAAATTTTTGAAATAAACTTGGAATAAACCCTTTTTTCGAATAATGATGTTTTGTTTTTAATGAAAAATTTATTTGAAAATTTGAGCTGTTACAATTGGTATCAGAGCCTTGGTTTGAGGGATTCGGGTGTACTTTTGGGTGCAACTGAACTCAGACCGGGGATTTGAGGAAAAACTTTTTCTTAAAAATAATAAGGACATAACATTTTATAAAGGGTAAGGCGGTAAAAACAAGGGTGGAACAGTGTGTACGAGCAGCCAGCGTCCGAACATTAAAGATCCCCAAAATACCTTACGATGTTATGTTATGCACTGAATTATGAATTGTTATGCATGCTAGAAGACTAGGTATACATGATAGGACTAGAATTGCCTGTTTTGTGATGCCTTAGTCTAGGGAGATTGCTTATATGAGATATTTGGTAGCGTGCAAATAGATAGTGCATACTAGAGGTAGAGTACTCATTATTCGGGATTTGGGGAGGAAGATTTGGGACGAATACTGATACGGTGTGGTCGGTAGTATTGGGCCCGTACTATCGAAGGCACCGGATCAGTGGAAGACTCAAATAAGAATCCCTGGAAATCGGAGACTGGGTAGGGCGCGTATCGAGTACAATTGTACTTGGTGGAGTCTCTGATGATTTTATGTTGTATTTCAGAGACATCATGGTTATCACACGCAATGGGGCGAGTTCGAGCGGTGCGAGTGACGAGGAGATTCGTCAGATTATTCAGGAAGAGGTAGCTGTGGCGGTCCGGGCTGAGATTCCGGAGATGTTTGGGTCTATTAAGACCACGTTGATGGAGGAGTTTGAGGAGCGGTACGCCGCACTTACTGAAGCTGCAGTTGCTGCCGCTACCGCAGCGGTGGCTGCTGCCAGGCCGCAAGGGGGTGATTCGTTACTATTCAGGGAATTCAGTAACACGAAACCCCCTGAATTTGATGGGACGCAGGATCCGATTGCATCTATGAGGTGGATCGCCGACATCGAGGGGTGTTTCTATACTTGCTCATGCCCGGAGCACTTGAGGGTACGGTTCTCCTTGAACCAGCTCCGTCTGGGAGCGAAGGATTGGTGGAAGTTCGTGACAGCGAACTTCACTCAGGCAGAGATTTCGGCGGTGACATGGGAGAGGTTTACGGAGATGTTCAGGGATGAGTACGTTCCCCCGGTAGAGAGGGAGCGATTGATTCAGGAGTTCTTGACCCTTAAGCAGGGTACTGATTCCGTGGCAGTGATCACACGGAAGTTTCATGAGAGGGCAATGTTCTGCCCCGAGCTGGTATCTACGGAGCAGTCGCGGATGAGCCGCTATTTGGGTGTTTTGAAGAGGGAGATTCGGGAGTTTGTGTCAAACTCCACCTATCGTACTTTCACTGAGCTTCAGGCGAACGCCAGGAAGCGCGAGATTGAGTTGGAGACTCAAGCGAGGGAGGAGGCTGAGTCTCGGCAGGTGGATCGACGGCCGGCCCAGTCTCAGCCGGCAGCCAAGCGGACTAAGTTCGTTGATTCGAGGATGGGAGGTTCGAAGGGTCGCACTTGCGCGAAGTGCGGAAAGAGTCACGAGGGGGCGTGTCGAGCTGGTGGTTGCTACAAGTGTGGCAAGGAGGGACATATTGCCAGGGATTGCCCTAAGGGGTTTATGGTTTGCTTTCACTGCAACCAGACAGGCCATCGGAAGGCCGAGTGCCCGCAACTTCGTCAGGGAGCTAGACCTACTACCCGGACTACTGAGACCCGACCGGCGAAGGTCGAGGCCCCGAGGTCTCGCGGGAGAGCCTTTCAGCTGACTGCGGAGGAGGTCCGCGCTGCGCCCGATGTTGTGGCAGGTATGTTATCATTCACGTATTTAATTAAAGGTCGAAATGTTATGCTTATGTTAATGTATGTGTAGGTACTTTCCTTGTGAACTCTATGCCTGCTCTAGTATTATTTGATTCGGGTGCGAGTAGATAGTTTGTATCGTTAGCTTTTAGTCAGCACATCGGCATTAGTCGTGAGCCGTTAAGTCGGCCCTTGAGCGTTTCTATTGCGGCTGAGAGGGTGATTTGTGCTACGGAGGTTTTTAGGGGATGTGTGCTAGAGATCTTCGGGGTCGCATTTCCGATTGACTTAATTCCTATTGCGATGGGTGATGTCTGTGTCATCGTAGGCATGGACTGGTTGAGCCGATTCAGCGCTGTCATCGACTGCGAGCGTCAGCTGGTGACTATACGAGACCCTAGTGGGGGAGTTCTTACGGTATACGGCGAGGGTACCCGTTCGGGATCAGCTTTTTGTTCGGCCGCTAGGGCGAGGCAATGTCTACAGCAGGGATGTAACGGTTTTGTGGCGTATGTGATGGATACGCGGGAGAGTTCCGAGAGACCGAAGACATTGAAGGAGGTTCCAGTGGTGCGCGAGTTTCCAGATGTTTTTCCCGAGGATTTGCCGGGAATACCTCCTGCGAGGCAAGTGGAGTTTGGTATCGATCTAGTTCCAGGGGCTGCGCCTATTGCGAAGGTGCCTTATCGTCTTGCACCTCTAGAGATGCAAGAATTGTCCTCGCAACTTCAAGAGTTGTTGGGGAAGGGATTTATTCGGCCGAGTAGCTCGCCGTGGGGAGCACCGATTCTGTTCGTCAAGAAGAAGGATGGTTCACACCGGATGTGTATCGATTACCGGGAACTGAACAAGGTGACAGTTAAGAACCGCTATCCGTTACCAAGGATCGATGATCTATTCGATCAGTTGCAAGGGGCATCTTGGTTTTCCAAGATTGATTTGAGATCAGGGTACCATCAGGTAAGAGTGCGGGATGAGGACGTCCAGAAGACAGCCTTTAGGACGCGGTATGGGCATTACGAGTTCGTGGTGATGCCTTTTGGGCTCACCAATGCCCCAGCAGTGTTCATGGATCTCATGAACAGGGTATGCAGGCCGATGCTGGATCGGTTTGTGATTGTATTCATCGACGACATTCTGGTGTATTCGCGGTCTAGGGAGCAGCATGAGGGACATTTGAGGGAGGTCCTTGAGGTACTGAGGTCGGAGAAGCTATATGCAAAATTCTCCAAATGTGACTTCTGGTTACCGGAGGTTCAATTTCTGGGTCACGTTGTAAATCAGGCAGGGATATTGGTCGATCCGGCCAAGGTGGAAGCGGTGATGAGTTGGGAGGCACCGAAGTCACCTTCGGAGATCAGGAGTTTCCTTGGGTTGGCGGGGTACTATCGAAGGTTCATTAGGGACTTCTCCAAGATCGCGGTGCCACTTACCAAATTGACCCGAAAGGGTGTTACATTCTCATTGGGACCCGAGCAGCAGACTTCCTTCGAGACACTTCGTCAGAGACTGTGCGAAGCACCAGTACTAGCTCTTCCGAAAGGGATGGAGGACTTTGTCGTATATTGCGACGCATCGATTTCAGGACTGGGTGCAGTGTTGATGCAGAGGGGCCATGTGATAGCCTATGCATCGAGGCAGCTGAAGCCTCACGAAGCGAGATATCCCACGCATGACTTAGAGTTGGGGGCAGTAGTGTTCGCCCTCAAAATTTGGCGTCACTACCTGTACGGGGTTCGTTGTACCATATACACGGACCATAAGAGTTTGAAGTATTTGATGGATCAACCCAACCTAAACATGCGTCAGAGGAGATGGTTAGACGTGGTTAAGGATTATGACTGTGAGATCCTATACCACCCAGGCAAGGCTAATGTGGTAGCCGATGCATTGAGTCGTAGGGCGGAGGGTACTCCATTGCGGGACGTATGTTTGAGATTGACGGTGATGACTCCGGTATTAGATACTATTCGTGGGGCACAGGCCGAGGTTGTGAAGTCTGGGATGCAGAAACAGGAGCGGGTCGTCGGGTTGATTTCAGAGTTCGTTACGGATGGGCGGGGACTTCTGACATTTCAGGGTCGGATCTGGGTGCCATTCGTGGGCGGTACGCGTGTTATTTTGATGGAGGAGGCACATAGATCGAAATTCTCGATCCATCCCGGTGCTACGAAAATGTATCTGGATTTGAAAAAGGAGTACTGGTGGCCTTGCATGAAGAGAGACGTTGCCTGGTTCGTGGAGAGGTGTTTGACCTGCCGTAAAGTTAAGGCCGAGCACCAGAGACCGCACGGTAAGTTGCAACCCTTGGAGATCCCTGAGTGGAAGTGGGATCAGATCACGATGGATTTCATCACCAAATTGCCGAAAACTGCCAGGGGAGTCGATGCGATTTGGGTGATTGTGGATAGGCTAACAAAGAGTGCACATTTCCTTGCCATTAGTGAAAGTTCATCAGCAGAGAAGTTGGCGGAGTTGTACGTGAGAGAGATAGTATCTCGGCATGGAGTGCCGACCTCGATTGTTTCGGATCGCGATGTACGTTTCACTTCCAGGTTCTGGAAGAAATTTCATGAGGAGTTGGGTACTAAGCTGCATTTTAGTACCGTATACCATCCCCAGACCGACGGTCAGAGCGAGCGGACGATTCAGACATTGGAAGACATGCTTAGAGCGTGTGTGTTAGACTTCGGGGGTAGCTGGGACGCGCACCTGCCGTTGGCTGAGTTTTCCTACAACAACAGCCATCATTCGAGCATTGGTATGCCACCTTTTGAGTTGTTGTATGGTAGGAGGTGTCGGACTCCCATTTGCTGGGGAGAAGTGGGACAGAGAGTGATGGGAAGTACAGAGATTGTACTTCAGACGACCGAGCAGATTCAGCGAGTGAGGCAGAGGTTATTGACCGCCCAGAGCCGACAGAAGAGTTATACGGACAGACGCCGATCCGAGCTCGAATTCCAGGTCGGCGACTTCGTTCTCCTAAAGGTTTCTCCTTGGAAAGGGGTAATTCGGTTCAGGAAGAGGGGCAAACTGGGGCCCCGGTTCATAGGTCCATTTCGGGTAATTGCAAGGGTAGGTCGGGTAGCTTATCGGTTGGAGTTGCCAGTGGAGCTGAGTCAGATTCACAATACCTTCCACGTGTCGCAGTTGAGGAAGTGTATAGCCGATGAGGCAGCAGTGGTTCCGTTAGAAGATATTCAGGTGGATGCGAGCCTGAATTACGCCGAGAGACCAGTAGCTATCAGGGATCGGAAGATCAAGGTTCTACGGAACAAGGAGATACCACTGGTGTTGGTTCAGTGGCAACATCGGAAAGGATCGGAGATGACTTGGGAGCCGGAAAGAGAAATGCGGGAGCAACATCCGGAGTTATTCGCAGAATGAGAGACTTCGAGGGCGAAGTCTAGTTCTAGTGGGGGAGAGTTGTAACAGCCCGGAATTTCAGGTATTTCTTTAAATTATTTTTGGGCACATTTAAGAGGGAACTCGGCGAGTAGGTGCATGACTCGCCGAGTAGGGCCATGTCTTGGTCGCAGTCGCAGATACGCGACTGGACTCGACGAGTCCAAGTAAGGACTCGGCGAGTCGACGCTGTTTCAGCTGAACCCTAGCCGTTTCATTTCTGATCGTATATAACGATCTTATGGCCGTCATGTCGCGTCTTTTGGCCGGTTGAAGATACCCTGGGAGTGTGTGAGCATCTGAAGCAAGAGAGAGGACTTGAGAAGGCTTGAAGAGATTGTTAGACAAGGAGGAGCAAGGTGGTGAACAAAGGAATCGAGTACTGGAGGTTTGGAGACACAGGGAACACGTTTCCAGGTAATCTTCGGATCGAAATCTGTAACTTTTACGTTGTATGCGAGTTTAGGGTTTAGGAAACCCATTTAAGGATTTGTTAGATTATATTGTTGTTATAAGTGTTAAAAAACCCCTGTAATAGTATATGTGAAAGTCCAGGAAGCCCTATATCTATATACTTCGAAATCATGCGAAATACAGGAGGCAGCGGATTGACTGCATGGCAAGGACTCGCCGAGTCCAATGATCAGACTCGGCGAGTAGCTTGAAGATTCACTAGAACTCGCCGAGTTGTTCTTCAGACTCGGCGAGTAGCTTGAAGGTTCACTAGGACTCGCCGAGTTGTTCTTCAGACTCGGCGAGTAGCTTGAAGATCTACTGGAACTCGTCGAGTCGTTCTTCAGACTCGGCGAGTGGTGTCAGGGTGTCAATACTCGTCGAGTTACCCTTTGCACTCGACGAGTCCGGTCAAGATTGACCGTTGACCTGTATATAACTTAGTAGGGTCAGTTGTCTTGTTTGATAAGATCATTAACAAAGGATGTGGTATTATAGGGAACCTGCGGATTAGCGGATCGTGTGCGAGTAGCTCGAAGGGTTTATAGCTTGCATACTACGAGGTGAGTCTTCTCACTATACTTCACCCGGAAGGGTTTGACTGTGAGACCGGAAGGTCGTATGTGTTATATTCATGCTATGTCTAGAGAGGTAGATGCTTTATATGTGATGTGTGCTTATGTGTGATGTATGCTTATATGGGCCGGAAGGCGAGACTTTATGTGATAGAAAGGACGGTATGATGTATGACTTATGTGTTATGTGTATTATGTTACATGTGTTATGTTTTATACTATCATGGGCCGGAAGGCAAAATACTATGGGCCGGAAGGCAATCTAATACGGGCCAGAAGGCGATATATATTATGGGCCGGAAGGCGATTATATTACGGGCCGGAAGGCAATGTTATGTGGACCGAAAGGTCCGGGCCGGAAGGCGTATGTGGGTAAGTCGTATACTGGGGAACTCACTAAGCATTTATGCTTACTAGTTGTGTTTATGTTTTTCAGGTACTAGTGATGACCGTGGAAAGGCGCCGGCGTGACACGTGCACACTGCCACTGTTGAAGATCCTGGAGATTTATTATTTAAATTTTTGAAATAAACTTGGAATAAACCCTTTTGTCAAATAATGATGTTTTGTTTTTAATGAAAAATTTATTTGAAAATTTGAGCTGTTACACCCGAGCTGAAAGGATGACTCATCCTTCAGCTCCTGAGCACTCCCAAGAGCTCTTTTCTGCAATCACATACAAATGTTGAACCTGCTCTAACATCCTCGGGTTGGAAAACCCCACATACTGATGATACTTCCTGACATTCCTAGGGTAAATTACCGCCACATACGTGACCTTCTGATTACAACCATACTAAAAATCCAAGGCTCCATCCTTGCATCCCTTCCGAATTCCTCTGGTACTATACCACCGGAAATTCATCCGCAACCTCGACGGACACCCAATCTGGATGTGCTCCCATACCACCGATATTTCACAGTGCTTCAACAACCATAATTGGAATACTTTTAATCATCCAATCTCACTACTGCTTCCACTTCCGTGAACCAACACTCCTTCCCGGAGTTACATATGTTTCCCTTTCCTTATCCAAGGGAATCTACTTGCCAACCTTGCTGCTTCAGACAAATTCCACGGTGTACACACTCCATTCTACACTATCCTTTGTAGAGTAACTGCTACTCCGTGCATCACACATGCTCTGAATCTATTCGCATGGACTCTCGAGTCCATGCACCACCTCCCACTAACATGATCAATACCCGGGGCCAGACCTACTGGTTGCCATTGCACCTCAGCATAGTCAATCCATCTCCTCATATCGATCTATCAACACCTACCGAGTCTTCAGCATGACTGGACCGCCTTACCAGGCCTTCAACCAATCTTGACCATTCTCAGAACCTTCAGCATGTCTGGACCGCCCTCCAGGGCATTCAGCCTATCTGGACCGTTCTTCAGGCCTTTAGCCTGACTGGTACGCCCACAGGCCTTCAGTCTCCTCGGACCGCTCAGACTATCGTACTTCATCCCGAACTATCCTTCCTAGGACTCTCTCCCGAACATACTATTCTAGCCCTCTAAGGAAAATGAAATGCCTAACCCCAAGCTTAAGAACAAGCATTGTCCTCAATGCTTAAGGTAAGGGAAAAAATGACCTAAATTGGTGGATTGGATGACGGGAGATGTCTGTGGCGGTGGTTTCGTGAAATTACGACCAGTAGAACTCCGACAATCTTGAATTTTCTGGCGAGGTGGGTGCTGGAAGTTTATATGAGAGGAATGGAGTGGGAGGTCAAGATGTTTAAATGAAGAAGAAGGGAAGCTGAACATTTTAATATATGGGTCAAAAGGGGTCAATTTTGGTCAATGTTGGTTAAGAAAAGTCAAAAGGTCAACTCATTAAAACCTTTGGTCAACACCTGGTCAAATAATAGCCAAAAATAGCCCAAATTGCCCAGCACAGTGCGCGGGTCACGTAGTGTAGCACGCGGGTCGCGTAGACCATGCAATTAAGTCTTGGGCCAATGTCGCTTAGTCACACCTGGCCGCGCAACCCACCCGCGCACCCGTGTGCGGGTCGCGCAGACCCCTGCTCCCGGAAATCGATTTTTCTCTGTTTTCTTCCGTTTCTTCGCTAGTTCTTGATCCCAAATGCCCCAAACACCTAGAAACTCTTGATTTCTTCAAAAATAACTTCAAAAGACGCATCAAAACATTTTCAAAACTTCTTTATTTGAACGTAGAAACACGAAAGCATAAAGCTTTTCCAAAAATGCCTCTCTTTAAAGTCTTAGGTGAGACGTCCTTCTAGCTTGGTTCAACACTCCAGGACATCCAAGTGGATAACTTCAATAACACTTGCATTAAAACTTTTATAAAATGGCTTTAATCGGTGCCCGTTAACTTTGAAAATATGTCCCGTTTCTTCACTTTGGATTTCCACCGCTCCATGATCAAAAGTCTTTATTACAACAAATGGGCCAATCCACCTTGATCTTAATTTGCCTGGGAATAACTTCAACCGTGAATGGTAAAGTAAGACCCTATGTCCCGGTTCAAAATTCTTCCGGGTGATGGACTTGTCGTGGAAGAGCTTCGTTTTCTCCTTATAAATCCTTGTGTTTTCATAGGATTCGTTTCTCAATTCTTCTAGCTCTTGGAGTTGAAGTTTCCTATGCCTTCCAGCCTCGTCAATGTCGAAGTTGCATTTCTTGACCGCCCAAAATGCTCGGTGCTCTAACTCAACGGGAAGATGACAAGATTTTCCGAAAACTAATCTGAATGGCGACATTCCAATCGGGGTCTTATAAGCGGTCTGATATGCCCATAAGGCATCGTCAAGTCTCAAACTCCAATCCTTCTTTGTCGGATTCACCGTTTTCTCTAGAATAGACTTCACTTCATGATTCGAGACCTCCGCTTGACCATTCGTTTGAGGGTGATAGGCAGTGGAGACACGATGAGTCACGTGATACTTCTTCAATAGAGCCTCCATCATTTTGTTGCAAAAGTGCGTCCCTCTATCACTAATCAAAGCCCTAGGCACACCAAATCTCGCAAAAACATTAGACTTTAAAAACTCGATAACCGTTTTGGCATCGTCCGATCTTGTGGCTTTGGCTTCAACCCATTTAGAAACATAGTCAACCGCGAGTAAAATATAAACGTTGCCAAATGATACGGGAAATGGGCCCATAAAATCAATCCCCCATACGTCAAAAATTTCACAAACAAGGATTGGATTTGGGGCATTTGGTTCTTTTGCGAAATGTTTCCCGTCCTTTGGCACCGCTCACAACTTTTGCAAAACATATAACTATCGCGTGACATGGTTGGCCAAAATAATCCACATTCAAGGACTTTTCTCAAAGTTCGGCTAGGTCCGAAGTGTCCCCCACAAGCAAATTCATGACAGAATTGCAAAATGGATTGGTGCTCTTGTTGGGGCACACATCGCCTAATGATTTGATCGGGACAATGTTTCCACAAATAAGGTTCATCCCACACATAGTATTTTGCATCACTTTTCAACTTGTCTTTTTGAGCACGCGTGAATGTGTCGGGATACCTTTTTGTGACCAAAAAGTTAACAATATCGGCATACCAAGGAATAGATTGGGTAAGGGAAAAGAGATGCTCATCCGGAAACTCGTCCCGCAATGGGAGAGGAGTTTCATTTGAAGTGATCCGACTTAGATGATCGGCAACGAGGTTCTCGCATCCGCTCTTGTCCCGGATTTCCAAGTCAAATTCTTGTAACAGTAGGATCCACCGGATGAGTCTCGGCTTTGCATCTTTCTTCGTCATCAAGTACTTAAGAGCTGCGTGATCTGAATACACTATGACCTTGGTACCAAGTAGGTATTGTCTAAATTTCTCCAAGGCGAACACTATGGCCAATAGCTCCTTCTCCATGGTAGAGTAGTTGCTTTGGGCATTGTCTAGTGTCCTTGATGCATAATAGATCACATGGAGGCCCTCCCATTCTTTTGACCCAAAACGGCGCCAATCGCATAGTTGCTTGCATCACACATGATCTCAAAAGGGAGATCCCAATTTGGTGCTTGCATGATGGGAGCGGATGTAAGCAACTCTTTGATCTTGTCAAAAGCTTCTTTGCACGCCTTATTGAACTCGAAATCGACCTCCTTTTGCAAGAGTTGGCACATTGGTCTTGTTATCTTTGAAAAATCCTTGATGAACCTACGGTAGAAACCTGCATGGCCGAAAAAAGAACGAACTTCCCGAACACAAGTCGGGTAAGGTAAGCTTTGAATAACATCAATTTTGGCCTTATCTACCTCAATTCCTTTTTTAGACACAATGTGACCCAAAATGAGACCTTGACTCACCATGAAATGACATTTCTCAAAATTCAAAACCATGTTTGTTTCAATGCATCTTTTTAAATTTTTTGTGAGATTAGTGAAACATTCTTGAAAAGAGTTGCCATGTACCGTGAAATCATCCATAAAAACCTCAATTATGTTTTCAACATAATCCGAAAAGATACTAACCATACAACGTTGGAAAGTAGCCGGGGCGTTACACAATCCAAATGGCATTCTCCGGTATGCAAAAGTACCAAATGGGCATGTAAATGTTGTCTTTCTTGGTCCTCCGGTGCCACTGGGATTTGGTGAAAACCAGAGTACCCATCTAGACAACAATAATGGGATTTCCCGGCCAACCTTTCCAACATTTGGTCAATGAAAGGCAATGGGAAATGATCTTTTCGTGTGCTCGCATTGAGTTTGCGGTAGTCAATACATACTCTCCACCCGTTTTGCACACGGGTGGGGACCATCATACCTTTGTTGTTCTCGACCACCGTGATTCCCGTCTTCTTTGGAACGACTTGCACTGGACTCACCCACTTGCTATCCGAGATTGGATAGATCATCCCTGCATCAAGAAGCTTTAATATCTCTTTCTTCACGACTTCCATCATTGGTGGATTTAGCCTTCTTTGCGCGTCTCTACTTGGTTTGCATTCATCCTCCATTAAGATCTTGTGCATACAAGTGGAGGGGCTCAAACCCTTGATATCCGCAATCGTCCAACCCATGGCTTTTTTATGCTCCTTCAACACCTTGAGGAGTTGCTCTTCTTCAAATTCGGTTAAATGAGTTGAGATGATAACCGGAAGGGTTTCATTCTTTCCCAAGTAGGCATACTTCAAGTGTTGAGATAAGACCTTTAATTCCAATTCGGGTGGTTGAACAAGGGATGGAGACAATTTTGTATGAGTTGGGGACAATTCAATTTGCTTGACATCTAATCTTGTGGATTTTTTCATTTCCATTTTATTTACCAACTTCTCAACTTCCGGATCCAAAGAATAAAGCTTTAATTGTTCGGCTAGCTTCCCACAATCGAATCCTTTGCTTAAGATCATCTCCAACATATCACCGTTAGATAACTCAAACAATTCTTGAGTAATTGGCTCAACAACATCAACAAAGTACAAAGATGAAACATCACTAGGATATCTCATGGAATCATAAATATTAAAGCTTATTGTTTCACCATCAAACTCCATTGTCAAACTTCCCGCATACACATCGATCTTTGTCCTAGCCGTCTTCAAAAACGGTCTCCCAAGCAATATTAGAGCCGATTTGGAAGACACGTGCTAATCTAGATCAATCACATAGAAATCCGCCGGGAAAACTAATTGGTTCACTTGCACTAGGACATCTTCTAAAACACCTCTAGGAAAGACACTTGATTTATCCGCAAGAGATATTATGACACCGGTTTCACTTAAGGGTCCGACATTTAATGATTCATACACTGAATAGGGCATGACATTGATAGAAGCACCAAGATCAAGCATAGCACTACTAAAAGTGACATCTCCAATCTTGCAAGGAACCGTGAAAATTCCGGGATCTTTGCATTTGGGTGGAAGTTTCCTTTGTAAAACCGCGGATGCGTTTTCATTCATCAAAATTTTCTCATTTCCCTTCAACTTCCTCTTGTTGGTACAAAGTTCTTTCAAGAACTTTGCATATCTCGGGATTTGCTTGATTGCATCAAGTAGAGGGATGTTTACTTCCACCTTTCGGAAGGTGTCCAAAATCTCTTTCTCCTCCATATTCTTCTTTGAAGTTGCAAGTCGAGAGGGGAACGGTGGTTGAGTGGCTATTGGTGTTACTAGAGGGATGGACTTCTTTGGAACTCCGGCTTGTGCATCGTTCTTGACTGTAGGTTCTTCAATGGGAATGATCTCTATTTCTTCCTCTTCTTCCCTTGGCTTCTTCTTTGAACTACTTTCTCCGGCTTGCTTGCCACTTCTCAAGGTCACCACATTGGCATTTGGGTTCTTTTCGGTTTGAGAAGGGAGTTTACCACGGGATTCCAACTTGCTTATGGACGTAACTATATCTCCCATTTGTGCTTCAAGGTTGGAGATACTAGTCCTTGTCTCTTTTTGGAATTGTTGGGTACTAGTGGCTAGAGATTTGACAATGTCTTCAAGAGACATTCCGGAGCTACTTGGTTGAGATTGAGGAGATTGTTGATGATGATGTGGAGGGTGCGGTTTGGATTGATAGTGTGGTTGTTGATGTTGGTATTGAGGTTGTGGTGGTGGATAGGACGGTCTAACCAATGCATTGTGAGGCAATGGTCTTGGGTTATAGCTTCTATTGGGATTTGGCTTCCAACTTGAATTATATGCATTTTGGTACCCGGATGGTTTGTTGTGGTAGTTTTGGAATTCTCCCGTGGCATTCACATGCTCCACATCTTCTTGAAGGATGGGACACATATCCGTAGGATGTCCTATGGTTGCACATATTCCACAAACCATCACTTGTGGAGTTTGTCCCATGGCTAGCTTTTGGACGACGGATGTTAGATCTTTTATTTGAGACTCAAGATTCGATGTTCCCACTTCATTAACTTTGTGTTGTGTGTCTCTCTTCATGTCTTGGCGAGGGCCAAAATGTTGTGAATTTGCGGCTATGGTGTTGAAAAGTTGTCTTGTTTGTTGTGGGGTTTTACTAAAGACATCTCCACCACTTGAGGCATCAACTAGTCTTCTCTCCATTTGCAACAATCCCTCATAGAAGTGTTGAATGAGGAGTTGTTCCAGAATTTGGTGTTGTGGGCAACTATAGCACAAGTTGTTGAACCTCTCCCAATAATCATGGAAAGTCTCATTTTGACCTTGGCGGATTCCACAAATCTCATTTCGAAGACTTGAGACTCTTGAGGCGGGATAAAACTTGTCAAGGAAAGCTCTTGCCATGTCGGTCCATGAGTTGATCGACCCCGGTGGAAGATAGAATAACCAATCTTTTGCTTTATCGGCCAATGAAAAGGGGAATGCCCTTAGCTTAATTTGGTCATCGGTTGACCCTTGTGGCTTCATGCTAGTGCAAATAATGTGGAACATCTTCAAATGCTTATGAGGGTCTTCATTCTCCAATCCATGGAAAGTCGGTAGGTGATGGACTAAGCTTGACTTCAACTCTGAGCCTCCTTCCAAAACCGGGTAATTGATACCAGTTGGAGTTTGTGTAACATCGGTCTCCATCAGTTTCCTCAAAGTTCTTTCGGGAACTTCTCCTCCGTCCGCCATTTCAATTGGTTCAATAATGGGTCGATTTTGTTGTAGGGGTGGTGTTTCGGGAATTTCTTGGCAAAGGTCGGGACTAGAATCGGGCTCTATGTCGCTTAGTGAAGCAGTTTCGACCTCCGGATCCTCGTGAGGATTAGAAGTTTGACCACGTTCAATTCGCTTTTCCTTCGCCAAACGCCTTGCTTCTTTTTCGATTTCTGGATTGTAAATCAAGTCATCTGTACGCTGAGATCTGGACATAGAGAAACAAATTGATTAAAAATAAACCAATCCCCGGCAACGGCGCCAAAAATTTGGTGGTTGTCGAGGCCAACACAAATAATAACCCTAAATATTACACATTAAAATAGTGTATAGTGGTAAAGGGATCGAATCCACGGAGACTGGTTCAATTTGATAACTCTATGAAAAATCTCTTTGTAAAATACTTGGAATATGACAAAAAATTAAAAATGGGGGTTTTGATGTTTTGAAATACTTGAAACAAACTAGAATTAACTATGATTTAAATAGACAATTGCAACAAAAATAAGAATTTGATGTAAAATCAATAAGGGAAAGATGGTTGACTTCAAGTTTTCTCACTTTGACTTTTGATGAACATATCATTAGAATTCATTGGTGCAATACTTGTTTTAAATCCTCAATTTGGCTATAGTAATCCAAGGAGCTTGAGATTACCTAGACTTTTCTTAATTGTTGAAATGGCTAGAGAAGCTCATAACAATTTCCTTAGTCAAAGTCACTAATTCCAAATAGCATGTAATTAGTGAAAGTCAACTAGCATTAAGAACCAAAAAGTCACCAAATCCAAGAGGGGTCAAATGCTTTCACCACCATGTTGGAGGAAATGTTTTTATGATTGTGTGAAGCAAAAAAAACACAAAAATCATTTGTTGCTTGCTAATTTGAGGATCCTTTACTTAATCAAGAAATTAGCCAACTAATCACCACAAACACATTTAAACTCATGAACTAAAACATACAAGTAATGATAAGATGTTAAAACACAAAACATTTCCATAAAGATTCAAGAACATGTTCATGGATTCTTCAACATTCAACAAAAGTTCAAATGATTAACCAAAAGTCAACCAAGATTAGCTTAGCCAAGCATGGCTAAACCCAAAGAAACAAAGTTAGAGAAATTTGTACCAAACATTAAGCAAGAATCAAGAGGTAAAAATATGATGTTCTTCAAGGGTTCTTGGCCTTCAAAAGTCTTCAAAACTCCAGAGAGAATCTTCAAAAATCGGATGTCCAAGTGTATGCAAAAGATGGGCACCAACCTTCCTCAAATAGCTCAAAAGAAGAATTTCCGAAATTGCCCCTGCAGGAGGTTGCGCGACCCGCGTGCTCTTGCGCGGGTAGGTTGCACGGGTGGTCCCTGGATGTAGAATCTTTGAGGTTTTGTGCCTCCATAGCTTAGCCCACTTGGCCCAGATCGAATCCAATCACCTCCTAGCCCATTTTCTTCAAGTTTTTCTTCATTTTAAGCCCAATTTGACCTCTCCAAATCCTCCAAAGCTCGTGAATTTGCCCGATTAATAATTTGCGTACGCTTGAATATTCCCCCGCATCTTGCAAATTTAAAGTTTATTTCTCTCCAAGTCTTCAAATAATCATCAAGATCACTCCATGCATCATCGCCACTACCCATCAAGCCCAACGTCATTTTTGTCTACCAAATCTCATCGCCTCCTATACGTCCCGAACACTCCCGCTCCGCTAGACCCGAAAACCTGCAATTATGCTCACAAGATTCGAGAGTACCCGAAATAGTCATAAAATAACAAAAAGGAAAATATGCATGGAAATTATCTAAATTATGAATGAAATATGCTAAAATAAACTATAAAAAGAAGTAAATAAAATGAATCTATCAACTGCAGATGCTACCCGACATTCCGACCAAAAGCCTGATTTTCTACTAAGAAACCCCATGGATGATAACCAACGAAACTCCCAATACCAAAACCCTTAACCATACCATAACCATCAAGGAACACAAATGCAATACCAAAAATCACACAACGAGACTAGCAGATATACAATACTCCATAATAACCACAAGATAACAGAATATCAAAAAGGAAACATACCCGCAGCTGCATCCGATACTGCCCTAACCTCCTTTGCTGTAAGCTGAAAAGCACGACCCTGAGCCCTCGGGGGCTCTACTCCACCCTGAAATCCACCCGTAATCCTCAACGTGGCCGGTGCTGGAGCCTGCACCAACCTCCCAACCAGCTGTGGACTGTTGGCCCTCATGTGACCAACCTGATGACACTGATAGCAAATCCTCATATCTTGGGCTGGGTCTGACTGACGACAATCCCTTGCGTAGTTCCCCTCTCTCCCGTACTTACGGCACACACCACCGGACCTACAAGCTCCTGCATGACCCTTCCCGCACTTCTCACAAGTGCGGCTGCTCTGACTGCTGAAACTGAAATCAACGGTCTTAGACCGTTTCGGCACCGGCTGCGACTGTACCGGAGCCTGCCTATGTTCTCTCAACTGTAACTCGATCTCCAACTCCCGCCGCCTAGCGGCTTCCTGCAACTCCAATAATGTCTCGCACCTCTGCGTAGACACAAACTACCTGATATCCCTCTCAGCATACTCAGATATCGGGACATTTGGGCCTGCTCAGAAGCAAACTCATGGCAAAACATCGCCTTCTCAGTAAACATCCTGGTGATCTTTGTCACTGACTCTGTATCCTGCTTCAGCTCCAGGAATTCCTGAGCCAACCGCTCCCTCTCAATCCATGGAACATAACGGGTATTGAACATTTCCCGAAACTAATCCCACGAAACCGTAGCCCGTTGCGCTTCCTAATATGACCCCGTGGTCAATCTCCACCAATCCTCCGCCCCGAGCCTCAATAGTTTCAAAGCACACCTCACTCTCTTATCAGCAGGGCATGAACACGTGAAGAAACACCCCTCCATGTATGACAACCATCTCATAGCGACAATCGGGTCCTGAACTCCATCGAAGGTAGGGGGCTTCGTATTATCGAAGTCCCAATACTGAAAACCTCTACCGGATCCTTCCCTGCCGCTGCTACAGCCGCTGTAGCTGCCGCGACAGCCATCTCGGTAAGAGTTGCATAGTGCTCATCAAAATACTCGACCATGGCGATCTTGATCGACCCAAACAGTTTCGGCAACTCGGCCCGGAACATAGCAACAACCTCATCCTGCAAGATCTCATGAATCCTAGCATCGAACTCATCTGTGCTCATCTGACTGATAACCTCGGGTGGCGCTGACCTACTCTGATCACCCTCTCCTGCTCCCGATCCTGACCTGGATCCACTCCCTGCATGCCTCGTAACCACCATACTGAAAAACACCGCGAAGGTCAGAAACCTCCCTCTAACCCGGAAACCGACTCTTAACCCATCCCTAGGGGTTATGACTTCCTTGATACGCGTATGGGTCCTATGCTTTCAGTAGTACAGGCCCATACTACCTTCCACACCTACCCATATTTATCTCAAGTATCACCACAACACCCTAGAAAGAACAGACATAACAAGCACTAATCCCTCACTCCTAGAGGAAACACTGGAAATCTCATACATAAAGAAACCTTAGGCTAACAGGCATCATAAATCAGGCAACTCCATCATGCAATTCCTGAAGATCCCTAGCCTAGTACTAGCATGATGTTGAGATGTTCTATCATATCACATAAACAAATAACTTGCATGGTATTTTGGGGCTACTTACTAGCTCCGGCTGATCGTACCTCCGCATCCTCCTTTACTCATTTGAAAACCATTTTAAATTGTCATTTTGAAAACTCTCCTTGACTTGAGACTGGAATCACACGAATGTTCCTCCAATTCACTCAAACCAAGGCTCTTTACTTGTTGATTATTGTTTATTTGTTTCATATGTCGACATACTGGTTGTTGGATTAAGGTTCTGCTTCGTGCAGTGGACCAACTGTAACGTCCAAAAATTCAAACCAATTTAAACTTTTCAAAAACAACCCTAATTCATTAAGTTAGTATAAAAAGGTTTTCAATACACTTATTATCAGAGTATTCCCAGAACCATAACATAAAACGTAAACATGAGGAGCGGTACGATCACGCCTTTGCATTGCCACGATCTCTTGAAATACCTGAAACATTTAAACCACAACTGTAATCCCTAAAGCTTAGTGAGATACTCCCAAAATACCAACCACATATACTGTACACATAACAAGCCATATCATAACAGAACATAGAACAACCATGCAATTTGGGTCTACTGTGTGATTGGTCCGGCGTATCGGGCCTTCAGTTCACCTGGTCCACCCTCCAAGTCTAGCCATATCCCTCCAGTCTGCAGTGTGGTTGGTTCGCCAGCACCGGGCCTTCAACCCACATGGTCCACTCTCTAAGTCTATAGTATGACTAGTCTGCCCGCATCGGGCCTTTAGTCGGCCTGATCCACTCTCTGAGCCTCGGTACGTCTGGTCCACCCTCGTGGAGCCTACAGCCTAACCGGACCGCTCGTTGGGCCTTCGGGATAACCGATCTGCCCTAGGTATGTTGGCCTACAGCACAAAGCAAGACCCGCCTCAACCCAACCCCAGTCAACCATCCATGTGCACATAAACATATAACCACATAACAATTAATCATCAGTCAACCGATCTAGCAGATCATATACATAGCATACTCTAAACAGGATACCGACCTAACCGGTCACTAACGTATACCATCCTAACTACCAGGATGCAAGCATAGCAAAGCAATAACATAACAACACTGCCCGGATTACAATCCGATGAAGGGCCGCCCTTGGTGCCTTAGACCCTATCGATATAGTGAGGTTAACTTACCTTGCAACTGCTGACTGAAAATATAAGTTCACGCTGCTCCAACCTCCAACACGAACTCCACCACTGATAATATCAAAAGACTGAACTCAATAAATACCAATAATTAGCAAAATACCCTTGGAAGTGAACTGGTCAACTCTTGGTCAAAGTCAAAGTACTCAGTCAAGGTCAAACTTCCTAACTGACTCTAATCCCCAAGTCATCCCGCTGACTCGTCGAGTCCCCATGCTCTGAAAACTCCCATATCGCGACCCAATTCGCCGAGTCACCCCAAGACTCACCGAGTCCCACGAACTCTAAGTCACCTCCAGCTCAAATCAGTGATTCGTCCCTCCACTCATCGATTCACAGCTCAAGCAAAACGTTTAGGACTTCATGACCAGACTCGCCGAGTCCAAAAAACAGACTTGCCGAGTACAAGGCCACTTTCAACAGACTCGCCGAGTTGTTCTTCCAACCCGTTGAGTCCCATCCTATCTTCATCCAACTCGTCGAGTACCCCCATGTGACTCGCCGAGTACCTCTAGTTCTTAATCCATACAGTGGCTTTCCAAGCCATGCAGGGGCTCCAATCCATAGATCTACCCTTCCACAAGCTATTCCTCACGTAAAGTTGCAAGCTTTACATGAATCCAAAGAGATCTAAGCATAAAACACTCTTGAGTTAGGGTTTGGGACAAGAATGCTTCACTAACAACTCTTGGGCATGAACTTTATGGCTTCCTGGACCATTACAATCCCATATCTGAGGTAGCAACCTCAGATCTTACACCAAACTCGAGATGGACCTCATTTATGATCCAAAAACCCCACAATTGATAAATCTATATGCACAAAAGCTCAAGAATAGATCTCTTACCTCCAATGCAAGCTCCTACTGGAGAATGAACCAAATCTCTGCAAATCCCCTTGCTCCAAATCTTCTTGCTCTTCAATTCCCCTCCAAGATTTCCTCCTCCAAGGCTCTAATTACTCACAAAGGGAAGCTCACACGAATCTAGGGCTTTTGGAACTCAAAGGGAAAGTAAAGAGGCTGGGGAGAGGGTATTATGTTCTTTATATAAGGCTCAACCCCCAGGATTAGGGTTTTCTCCATACAGCACCAACTTGCCGAGTCCACCCATGCGACTCGCCGAGTTGGTCACTTAACACGCGACCTGAAACGCGACTCAGCTTGCTGAGTCTATCCATTGACTCGCCGAGTCGACTCTCTTATTTACAATTTTAGCCCTTCAACTTTACTTCTGACTTTCTGGGATGTTACACCAACTGTAACATCGGAATTCTAAGGTATACTATTTATCAATTTATTTTGAGGAATATTGAGCAACTCGACGAGTTGGTGCTACAACTCATCGAGTAGAGCCGCGTTGTGCCACGTGGGATTAATGATCTACTCGACGAGTCAGAGAGTCGACTCGCCGAGTAGCTGCTGTGAAGTGAAACCCTAAATTCCTAGGTTTGGGGCCTATTTAAGGACTCTTATAGCCTTATTTGTGGCTCACCGGCTAATTACCTTCATTGAGAGAAACCCTAATCTCCCTTTGAGCTAATAGAGAGAGTCTTGTGCTAATATTGAATATCTTGGTGCATCTTTGGAAGAGAAAAGAAGGATTTGAAGCAAGGAGCGAGAAGAGGCTGTTAGATTTGTTGCTATTCATTCAAGAGCTTCTGTAAAATGTATAAAGTTTATACCCTTCTCAATAGTTTGGGTAGATCTCATATTATTGGAGTTTAGGGCTTCTTTTCCATCCAATATTGCGACTTTGAGTGTATTAGGCACATATAGAGATTTGGACCTTGTGAGGTCCCTAGAGCCGAAAGGTCCGTGCTTTATTTAGCCATAATAGAGCCTTTGAGTGAAAAACAGTTAATACATCATGTTCTTGGCATTTCACGCCCTAAGTGCCATGCATGAACGTAAAGCTCGTGGCTTTACGTGATAAAAGAGCCTTGAGAGCTTAGATCTAGAGTGTGAGAGGGTTTTCTACCTCCAAGTGGTCTGAATACGACATGAGTCTGAATGGCTCGCCAAGTCGATCAACTAACTCGACGAGTCGGCTAGGGTTTGTCCCGATGACCTGGACCATGCGATAGCTCGGAAAGTTAGGGGTTAACTCAACGAGCTGGACCTTTACGAGACTTTTGAGAAACGAGTGAACTTGACGAGTCACATGAGTGTGCTCAGTGAGTAAGGTCAAACTTGGACTGTTCACTCGAGTTTGACATCTGTTGACTTTAGGCTTTGGTCAACATGAGTAATGGAGATCATGGAGGGGTAAAATGGTCCTTTACCCATTCCAAGAGTTAGAGAGAAAGAGAGAACAACCTTTGGTGTATTTGAGTATGAGTAGAGTTTTAATTAGAGATAATTATGTTATGTGTTAGGCGGAGGCTAGTGCGAGATTTACGAGTATGAGACTTTTACTTGCTAGCTTACGAGGTGAGCCTTCTCACTATACTTACCATGAGTGGTATCTTTGTATGACCGATATGTTTATTGTGCTTATATGTGTATGTTAATATTTTGCATTAAATCTTTGTGATTTCTGTTGAGTATTATTATTATTATGAGCTTATTGAGTTGGGGTCGGAGGGTCCCACCGATCACATTGACCGGATGGTCTTATTGAGTTATAGCTAAGAGTGGTTAATGAGCTGTGAGTGGTATTTTGGGAAACTCACTAAGCTTCATGCTTACCATGTTATGTTTTATGTGTTTCAAGTACTTCTCGGTATCAATGGAAGGTGTCGACTTGATTGTACACACATCAGAGTTTAAGTTATGATTGAGAGGATCTTGGAATTTTGATATATTCAGTTTTTGGATATGAGATTTGATGATTTGACATTTTGAGATTTTATGATTTTATTGTAACATCCTGTTCCAGATAGGCCCATGGGCCTTAATCTGAGTACGATAAGGTTTTGAGGCTTTGAAGGAGAATGGCTTAGACCTTTTTGGGATATGGGTAAGGTAGGTTGTGTGATAAAAGATTTCAGTTTGTGTTTTAGAGCCCAAATGTATTGTTAAAGGAGCTAGTGCGGGCTTTTCATGAATTTTGGATTTGAGTTTGAGTGGGCTTTAGGTGGAATAAAGTTGATAGAAGTGTAGGGCTTCTCGTTACCTTTTCATGGATATAAGGATCATCAGAAACGGATTTATAACAAAGAAGTTATGGCCTTCACAAGTTTTGAGGTTTGTAGACTTCGTCGAGTACGCTGGGCGTACACAAAGCATATGTTGGGCGTTGACAAAGCGTACGCTGGGTGTAATTTTGGAGTACGTTGGGCGTACTGACTAGGAGTGGTCACGAATGTTCTTCACAGTATTTGTGGGTGTACCATATGCATGTTGGGCATACGCCAATCAGACCTGAATGTTATTTTAGGGTCTTGGAACCTATTTAAGCTCCTTATCTCATAACCTAACCCTAATATATTCAGCCTCCATCCCTCTAAACCCTAAAAATCGACCCTAAGCCTCCATTTGAGTGATTCTTGATCTTTTTGGTGATTTGGTGAGTGTTTGGGGCATATTATGGAAGGAGTTCCTCGAGGAAGCATTGCTTGGCTTGGAGCTTGTGGATCCAAGCCCCATTCATGTTGATCTAGCTCGAGAAAGCATAAAGTTTGAATCTTGGTGGCTTTCTCATGTGGATCTAGTGGGGTCATCACTTGGCTTTTGAAGAAGAAGGAGCTTTGAAAGAGGATAGCTTGAGCACCTAGCTTTTGGATCTATGTTCTTCTCTTGTTCGTGCATCTTCTAGAGGTATCAAGTTTTGAACATGCTTATTATTGTGTTAGTTTTTGTTTTGGGTCTATTTTAGGGTTTTTGGTCCCATAACTTGAAGCCTTATGAGTTGTTGAACTCCAGAGCATAATATATGTACCTTTGGGTATATATGTTTGTGTTATGTCATAAAAATCGAATCTTGGAGGTTAGAATCAAGCCATGCATGAGATAGGAGGTGTTTGAGATAAGGAAGTGAGTGTTTTGGGTGTTTGTGACCTTTCTAGCCATGCAAACGCTTAAAGTCACCGACTTTATGGAGTAAGTGGCATTACGGAGTCCAGATTTGGGGTTTGAGGTAATGTCTTAACTGTTTAAGACAAAATGAGTAGAAAGAGTGAATCTAAGGAGTACATTGAGCGTAATTCTTGTACGCCCCACGTACTCCCCACTTTCCCTGATGGCCAATATGGATTCGTAAGTACGTTGAGCGTACCAAGAAAGGTACGCCACGTGTAACTTCACTGTGGACTTTTGGGCTAAGTCTCATTTTGGGCCTTGAGTGTTAGGCGTGGAGTTTGGACTTGTTGCAATAGATTCTTGGACCAGTGGATTATATATATGTGCTTTGGGCCTTGAGTTGGTCTTGCCATTAGATGAGAGAGTGTTGGGCCTCGAGAGAGCCCATTTATTCTTGGGCCTTGGTGGGCCCAATGGTTTTTTGGTTATTGATGGGCTCGTTAGTGGACTACCTTTAGACCTAATGAGTGAGAGTTGAGAATAAGTTCCTAATTGGAATAATTGTGGGTTAGGCACAGAGTTAGAGGCCGGTGCGTAGTAGCAGCGTTTATAGGGATTGTTCATCATCCGTGGTGAGTCTTCTCATTATACTTTACATAGAGTGGTAATTTTGCGTGACTAGAGGGTCTTATGTGCTTGCATGAGTTATGAAATTTATGTGTGATGTGTGTTGTGTGCAATATTATGTGATATTTAGACTGGAACAGAGGGTCCAACGTACTATGCTATATTATGACAGGACCGAAGGGTCCAACGAGCTATGAGACCGGAGGGTCCTCACTTAGACTGAACCAGAGGGTCCAACGAGCCATGGGACTGGAGGGTCCCACTGTGACCCATTGAACCGGAGGGTCCTACAGAGTTATAGCCTCGAGTGACTAATATGAGTATGTGGTATTTTGGGGAACTCACTAGCTTCGTGCTTACTATGTTATGAGTTATGTGATTCAAGTTCTTATCAGAATCGCGGGAAGGCGGCGGCTTGATTGTACACACAAGAGAAAAGAGTCATGAATAAGGATCCTGGATTTTGATAATTACTTTTGAAAACTATTTTGAAATATGTTATGACATCGACACTTGAGATTTTGAGAATTATTATATGTGATGTTGGTAATTTAAAATTGAGAATTTTGTTTGAAAATTTACGGTGTAACAAGTTGGTATCAGAGCCTTGGTTTGAGGGATTCAGATACACCTTCGGGCATGTCTGGACTCAAACTGAGGATTTGAGAAAAGTTTTCAAAAGGAACGATTCTTCTAAAAATTAGTACGAAAATTTTAAGCGAAAGAGGAAATGAGCAATGTGTACAAACAGCCAGCACCCGAACGGTGATTTCCCAAAATACCCTTACTTATGTGTTATAAGTTGTTGTGAGATATGTTATGCATGCTAGAGAATAGGCTAGGTATTTCATATTTTAGGACTAGATTGGCCTAATTTGTGATGCCTTAGCCTAGGAGTTACTACTATCGTTGATTTGCTTTAGAGTATGTGCGTAGTAAGAGTATATAGCAGTAATCCTATTTAGAGAGGTATCTGAGTAGAGGAGTAATCTAGGAGAGATACCTAGATAAGCATTTGGGGAGCCTACTGAGAGAGTAGTCAGATACCCGCGAGGAGTGGAGTTGGTTGAGCTTGGTGACACCTTTTAAGTACGAGTATAGCTAGCGGAGTTGTAACCTAGAGTGGTTATACGCGTTGATAGAGAATATTCGATGCCCGAATGTTGCTTGCTTCGTGCTTTGTGGAACTCTTGAAGATGGGAGTCATCTACTAAGTGAATAGGAAAATATTCACGAGGTAGATGGCTGGCATCTTGAGGAGTTCTTCAGCAGCTGATGGTAGAGAAGTGTGTGAACCTAGGAAGAGCCTAAGGATTGACCCTTGTTAGATGAGTATACTCATAAAGGAAGAGTATTTGCAAGGTAGCGACTAGGTATGACGGGATTCATGATTGAGGAGGTTGAGCAGCTACTTAGGAAATCTGGGATGGTCCATGTGGAAAGTATAGGTAGATGTGGCAGGTAGTATGGGCCCGTACTACTGAAAGAAGAGGACCCACACTCGATACACTAAATATTCCAGAGTGTAATGCCCGGTTTCCCAGGTACATTAATTAATACTATAATTTGAATTTCGTTGAGGTGACTCTACGAGTTGGTGCTTAGACTCGTCAAGTCAGGTCGCGAATGGGTAACGTGGAAAATGATTAGACTTGACGAGTCAGGGGAATGAACTCGCAGAGTTAGAGTTGGCGAAAGAAACCCTAATTTCTCGGGTTTTGGACCTATTTAAGGACCCTTATAGCTACCATTTGCGGCTACCAGACCCTTGATAGAAACCCTAAGAGTGCTTGAGCGTTGTTAGAGGAAAGAAGGAATTATTTGATCTTTGTGTGTTGTTTTTGCAAGAAGAAGGTGGTTCCAGCTTAGAGAAGGCTAAGAAGGTTGCATATCTGTGGATGTCGAGCAAAGAACATCATCCTTGAGGTAGCATATCGTTCTATTTTCTGTTTTGTTGAAGAATCCATGGATCTATGGTTTTCTATACCCTTTGTTGGGATGATTGTTGGATATATGGTCCTTTATCATGTTTAGACTTTGGATCTGAACCCATAGTGGTCCAGAGAGCTTTACCCATCTTGCTTTATGATGAGTTATGGAAGAAATGTGCTTAGGATGTTGTATTTGGGGCAAATGCTTCAAGTAGAGTTATTTGGACGATGCATGAGTATCAAGTTTGAACATTTACATGTTTATTGAACTTGGGATGGTCAGATCTATGGATTAGAGGAACATTTACATGTTTATTGACCTCAGAAAGCCATTTGAGTTCGAGCATGGAATGAACTCGTCGAGTCCATGAGCAGACTCGACGAGTCGGACCGGGTTGTCCCGTGACTCACACAGTTGATGACTCGCCGAGTTAGGAGAGTGACTCAGTGAGTCATAGGGGGATATCAGGGAATTTAGTTCACGTCTGAACTCACCGACTCAGTTCCTGACTCGACGAGTTGGGTCAAAGGGGTGGCCATTGACCAACGTTGACTAGAGTTGACTTGTGTTGACTTAAGAGCATTAGTCAAATTAAGTCAGGAAGGTATTAATTAGAGATGTATTTATGGTATAGGAGGAAGTTAGGTCGGAGGATTGAGCACGAGTGATTATCCGACATCTTCGAGGTGAGTCTTCTCACTAGGCCTTACCCGATGGGGTGATTATGTTTGACCGGAAGGTCTTATGTGTATGATGAAAATGTGATGTATGTTGTATATGTAACATGTTATGATATGAGTATGATGATATGGACCGGAAGGTCAACAAAGCATGGACCAAAACGTCAACAGAGTAATGGGATGGAAATCCCCTGAGACACTTGGATCGGAAGATGACATAGAGCTATGGTCTGGAAAGGCGTATTAGCTGTACGTGGTATTTTGGGGAGCTCACTAAGCATTATTGCTTACCGTTTGCATGTTATGTGTTTCAGGTACCAGTAATGATCGCGGGAAGGCGCCAACATGATCAGTACGGACTTATAGTGGAGATGTATTGAGATTTTGGGGTTTTGATTTGCACTTATGCTATGTAAAAACAATTGATACACGTTTTTGAGAATTGTGATTGGAGTATTTTTTTAATTTAAAATGAAAAGTTGTTTTGAAATTTCACGGTGTTACAAGTTCGTATCATAGCCTTGGTTTGAGGGATTCAGATTCATCTTCGGGTGTATTTGAGCTCAAACTGAAGATTTGAGGAAGTTTTCATAAATAAACAATTTATCCTAAAAGAATAAAAAGTAATTGAGGAAACAGGAGAAAGCAGTGTGTACGATTAGCCAGCGCCCGAACGGTGATTTATGCTCCCAAATTACCCTTACATTATGTGTTAAGAAATATGTTGTAATGTGTTATGCATTCTAGAGTAGGCTAGGGATTCATATTAGGAATAGAGTGGCATGATTTGTGATGCCTTAGCCTAGGGAGATTTCTGAAGCTATGAGATGCTTGTGAGTGAATAGGTAGCATTGAAGTGCTATGAAGGTCTACCGAAAGGTAGCTTATGTGTGGCAAGAGATAGAGTACTTGTAACTTGGGATCCTTGGATGGTGGCTTGGAATGAATACTGATGTGGTATGGAAGGTAGTATAGTGCAAGTACGCTCGAGAGAGTCCTTGATATTTTTATGTTGTATTTCAGAGATAACATGGTTGGGACGTGCCACAGACCGGGGACTAGCGAAGGGGGTATTAGCGATTAGGAGCTCCACTAGATGATTCATGATGAGGTGGCTGCGGCCATCCGAGCTGAGATACCTGAGATATTCGGGTCTATCAAGACGACGCTGATTGAGACCTTTGATGAGCGTACACCACTCTTACTGACGTTGCTGTTGCCGTGACCACCGCAGCCGTCGTTGCTGCCAGGCTGCAAGGGGGTGACTTGTTGCTGTATCGGGAGTTCAGCAACATGAAGCCACCAGAGTTTGATGGGGCGTAGGATCCGATTGCTGTGATGAGATGGATATCTGATATCGATGGATGCTTCTACACCTGTTCGTGTCTAGAGCATCTGAGGGTTCGGTTTGCACTGAAACAGCTTCGCTTGGGAGCGAAGGACTGGTGGAAATTTGTGACGGCACATGTTACTTCTACAGAGATCTCAGTGGTGACCTGGGAGAGGTTCACCATTATGTTCAGAGACGAGTATGTTCCCCCGGTGGAAAGTGAACAGTTGGCCCAAGAGTTCTTGACCCTCAAGCAGGGTATTGAGTCAGTGACTGTGATCACCAGGAAGTTTCATGAGAGGGGGATGTTCTGCCCTAAGCACGTGTCGTCTGAGCAGGCGCATATGAGCCAGTACTTGAGCATTCTGAGGAAGGATATTCGAGATTTCGTATCAAACTCGATTTATCGACATTTTCTGAGCTTTAGGAAAATGCCTGGAAGAGGGAGATTGAGTTGGAGACTCAAGCCAGGGAGGACGCCGAGTCTCATGGGTTGGATAGGCGGCCGATACAGTCTCAACCGGTAGCCAAGTGGGCAAAGCCCGTTGATTCAAGATCGGGAGGCCACAAGGGCCGCACTTGCGGAAAGTGCGGTATGGGACACGATGGGGTTTGTTGATCTCGTGCTTGCTACAAATGTGGCAAGGAGGGGCATATAGCCAAGTACTGCCCCAAGGAATTCATGGTTTGCTTTCATTGCAACCAGACGGGCCATTGGAAGGCCGAGTGTCCACAGCTGTGGAGGACAGCACAGGGAGCACATCAGGGATCTGCCCGTGCCGCCGTGCGCACTACTGAGGTTCAGCCAGTGAACGCCAAGGCACCGAAGGCTCGCGGGAGAGCCTTCCAGTTGACAGTGGTAGAGTTCCATGCAACACCCCACGTCGTGGCTGGTATGTATTCTGTTATTATTTGTTTATGATGAGATCTTCTGTTTATATTATGATATGCATAGGTACTTTGCTTGTGAATTTTGTACCTGCTTTGGTGTTGTTTGACTCGGGTGCGAGTTGGTCATTTGTTTCATTAGTGTTCAGTAGACACATCAGTATCCAGCGAGAGGCGATGAGTCGACCTCTAGGAGTTTCTATAGCTAACGAGTGAGCAGTGTATGCCATGTACGTGATTCGAGGGTGTGTGGTTGAGATTTTCGGCATTGGGTTTCTGATAGATCTAGTCTCGATTGCGAAGGGGGCGTGTGTGTCATCGTGGGCATGGATTGGTTGAGCCGATTTGGGGCTATGATAAACTGCGAGCAACAATTGGTGACGATTCGAGATCCTAGTGGGGGAGTGCTGATAGTCTATGGCGAGGGAACTCAAAGTGGGTCAGCATTCTGTTCGGCTGCTAGAGCGAGGCAGAGTTTGCAACAGGGATGCAAGGGGTTCGTAGCTCTGTGATGGATACCCGGGAGGCCGTGGGAAGGCCAAGTTTAGTTAATGATGTTCCGATAGTACATGAGTTCCCGGATATATTTCCCGAGGAGTTGTCGGGTGTGCCTCCAGAGAAGCAGGTGGTGTTTCGCATTGATTTGGTTCCGGGGGCAGCGCCTGTCGCTAAGGCGCCTTATCGCCATGCACCGCCAAAGATGTAGGAGTTATCCTCACAGCTTCAGGAGCTGTTGGGGAAAGGGTTCATTCCACCAAGCAGCTCGCCTTGGGGAGCACCGATTCTTTTTGTCAAGAAAAAGGATGGTTCATACTGGATGTGCATCGACTATTGGGAGCTGAACAAGTTAACGGTCAAGAACCGTTATATATTGCCGAGATTGATGATTTGTTCGATCAGTGTCAGGGGGCATCTTAGTTACCAAGATAGACTTGAGGTTTGGATATCACAAGATGAGGGTGTGTGATGAGGATATCCAGAAGACAGCGTTCAGGACGTGATATGGGCACTATGAGTTTGTGGTGATGCCTTTTGGGCTCACCAATGCACCAGCAACGTTCATGGATCTAATGAACAGAGTATGGCGACCGATGTTGGATCGATCAGTGATCGTGTTTATTGATGATATTCTAGTGTATTCTAGATCCCAAGAACAACATGAGGAGCATTTGAGGGAGATCCCTAGGGTATTGAGGTTAGAGAGGATTTATGCCAAATTCTCCAAGAGTAATTATTGGTTACGATAGGTCCAATTCTTGGGGCATCTTGTTAATCAAAATAGGATATTGCTCGACCTGGACAAGATTGAGGCGGTGATGAGTTGGGAAGTGCTGAAGTCTGCCACGAAGATCAGAAGTTTTATGGGGTTGGCCGGTTATTATCGGAGATTCATCCAGGATTTATCCAAGATTGTAGTACCATTCACTAGGTTAACCCGGAAGGGTGTTGCTTTTTCATGGGGTCCGGAGCAGCAGACCTCGTTTGAGACTCTTTTCCGGAAGTTGTGCGAAGCTCTGGCGTTATCCCTTCTAGAGGGAGTTGAGGATTTTGTAGTATACTGCGATGCATCGATATCAGGGTTGGGTGCAGTGCTTATGTAGAGGGGGCATGTGATAGCATATGCATCGAGGCAGCTGAAGCCTCATGATGCAAGATATCCCACCCACGATCTGGATCTAGGAGCGATAGTGTTCACTCTCAAGATCTGGTGCCACTATTTGTACGGAGTTCTGTGTACCATTTACACGGACCTCAAGAGTTTGAAGTATTTGATGGATGAGCCCAACCTGAATATGCGGCAGAGGAGATGGTTGGATGTGGTGAAGGATTATGATTGTGAGATCCTGTACCACTTGGGCAAGGCGAATGCGTTAGCCGATGCCATGAGTTGTAGGGCAGAGAGTGCCCTGATACGAGGTATGTGTAAGAGAATGACCGTGATGACTTCGGTGTTTGATATCATTCGTGAGGCCAAGGCAAAGGCTGCGAGACCGGAGAATCGCAAGAAGGAGCGAGTGTTTGGGTAGGTATCTGATTTTGTGACTGATACTCGAGGGCTTATGACTTTTCATGGTCGGATTTGGGTGTCATTTATTGGCGGGGCACGTAGTGTTTTGATGGAGGAAGCGCATAGAATGATATTCTCGATCCATCCCGGGGCCACCAAAATGTATTTGGATATGAAGAGAAACTATTGGTAGCCTTGTATGAAGTGAGATGTTGCATGGATTGTAGATAGGTGCTTGAGTTGTTGTCAGGTTAAGGCTGAACACCAGCGTCTGCATGGCAAGTTGCAGCCACTTGAGGTTCCCCAATGGAAGTGGGAACAGATTTCTATGGATTTCATCACCAAACTGCCAAGAACCCCAAGGGTTGTTGATGCAATTTGAGTGATTGTGGATCGATTGACGAAAAGTGATCACTTCCTTGCTATCAGGGAGAGCTCTTCTACAGAGAAGTTGCCAGAAATATGTGTGAGAGAGGTGTTGTCTCGTTTGTAATAAATCGAGATGTACATTTTACTTCCAGGTTCTGGAAAAAGTTTCATGAGGAGTTGGGTACAAGATTGCATTTCAACACTGCTTATCACCCTCAGACCGACGGTCAGAGTGAGCGGACTATCCAGACACTCGAGGACATGCTTCGGGCATGTGTATTAGATTTCAGAGGAAGTTGGGACACGTATCTTCCTTTGGCTAAGTTTTCCTATAACAACAGCCTCCATTCGAGCATCGGTATGCCTCCCTACGAGCTGTTGTATGGAAGGAGGTGTCAGGCTCCCATTTTTTGGGGAGAGGTAGGACAACATGTGATGGGTAGTATGAAGATAGTGCTCCAGAAGACTGAGCAGATTCAGTAGGTTAGGCATAGGTTGCTGACGGCCCAGAGTCGCCAGAAGAGCTACGCTGATAAGCATCGCTCAGAGCTCGAGTTTCAGGTTGGTAATTTTGTTTTCCTGAAGGTATCACCTTGGAAAGGTGTGATTCGATTCAGGAAGAGGGGCAAGTTGGGACCTCGATATATCGGTCCGTTCATGGTGACAACTAGGGTGGGCAGAGTAGTGTATCATTTGGAGCTACATGCCGTGCCGAGTCAGATTCATGATACCTTCCACGTGTCTTAGTTGAGGAAGTGTATTGCCAATGAGTCAGCAGTGGTTTCATTAGAGGACATTCAGGTGGATGCGAGCCCAAAATATCTTGATAGGCCAATCTCGATCCGAGATAGGAGGATCAAGGCTCTGCAGAATAAGGAAGTGTTCTTGGTTCAGGTCCAGTGGCAACATCGGAAAGGGTCCGAGATGACTTGGGAGCTGGAGTTAGAGATGCGGGAGCAGTATCCAGAATTGTTTGCAGAGCAAGACTTCGGGGTCGAAGTCTGATTCTAGTGGGGGAGAATTGTAACTCCCGGTTTCCCAAGTACATTAATTAATATTATAATTTGAATTATGTTGAGGTGACTTGACGAGTTGGTGCTTAGACTCATCGAGTCAGGTCGCGAATGGGTGACGTGGAAAATGATTAGACTCGACGAGTCAGCGGAATGCACTCGCTGAGCCAAAGCTGGCGAAAGAAACCTAATTTCTCAAGTTTGGGACCTATTTAAGGACACTTATAGCCACCATTTGCGGCTACCAGACCCTTGATAGAAACCATAAGAGTGCTTGAGCGTTGTTAGAGGAAAGAAGGCATTATTTGATCTTTGTGGGTTGGTTTTGCAAGAAGAAGGTGGTTCCAGCTTAGAGAAGGCTAAGAAGGTTGCATATCTGTGGATCTCGAGCAAAGAACATCATCCTTGAGGTAGCATATCGTTCCATTTTATGTTTTGTTGAAGAATCCATGGATCTATGATTTTCTATACCCTTTGTTGGGATGATTGTTGGATATATGGTCCCTTATCATGTTTAGACTTTGGATCTGAACCCATAGTGGTCCAGAGAGCTTTATCCATCTTGCTTTATGATGAGTTATGGAAGAAATGTGCTTAGGATGTTGTATTTGGGGCAAATGCTTCAAGTAGAGTTATTTGGACGATGCATGAGTATCAAGTTTGAACCTTTATGTGTTTATTGAGCTTGGGAAGGTCACATCTATGGATTAGAGGAATTGGTCTAACCTTAGAAGGCCATTTGAGTTCCAGCATGGAATGAACTCGTCGAGTCCATGAGCAGATTCGACGAGTCGGACCGGGTTGTCCCGTGACTCACATAGTTGATGACTCGCCGAGTTAGGAGAGTGACTCAGTGAGTCAGAGGGGGATTTAGGGGACTAGAGTACACATTTGAACTCGCCGAGTCAGTGCCTGATGATGTGCGTAAACTCACTTAGTTTTAATCCTACTTTTAGTTGTAAAATAAACACACAAAGGCAATGTACCTATCAATTGTTGAATAGTTCAAGCAAGTAGGGTATCGAACACAGGGAACGGAAAATTAAAAATAAAAACTAATTCTATCTAAATTAATTAATAAGTAGAGGGTTTTCTCTAGTTTTACAAGACTAGAAACTTACTAACTATTACTTAATCTAAAAACTAGAAAAACAAAGAATTAACTAGATTCAATAATACGAAGGAACTTCTGTTTAGTTCAATTCAATTGATCCTATGGTTGATATCAAGGTAGTAGTGCAATGGATTAATTCTTTTGTTGGTTACCGATTCAAATGATTAGGTTCACGTTCACTACACTAATCCTTAGCAAATAAACTAACTTAAATAGTGATCAGTTGTCTAATTCAATTTAGTTCACTAGATTAATTATTCGGATTACTTTAGACTCACAATAGTTAATCAATTTGGTTTTAATTAACTTCTTTTTGATGGTCATCACACAAGCTTGCACATAAATTTACTTAATTTCCTTATTAATCCTAGTTTCATGTTCATTAGTCCTAGACATATAACAAAGTGGTCACACGGTATATGAGGTTGATAATCAAACGATGTTCATGCTATTTAATTACCTTCCTATTAACAGAAAATTAATTATCATTCACACACAAGGTTCTTTAGCAAGCTAAAATAACAAATAAATCACCAACATTGAATTAATCCTACCAATAATCAAACCATAGTCTCAATTTTGTATCCCCAAACATAAGTTTAAGAGTTTTAGCTCATGATTGAAGTAAATAACATCACAAAAACGAATTCTAATCGTCTAACCATAGTGGAAAACAAAAGATTAAGTATAATGATGGAATTTGCCTCAAATCTCCTTCGGGATTGAATTGTAGCTTCTATCTTCGTCTTCTAGGGTTTCTATGGCCTCTGAATAGCAACTAATTACTCAAGAATTATCCCAGAAGTTTTTTTCCTCGATCTGAGAAGTTATCTATATATTTGCGTATCGACTCGTCGAGTCAGGTGGCGACTCGTCGAGTTCGTCTCACAATCTTCGTATACGATAAGCATCTGGGTTCCCGAGTCATTCTCCTCACTTGGACTCGCCGAGTAGTCGACCCTATTCGCCGAGTAGGTGCTATTTTTGGTGTTTTTCTTCTTTATCTAATTCCCGAGCTCCTAACCGCTTCTCCTGCTTCCTTTTGCTTCCGAGCTTCATTTTTGGACTGCAAATACAATTCAAACACTTTTAAGTATCTTTTGTCCATGAAATGCAATAATTTATCTAATAAATGAATAAAAATCTATACTTAATACAAACTAAATATGCACATATCAAAATACCCCACACTTGACTTTTGCTTGCCCCCAAGCAAAACTGAATTTTAAGACATTAGAATTATGTATCACAACTCCAATCTAACCCAACCATTATGCCAAGACCGCAACACATGCATTTGTGTCTAAAATTTTTCCTAAGGAACCCCCATACTCCAAATACTCACAATCCTCATAAACATTCACCCACTCACCCCGAACTATGCTCATTTTATGCAACCCTCCGAATCCATCCTTAGAAAACCTCTTACCCTCAATGTATTTTTAATTGAGCAACCCAAGCATACATAATCTAGAATTACAACTTTTCAATACCACTATGGAGATCTTTTGAATTCTTCACTTCCTTGATAATTTGATCTTTGATCTCTTTGAATTCACCACCTTGTATTGATTGAGTTTTGGTATCTTCAACTTTTTGGATTTCTTGGAATTTTGATCTTTAGATCTTCACTTTATTTGTTCCAAAATTCTTACAACTTTTCTAGTAATTCACTCTCTTTTTTTTACATGTATTCCTCACTTTTTTCTCTCAAATCCCTACATGCTTAAGCAGGCGCGCTCTATCTCAACCTTTATTGGCTAACGATAACAATTTTCCTGGATACATTTCAGGTTTAGGCTGCTAAACGTATTGCATCCCTCAGGCTGAGCAACGTCGTGTTTTTGTCTCACGATTTCACTGGAATAAGGAAGCCACAAATGCACTAGAACATATATAGGCTCAACTAAACATTTGGGTTTTCATGCAATTATCAACATAATTCTAACATGGAATCCTAATTTTCTTTTACCAAAATTTTCTAAATTACATCCATAAGTCATATTTTTGGTATGCAACAATTTTTTAAAATTAGCCTAAATTAAGATTCTAAATTTTCTAATATGTGACTAACCCCCTACCCCACACTTATTTTATGCAATGCCCTCATTGCATATTATGCAAAAATAAAAATGCAAATATAGAGAGAATTGGAACAAACTCCCCTGGGGTAGCAGTCGATAGGTTGACACTCTTCTTTCAAGCTCCAACTTCAATTGACTTTAGCCATGAAAACAACGCATCCATGACTTGGGCATCAAAATCTCATGTGGCAGCTCCAAATATGCAGGTAAACTCTTCAAGAATCGATATGGAAGAATAAGTGGTCAAGTGGTAGACTTACCAGCATCAAATCAGCAGTCCTTTGGTATAAAAATGATCGACTCGTCGAGTCATAGATGGCACTCATCGAGTACCAGCGTGACCATCTCAGAATGTGCGGAAATTCAAGGCGACTCGTCGAGTCAGTTAAGTGCACTCGATGAGTAGGCCACTGGATGAAAAAACGTTGTATTTTGCAATTATATCAGCCTCTAATAACTCTTCTAAACTCCTCCTCACTTCTAGACACAATTGCTCATATCCCTAGGGACCGGACTCGACACTTTGACTTTAATGCTTCACTTCCTTGACTCTCTTTCACTCGTTATAACACCCGTTCGCTATGACTTTAAACCTTTCCTAGGCAAGCATTCCTAATCCAATCCTGAAAAATGACTAATGCAAACAATCATTAAGCAAAATAAATAAAGTCTTAACAACTTCATACACACCAAATAAAAAATATAAATAGAAAATGAAAATTGTTTGATTAAAAACACAAATAAATTAATCTTCCTCCTCATCATCATCCGCGGCTGCTCCACTCCCACCAGCACCACTTCTTCTTGCACTAATCACCTCATCCCATGACGGAATAAATGGATAATTGCCACCATCAATATGTGGCATGTTGAAGTGGTCAAATAATTGGATGTGGGATTGATTGCTGAAGTTGATCCTACGTGCCATTTGATCCTGTAGCCGCCTCATCTCCACATTGTACCAATCCATTGGTACTTCTTCATTTTCAACCGGAATCACTGGCGGCTCTTCCTCCACATACCGTTCCCGTATTGATCAAACTCTCCTTCCCGGTGCTTCGGGACCAACAACGGGGTCATCATGCGGGATAGCATAATGACCACCACCATAGTCTTCAATGATTCTTTCTCTCCAGAAAAGAATTGGATTGAATGGAGGCGTAAGAATCATCGTCATAAAATTCCATGCACCACGGTTCATCATCCCAAATGAGTTGGCTATCCGGGTGACAAACATACCACCATTAATACGAGAAGTTTTGCGATCCTTGACCGCACCCTCCGCTAGATACGAAGCCAAACACCAAGGAATGCTGCATAAAATGTCAGGTGTAATAATGCTCCATAGATAGAAGACATCAAGGTTAGAATCCTTGTCATCATCCTTTCTTTGATTAATGGTGGATGAAATGAGACAATGTATAAGGCGGTGGGTAGGTGATTTAATGCTCCCTTCTTGTGCCGACTTTGGAATATAAACCTTGTTTCCAATTGTGTTCCACCAATGCGTGCTGGTTACTCCGTCGGGAAACACCATGTAGGTTTGCTCCAAGAAGGCCCGAAAGATAGGTGTTGAGACCAAGGGCTGGTCATAAATCCCAAATCGACAAGAAAGGTCGAGAACTGAACAGTGATGAAATTCACCCCCAAGGCAAAAACTAAAACTTGCTGGGTGATAACAATCCGTTCCCTCCGTGAAAGACACCATGGAGAAAAACTCTAAGCATAGTTCCAAGTACACCGACTCTTGAATCCGAAAGACCCGGCTCCACCCGTCACAAATCATTGTCTCGCCTCCATGGGTAAACTCCTTCAAAAGATAAGGAGCTAACTCCTCTTCATATCGAACACTTTGTAACCACTCCCAATCTATGTTGTTAGGCACGTACACTTCTTTTTTCCGTATGTGAGCCAACTTCTTCTTCCACTTCCGCATTGTTGAAGCGGACTCGATTCGTGGGAAGTTTAACCAAGGAAAATCTTCTTGGTTTGCACTTGAACTCTACCTCCTGCTAAACATACTTCTGCAAAAGAAAGATACAAAAACCCAGAAACATAAATTATACTTAAAAACAGTCATGCACAGGTTTCCACGACTTGACTCGTCGAGTCCATGTATGACTCGGCGAGTCGTATGAACTGCACGAGTCAGTCGGTGACTTTACTGAAATTGGGCCATGAAACCTGCAAATCACTTCAAGGGTTTTGTCTAGGCTCATGTATATCAGGTATTTGGCAAGAATAAGCAGGCAAAACATCATAATCCATGAGAAATCAAAACCCTAGAATTTACTATTTTTCGAAATCGGGTTTTTCTTTGAATTGTCCATCATAGATGCTCTTAACATCATACTTTTAACAGAAAAGAAGAAGAAATTTGTTACCTTTCTTTGATGAAACTTGGAAAATGTTGAAGATCAATGGAGAGAAAGATGAAAGCTTGAGAGAGAAGGGAGTAAGAGGCGCACGGCGAGTGTGTTGTGTGGTTTCAAAAAAAACGAATCTGTTAGGGTTAACCAGTTGTAAAAGTAAGTGTTATTATTATTATTTTTTCTGTGAATAATACCGACTCGTCGAGTCGGGGTCAAACTCGACGAGTCTGGTCGCGATGCATGTTATTTTCTGAAATCTATACGGACTCGTCGAGTCATGGTTAGACTCGGCGAGTCTCTTGCAAAAATCCAAAATTTTTAACACTTTTTGTAATTTCTTTAGAAAAGAAAACTTTTTTCACCCAACACTTACTCCATACGCACTCTCAAGCAGACATATCTGATGAATTGGAAGATTAAAATTCTCAAAACGAAAGAAAAAAAATGCAGACAAAAGAAAAGGTAAAAGAAAGCAAAATCTAAATAACGGGTTGCCTCCCGCCAAGCGCTTCTTTTTAAGGAGTCGTTAGCTGGACTCCTTCCCGTCTACGTCTCGTCATCTTCTAGCATCGGGAATTCACACCATATCTTTTGTGGTTTGTACTTTGTCTTGTAAGTGTGAACCTTCTTTTTATAAGCCCTTTTTAATTCCTTTCTCTTCTTTATTACAGCATCATCCTTGGCTGCTTGGGCTTCTTTTCTCCTCTTTTTCTTCTTCACCCCATTCTTTTTCTCCATCTCTTTCACCTCCTTTTTAGTAAACTTAAGTACTTCATATTCTGTGAAGATTTGTGCTCTAGGTTTGGTATTAAATGGTTGATCAACCTCCACTCTCATATCCGTTGCCTTCTCTTCTTTTTATACGGTTAACCCATCTACAAGCGGAATTGTATCAAGAATTGCTATATGGGCATGTTGGACTTTCGTATCCGTCTCACCTTCTTCTGTTTGTTCTTCTAAAGAATCATCGCCCCGAATATGCAGAGAATCAGCAACAAGCAGATTGAAGTTGTCCGATTTGTTGTCAAATTTGACTGGACTCGTCGAGTCCAATAGAGTGACTCGGCGAGTCTGGTCGTATTCCATCTTTTTTCGAGTGTTTTCTGAATCGGCTCCTTCCAGTAGCTTCTCTAACTCCTCCAAGTCCCCTTCAACATCTCCATCCTCTCCAGAATGTTGCAGAAACTTGCTTGGGTCTTCTTTTTGTAAAAGTTCAAGTTCTTTTTGTAGTATCTCATCATCTAAATCGATAAATGAGATCTCTTCTCTCCCTATCACTTCTTGCTTGACTTCTGGTATAGCTTTGAATACCACTGACTCGTCTCCTACCCTTAATGTAAGTGTAGACTCACATACATCAATTAAAGCACACGCGGTGTTTAAAAATGGCCTCCCCAAAATAATTGGAACTTCGGGGTCTTCTTCCATATCTAGCACCACAAAGTCTACTGGGAAAATGAACTTGTCAACTTTAATGAGAAGATCCTCGCAAACTCCTCTTGGATGAATTGTCGTCTTGTCAGCCAAATGGATCTTCATGTTTACCGGTCTTGGCTCTGGTAAATTTAGTTTCTTGAAGAAAGAAAGAGGCATCAGGTTGATGCTTGCACCGGAGTTGGTCCACGCTTGAGTGACAAATGTGTTTCCAAATTGACACGAAATTTTGATACTTCCCAGATCGCCCTTCTTTTCGGGTAACTCACTCAGCATTATTTCTGCGACTTCAGCCAAGTCTTTCCTAGTAGCAAAGAGACCTTTTAGTAAGTTGAAGTACTTGGGTGTTGTAAGCATCGTCTCTACAAATGGCACATTGACTTGGAGATCTTTAACATGCTTCATAAAGGATTTATAAGCTTCCACTTTTTCCATAGGCATG
The DNA here is from genome assembly GCF_052625555.1 of Lactuca saligna. Classification (NCBI taxonomy): domain Eukaryota; kingdom Viridiplantae; phylum Streptophyta; class Magnoliopsida; order Asterales; family Asteraceae; genus Lactuca; species Lactuca saligna. The sequence goes on from NC_136425.1 coordinate 197,138,281, forward strand.
GCTTTGTTTGGGAATTGCATAGGGGGATTGTATGGCTTTAAGTGGATGGCAATTCTATCTTGCACGCATGGAATCGTCGACTCCATTTGAGGGACTCGGCGAGTCAGGCCGGGTTTAGCTGGAATCGACTCATCTGTCTTCTCTGTCATGCTATTAGGGACCCTTTGTGCCTGTGTGAAATAATTTTCACAGCTAGAAGTTACCATACTCACATTTTCCATTCTTGGATTATTCTCGGTGTTACTCGGAAGCTGGCCCGGTCTTCTTCCATTCCCCCATGGGGATTTCATCGATATTAGCCATAGCGGTAGCTAAATAGTCTTCAAAATGTGTGCTCGTATGTGGGTTCGTCTTCTTCCTCGGTCTCGTAGTCGGTGTCTTTTTGAATTGGGTCTTCGATTGTCAACGAGGCATTGGATGCTCCTGATTTGTTGCTCCTTTTGTTGCCGAAAACGGACTTGAGGTTTTTGAGTGGTGAGTTCTTTGAAGAAGCGGATTCTCCAACGGTTTTGCCTTTGCTTCTTCTTAGTGCGGTTTCCGGATCTTCAAGAGGGGGAACCAGAGGTGTCTCAGATCCGCGGGTCATGAAACAACTACAAACAAAACAAAAACGCGTAAAAAGAGCAAAAAAATATAATAAAATTAAAGCTGATTTAGCGTCGTACTCGCCGAGTCTGCGCGAATGCACTCGGCGAGTCCAAGGTAAAGTCAGGTTATATATATATATATATATATATATATATATATATATATATATATATATATATATATATACATATATATATATATATATATATATATATATATATATATATATATATATATATATATATATATATAGACACACACACACACACTACCTACTAAATTAAACAGGATCGATTGAATTAGATTTTTAATGCTAATTTTAGAACCGTTCCCCAGCAACGGCGCCAAAAACTTGATGTGCGTAAACTAACATAGTTTTAATCCTACTTTTAGTTGTAAAATAAACACACAAAGGCAGTGTACCTATCAATTGTTGAATAGTTCAAGCAAGTAGGGTATCGAACACAGGGAACAACAAATTAAAAATAAAAACTAATTCTATCTAAATTAATTAATAAGTAGAGGGTTTTCTCTAGTTTTACAAGACTAGAAGCTTACTAACTATTACTTAATCTAAAAACTAGAAAAACAAAGAATTAAGTAGATTCAATAATACGAAGGAACTTCTGTTTAGTTCAACTCAATTGATCCTATGGTTGATTTCAAGGTAATAGTGCAATGGATTAATTCTTTTGTTGGTTACCGATTCAAATGATTAGGTTCACGTTCACTACACTAATCCTTAGCAAATAAACTAACTTAAACAGTGATCAGTTGTCTAATTCAATTTAGTTCACTAGATTAATTATTCGGATTACTTTAGACTCACAATAGTTAATCAATTTGGTTTTAATTAACTTCTTGTTGATGGCCATCACACAAGCTTGCACATAAATTTACCTAATTTTCTTATTAATCCTAGGTTCATGTTCATTAGTCCTAGACATATAACAAAGTGGTCACAAGGTATATGAGGTTGATAATCAAACGATGTTCATGCTATTTAATTACCTTCCTATTAACAGAACATTAATTATCATTCACACACAAGGTTCTTTAGCAAGCTAAAATAACAAATAAATCACCAACATTGAATTAATCCTACCAATAATCAAACCATAGTCTCAATTTTGTATCCCCAAACAGAAGTTTAAGAGTTTTAGCTCATGATTGAAGTAAATAACATCACAAAAACGAATTCTAATCGTCTAACCATAGTGGAAAACAAAAGATTAAGTATAATGATGGAATTTGCCTCAAATCTCCTTCGGGATTGAATTGTAGCTTCTATCTTCGTCTTCTAGGGTTTCTCTGGCCTCTGAATCACAACTAATTACTCCAGAATTTCCCAGAAGTTTTTTTCCTCGATCTGAGAAGTTATCTATATATTTGCGTATCGACTCGTCGAGTCAGGTGGCGACTCGTCGAGTCCGTCTCACAATCTTCGTATACGATAAGCATCTGGGTTCCCAAGTCATTATCCTCACTTGGACTCGCCAAGTAGTCGACCCTACTCGCCGAGTAGGTGCTATTTTTGGTGTTTTTCTTCTTTATCCAATTCCCGAGCTCCTAACCGCTTCTCCTGCTTCCTTTTGCTTCCGAGCTTCATTTTTGGACTGAAAATACAATTCAAACACTTTTAAGTACCTTTTGTCCATGAAATACAATAATTTAGCTAATAAATGAATTAAAATCTATACTTAATACAAACTAAATATGCACATATCACCTGACTCAACGATTTGGGTCAAAGGGGTGGCCATTGACTAATGCTGACCAGAGTTGAGTTGTGTTCTCTTAAGGGCATTAGTCAAATTAAGTCAGGAAGGTACTAATCAGATATGTATTTATGCTATAGGAGGAAGCCAAGTCGGAGGATTGAGCGCGGGTGATTATCCGACATCTTCGAGGTGAGTCTTCTCACTATGCCTTACCCGATGGGGTGATTATGTGTGACCGGAAGGTCTTATGTATATGATGAAAATGTGATGCATGTTGTATATGTAATATGTTATGATATGAGTATGATGATATGGACCGGAAGGTCAACAAAGCATGGATCGAAAGGTCAACAGAGTTATGGGATGCAAATCCCCTGAGACACTTGGATCGGAAGATCCCATAGAGGTATGGCCTGGAAAGGCGTATGTGCTATACGTTGTATTTTGCGGAACTCACTAAGCATTATTGCTTACCGTTTGCATGTTATGTGTTTCAGGTACCAGTACTGATCGCGGGAGGGCGCCGATATGATTAGTACAGACTTATAATGGAGATGTATTGAGATTTTGGGGTTTTGATTTGCACTTACGTGTGACATCCCCAAAATCTCGGCCATAAAAGACCGATTTTCATTTATGTTTTTAAAATAATTTCAGAGTAAATCCTTTTGATGTGAAAGAGTTGCGGAAGTTGTTCCCAAAAACAAAACATGATAAAACAATGTTTACCAAAGCATTTCATAAAAGAAATGTATTTTCATTATATAATCAAAACTCGGGGTGTCATGTTCCGATACAGACCAATAAGCATAAACGATAACATTACCAGTCATTCAAAAAATATATACATATACAGACTTGTAAACAAAACAACTTGATGGTTCATCCATCCTACGCCCTTGCGCCACTTCCTGTAATACAAATAAAACTGAGTGGGTCAGGCTTGGGAGCCTGGTGAGCATATAGGTTTTTCAACCCACAATAAATAATTAAATTAATTTTCATCAACCAATAATAACCCAATTACCCATTCCCGTTATTCTCACTTTATGTCCCTAAAATAACTAACACAAGGGACCTAGTCTAAGAATATTTCATCGGGGTGACAACACATGCTTCGGGGGTTCCTCAGCAATATAAGTCAAATAAGGCAACCATGAGGGGGATGGAAGACAACGAATGAACACCCAAGTTCATTAACACCTACAGGTTATGAGCCTACTAGTGTTCCACTGGGCTGTCTATAATAGTCTGTGGTCATCATCTAAATTCCGCTAGATGACTGGATCCAAGCAACATCGAGGCCTCTCATCTGTTTATTACTCACCAACTATCTACCCATGTTCTACCCAATATATTAGTAGATAAAACATACAAATTTATAGATAGTTTCAAAACCTGTATAGCATGCTCAATCAATACATTTCCACATAACAGATGATGCACACACACATAACACGTATTTCATATAGAATTAATCAGATCTGTAAGATACAAGAAAGTGAATATACATTCACACACATAACAACAAAATATACACATAACACGTATCTCATATAAAATACTTCATAATTATGCGTTAGAAGAAAGTAACAGCACATTCACACCTATAAACAACAATATACTTACTACACTCAAACCATACTTGTATTATTATCGTGTTTATGAAAGCTAGTATACACTCACTTGATTAGAAGAGGATCGGACAACACTACGACTCGTAGGAGTAGTATTTCTCAGTAGATCTGGAAGATCTCTACATAAGTCAAACTTCTCGCGGGCAGAGCTTCGGCTCTGGAACTGCACTTCTCGGGATCTTCGGGATCTCGGGACTTGCTTTGGGACTTGGGAATATTACCGGGACTTCGGGGTACTTCTGGCATGCAAATCAATGCAAAACGGGAGAGAGAGGAGAGAAAAATAGCAAAGAAACTCGGCAGCCTCGCATCCTATTTATAGGAGGCTGGAGCATCTAAGTACGCGGGGTGTACAGCAGTACGCGGGGCGTACTGCTCCGAAATCATCACTACATGCATCATCCGATGTACTCGAGTGCGAGTGTCGACATTCTTCGTTGTACGCGGGGTGTACACGAGTACGCGGTGCGTACTTCGGATGAGTTCGATGACTCCCTTTCGGATAAGGCCGAATTTAATAATTAAATTTAATTATTAATTATTTAATAAACTTCGAAAATCTATATCTTCTTCATACGAAGACCGTTTTCGACGTTCTTTATATCCACGCGAAGGTGAGACTAGGCTCTACAACTTTCGTTTAGACTCCATCGGCTTATTTTGAATTTATTTTTATTATTTATTTTTAATAGTCCGAGACAGAAAATTTCGTTATAAATTCATAACTTCTTCGTTTGATGTCCGTTCTCGCCTAACTTTTTATCGCTTTGATACTAACAACGAGATCTTCGATTCTCGTTTAGATCACTAAGGCTAAATATCGTTCTAATGTAAATTTCACTTTTCACGTCATTCAGCGGTGCCGGTTCTGTCGCGAAACTTCGACATGTCATAACTTCTTCATTATAACTCGGATTTCGGCATTCTTTATATCTTCGAAAACCTTGTTTCAATCACTACAACATTATCTAAAGATATCAAGTGTGTTTTACACTTCAATTTTGATGCTTATTTTTTATTCTTAATTAATCAAACCACATAATTAAGCAATTAAGCACAAAACACATAATACCCAAATAATACACTTCTATTATTTCAAAACGGGTTACAAAGGTTAACCTACACTATTACATCAACGAAAATGCCTAGCCTGGAAACGCGTGCGTTAAAATTCTCTCCCCCTTAGGATGATTCCATCCCCGGAATCACACATCAACAAACAAATGCGGATAGCGATTCAACATGTCACTCTCCGTTTCCCAAGTGAGATTTGGCCCATTCGAATGTTTCCAACGGACAAGCACTAATTCGACCATCTTGCATCACAATTTCTTAGTCTTTCGGTCAACAATTGCCTCTGGTTCTTCAATTAACCTCTTGTTTTCATCAATTCTCAATTTAGAAATTGGAATTATATCAGGAACTTCTCCCATAAAATTCCTCAAATAACACACATGGAAAGTGTTCTGAATTCCATTCAGTTCTTCGGGTAATTCAAGCTTGTAAGCTTGTTTCCCAATTCTCTGAAGAACTTTAAACGGTCCAATAAACCTCAGACTTAACTTTCCCCTTTTACCAAATCTTATAAGTCCCTTCCACGGCGAGACTTTAAGTAAAACCGAGTCTCCGACTTCAAAAGTAATCGGACTTCGCTTCTTGTCACCATAACTCTTTTGACGATCATGAGTTGCTAACATTCTTTCCCTGATCACTTTCAACTTCTCAGTAGTCTGATGGACCATCTCGGGACCCATAAACTGCTTTTCCCCAGTCTCAAGCCAACACGACGGCATACGACATTTTTTTCCATACAAAGCTTGATATGGTGCCATGTTTATGCTTGAGTAGAAACTATTATTGTAGGAAAATTCTACTAAAGGTAAGTGTTCATCCCAGTTACCTAGGAATTCCAGGGTACATGCTCTCAGCATATCTTCAAGTGTTTGTATTGTTCTTTGACTCTGACCATCAGTCTATGGATGGTAAGTTGTACTTAAACATAACTTGGTACCCATTTCCTATTGTAGACTTTTCCAAAATCGTGAGGTGAAATGGCTGTCACGATCTGACACGATCGTTAACGAAACACCGTGAAGTCTCACAACTTCCTTCACGTAAGAATTTGCAAGCTTCTCCATAGACCATTTCTCCTTGGCTGCTATGAAATGCGCACTCTTAGTGAATCGATCAATGACCACCCAAATCATGTCGTGACCATTCTTTGTTCTGGGCAGTTTAGTGACAAAATCCATAACAATTTCTTCCCACTTACCCATAGGTACAGGTAAAGGTTCTAAACTCCCATACGGTTTCTGATGTTGTGTCTTGACTCTCGCACAAGTCACATACTCAGCCACATACTTTGCAACATCAAGCTTCATCGTCGGCCACCAGTAGTAGGGTTTCAGGTCCCTATACATTTTAGTGCTACCGGGATGAATCAAGTACATGGTTTTGTGAGCTTCTTCCATCAGAAGATCTCTGACTCCTCCTGTCTTAGGTATCCAAATCGGATCCTGGAACACCTTCAGTCCATGACTGTTTACACTGAACACGAACATTTTGCCCAAACGTTCCTCCTTTCAGTCATTCTTTTCAGAAGCTTCCTCTTGAGCTTTCTTTATACTTTCCACAATGGTCGAGAAAACTTTAATTCTCAACGCTCTTGGCCTTTTCCTTTCAAGATTGACTTTCCGACTGAGAGCATCAGCAACAATATTAGCTTTACCGGGATGGTAAAGTATCTCACAGTTATAGTCCTTGAGTAATTCCAGCCAGCGTCGTTGCCTCATATTCAATTCCTTCTGATTAAAGAGATATTGGAGACTCTTATAATCAGTGAAAAGTTTGCACTTCGTGCCATAGAGGTAATGCCTCCATATCTTCAAAGCGAAAACTACCGCTGCCAACTCCAAATCATGAGTCGGGTAGTTCTTTTCATGCTCCTTCAGCTGTCGAGATACATATGCTTTCCCCTTTTCTCTTTGGGTTAAAACACAACCCAATCCAACACCAGACGCATCGCTATAAACAGCGAAGTCTTCAACTCCATCGGGTAGAGAAAGTATCGGTGCCTCGCATAGCTTCTTCTTTAGCTTCTCGAATGCTTCTTTATGCTTATCATTCCAAGCATAAGTAGCTCCTTTGTGGGTCAAAGCTGTCAATGGAGTAGCAATCGAAGAAAATCCTTGGATAAACCTTCGGTAATATCCAGCTAATCCTAAAAAGCTTCAGATCTTTGTGCGACTTTTCGGTTGTTCCCACTTCATTACAGCTTCAATCTTTGCTGGATCAACCATTATCCCTTCTTGGTTGACCACGTGACCCAAGAATTGGACTTCCCGAATCCAAAAATCACATTTGGATAACTTAGCATAAAACTTCTCCTTCTTCAAGACTTCTAACAATTCTCGCAAGTGTCTGCCATGCTCCTCCTGGCTTTCCGAGTAAATCAGAATGTCATCTATGAACAGTATCACAGATTTATCAAGGAACGGATTACAAACTCTGTTCATTAAATCCATGAATGCTGCCGGAGCATTGGTTAGTCCAAACGACATAACCAAGAACTCGTAGTGTCCATAGCTAGTTCTGAATGCGGTCTTCTCGATATCTTGCTCCCTTACTTTTAGCTGATGATATCCTGACCTAAGATCGATCTTCGAGAAATAGCTCGAACCTTGCAATTGATCAAACAGGTCATCAATCCTTGGCAACGGATATTTATTCTTTATTGTTGTCTTGTTCAGCTCTCTGTAATCAATGCACATTCTCATACTTCCATCTTTCTTCTTCACGAATAACACTGGAGCTCCCCAGGGTGAAGAACTAGGTCTAATGAAACCTTTGTCCAACAACTCCTGAAGTTGCATCATCAGCTCCTTCATCTCCGTCGGTGCTAATCGATAAGGTGCTTTTGCAATTGGCGTTGTTCCTGGTAACAAGTCAATACGGAATTCCACTTGTCGATCAGGCGGTAATCCAGGAAGATCTTCAGGAAATACTTCCGGATAATCACACACCACTGGAATATTCTGCATCACCTTCTTTTCCTTCTTAGCATTGATCACGAATGCTAAATATGATGTACACCCCTTGGTCAAACACTTTCTGGCTTTCATTAAGGAAATGATTCTAGAATTTACTCTCCGTTTGTCCCCGTACACCATAAACGACTCTTTCCCTGGCGGGTTTACTTTCACTATCTTTTTCCTTCATAATATTTCGGCATCATTGGCGCTAAGCCAATCCATTCCCAAAAGGATGTCGAAACCATTAAGTTCGATAGGCAATAATTCCTCGTGAAACTTATTCCCATTAAGGTCGATTAAGATGTTTTTCATACGATGGCTAACAGGTACAAACTTGCCACTAGTAACTTCGACTAATAAAGCATTATCTAGTCTATCAACAGGCAAAGCTAGTTTTCTACCAAACTCATGCGAAATAAAGGAGTAGTTGGGTCCATAATCAAACAAAATTTGAGCAGGTAGTTCGTTAACAAGAAAGGTACCTGAAGCGACATCAGCTTCATCTTTCGCAGCCTCAAGTGTCATCTGGAAGGCTCTCGCCTTCGGCTTTGGTGGAATGTTGGGCTTCGCTGCCTCCTTCTTCTTCGGACATTCTTTCAAAATATGCCTCTCTTCATTACAACCAAAACACATCCTTTTGTTGTTCGGACACTCATTGGCAAAATGTCCAATTTTTCCACACTTGTAGCAGGTTACATCCTCACTACATTTTCCAAAATGCTTTTTCTTGCACTTCTCACACCATTTTACTACGCCTCCCTTTCCTCCAAACTTCTTCAAATTTGACTTCGAAAATTTACTTTTCTTATTGGAACCTGAAGTTCCTTCAAATTTTCTCTTCTCGCCAACTTCAACCTTGTTGGCGGTTCTTCCCTTGATCATGTTCTTAATAGACTTGGCAACCCAGATAGCTGCCTCCAGAGTATGTGCCTGACGTACTGGCACCTCATACTCCCATGGGAGTCCTTTTGCGTATCGGTCAATCTTTGTCAGCTCATCTGGCACGATGCGCAAAGCAAACTCCATCTTATCAGTAAAAGCATTTGTGTATTCATCAACTGACATGCTGCCTTTCGTCAATGCCAGAAACTTGTTCTCCAACTCCAACAGATTTTAAGCCGAGCAGAACTTGCGCTTGAACTGCACCAAGAACTTGCGCTTGAATGGCTCCACCTCGGAACTGACGCACTGCATAGATGGTCTGCAACTTGCCTCTGCAGTGACAAGTCATGAAGGCCAATTCCATTTCTGAGATCCAATTCATAACTCCAATCGGATCCTCCTTTCCATTGAAGGTCAATGGTTTGCAAGTTAGAAAGTCCTTGTACTTGCATCCCATTCCATCATTCATTCTATCATGTTTGTCTTGCCTAACTATCGGTGGGTTGGCTTGACCAACAGACCCACTGAAGTTTCCACCTTCCGAGTGGCCTTCATTTAATTCGGGCTCTTCCACATGAATTGACAGTTCTTCACGATTTTGTTGAAGCAACCGCCTAGTCTCCTCCATTTGACGATCCAACATTGTTTGAATCATCATTTGTACACCAGCCATTGTTATTGGCTCCGGTACTGCATCTACAACAGATAATTGTTCAATCACTGGTGGTTGATTCCTGTTTTCATCAGAATTTCCAACTCCACTTCTTGTTCTCACCATTTTTGATCTACACACCGAATAAGGTGAAATTAGATCCTTATTCACGATAGATATTCAAATCATCCTTATCACTCCGAAACGTTTACATGCTAGTTCTAATATCGTAGACGTACGCTTAGAATCCTACACACATAAAGTTTCTAGATCCGGTCGGCAACAGACCATAGATCCGAACAAATAATATCATATATGGCAACATATAACATTTAGCACATAAAGCATTTTAGGCAACTTTCCTAAAATAAACTCGTGCTCGTGTCTAAAATGTAACAGACACACATCTCAAAATTTCACTTAGCATGCTAAGTTTAAGTCTAGAAATCCTAAAAATTCCTAGTTCGCTTAAACTAATGTTCTGATACCAACTGTGACATCCCCAAAATCTCGGCCAGAAAAGACCGATTTTCATTTATGCTTTAAAATTAATTTCAGAGTAAATCCTTTTGATGTGAAAAAGTTGCGGAATTTGTTCCCAAAAACAAAACATGATAAAACAATGTTACCAAAGCATTTCATAAAAAAAATGTATTTTCATTATATAATCAAAAATCGGGATGTCATGTTCCGATACAGACCAATAAGCATAAACGATAACATTACAAGTCATTCAACAAATATATACATATACAGACTTGTAAACAAAACAACTTGATGGTTCATCCATCTGACGCCCTTGGGCCACTTCCTGTAATACAAATAAAACGAGTGGGTCAGGCTTGGGAGCCTGGTGAGCATATAGGGTTTTCAACCCACAATAAACAATTAAATTAATTTTCATCAACCAACAATAACCCAATTACCCATTCTCGTTATTCTCACTTTATTTCCCTAAAATAACTAACACAAGGGACCTAGTCTAAGAATATTTCATCGGGGTGACAACACATGCTTCGGGGGTTCCTCAACAATATAAGTCAAATAAGGCAACCATGAGGGGGATGGAATACAGCGAATGAACACCCAAGTTCATTAACACCTACAGGTTATGAGCCTGCTAGCGATCCACTGGACTATCTAGAAAAGTCTGTGGTCGTCATCTAAATTCCGCTAGATGACTGGATCCAAACAGCATCGACGCCTCTCATCTGTTTATTACTCACCAACTATCTACCCATGTTCTACCCAACATATTAGTAAATAAAACATACATTTTTATAGATAGTTTCAAAACCTGTATAGCATGCTCAATCAATACATTTCCACATAACAGATGAGGCACACACACATAACACGTATTTCATATAGAAATAATCAGATCTGTAAGATACAAGAAAGTGAATATACATTCACACACATAACAACAAAATATACACATAACACGTATCTCGTATAAAATACTTCATAATTATGTGTTAGAAGAAAGTAACAACACATTCACACCTATAAACAACAATATACTTAATACACTCAAACCATACTTGTATTATTATCGTGTTTATGAAAAGTAGTATACACTCACTCGATCAGAAGATGATCGGACAGCACTACGGCTCGTATGAGTAGTATTTCTCAGCAGATCTGGAAGATCTCTACAAAAATCAAACTTCTCGCGGGCAGAGCTTCGGCTCGGGAACCGCACTTCTCGGGATCTTCGGGATCTCGGGACTTGCTTCGGGACTCGGGAATATTACCAGGGCTTCGGGGTACTTCTGGCATGCAAATCGATGCAAAACGGGAGAGAGAGGAGAGAAAAATAGCAAAGAAACTCGGCAGCCTCGCATCCTATTTATAGGAGGCTGGAGCCTCGAAGTACGCGGGGCGTACTGCTCCGAAATCGTCATTGCATGCGTCATCCGAAGTCCTCGAGTGTGAGTGTCGACATTATTCGCTGTACGTGGGGCGTACACGAGTACACGGTGCGTACTTCGGATGAGTCCGGTGACTCCCCTTCGGATAAGGCCGAATTTAATAATTAAACTTAATTATTAATTATTTAATAAACTTCGAAAATTCATATCTTCTTCATACGAACTCTGTTTTCGACGATCTTTATATCCACGTGAAGGTGATACTACGCTCTACAACTTTCGCTTAGACACCATCAGCTAATTTTGAATTTATTTTTATTATTTATTTTTAATAGGTCGGGACAGAAAATTTCGTTATAAATTCATAACTTCTTCGTTTGACGTCCGTTCTCGCCTAACTTTTTATCGCTTTGATACTAACAACGAGATCTTCGATTCTCGTTTAGATCACTAAGGCTAAATATCGCTCTAACATAAATTTCACTTTTCACGTCATTCAGCGGTGCCGGTTCTGTCGCGAAACTTCGACATGTCATAACTTCTTCGTTATAACTTGGATTTCGGCATTCTTTATATCTTCGGAAACCTTGTTTCAATAACTACAACATTATCTAAAGATATCAAGTTTATTTTCCACTTAAATTTTGATGCTTATTTTTTATTCTTAATTAATCAAACCACATAATTAAGCAATTAAGCACAAAACACATAATACTCAAATAATACACTTCTATTATTTCAAAACGGGTTACAAAGGTTAACCTAGAATATTACATTGCTAAAAATGGCAAGCCTAGAAACACAGGCATTACAAAAATCCAGTCTCAGTTTCAACAACAGAGTTCAGAACCGAACATCATGCTTCGGTCCCAACACCAAGGTTGAAAACAGAAGGTCATGTTTCAGTTCTTTCCAACAAAAGCCTTACTGAACGAAGGATGTTAAAGGGAAGGGAAAGCTTGAGTCAGATGCAGATATCAATAATAAGAACAAGGTATCTAACCCTAGGCATCAAAAGAATATTCCAACTGACAAAACACCGTCTGATATACTGCAATTTAAACAAGATAAAAATAAAATAAAAGTGTACACCATCAAAAGAAAAGATGAAACCACATTAATAAAAAGAACTTATCTTGTTGATATTTCTGTGAAAAACTCACCAGGGCCCAAGAGAGTTTGGGTTCTTAAATCTACTTAATTTTTTAGGTTATAAGTGACGAGCAGTTTGGTAAGGAATGGTGCATAGACAGTGGTGGCTCACATCACATGAGAGGGATAAAAGAAGAGATAAGGGAGTTTTGGTCCCTTAAGGATGATGGATGTGTGAAGTATGGCAACAACTCTTATGGAACAATTAAAGGATATGGGATGATAACCAACGGAGAGTTCACAATTCGAAAAGTAGCGTACGTGGAAGGATTGCAGCACAATCTCATAAGTGTATATCAATTGGTTGTGGGTATCGGACTGAATGTCTCATTCGATGATAAAGCGTCAAAAATAATTGAAAAGCAATCCAAAAGAGTCTTGTTAAAGTCTAAACGAAAAAGAGAAATGTACCCCCTAAACCTCAGTCCAATTAAAGGAAAACCAGCTATTTTCCTGTTGTCCAAGGTGAATTATAACGAAAGATGGTTATGGCACTGATGCCTATCGCACCTAAACTTTAAAGATATTAATTAGTTGGTGCTTGGTGATCATGTTTGAGGTCTTCTAGTTCTCATGTTTGATAAGGAAAACTGTGTGCAACATGCAAGATGGGTAAGCAAAGCCGAAAGAGCCATCCTACACGTATCAATACCAAGGACGTTGAAGCTCTCGAACTTCTGCATATTGACTTATGTGGACCTTCGGCTATTGAAAGCATCGGTGGTAGTAAGTTCATTATTGTTATAGTAGATTATTTTTCACGCTTCACCTGGGTATTCTTTCTTAAACAGAGGTCACAGGAAACTTCCAAGTTGAAAACATTCATCAGGCAAGTCGAACTTCAACTGCGAATGGTGATGAGCAACATTCGAAGTGATAATGGGCTTCAATTCAAGAATAAAGAGTTCGAAGACTTTCTAGCCAAAAAGGGAACTTCTCACAACTTCTCAACTCCCTATACCCTACAACATAATGGAATTGTTGAAAGACGAAATTGTTCCCTGTGTGAGGCAGCTCGAACCATGCTGAGCTTCGCTTCACTCCTATTATACTTCAGGGCTGATAATGTTGCTACTGCATGCTATACTCAGAATCGATCCTTACTTTATAAGAGATTTGCCATCACTCCATATGAAATTCTGAACAACAGGAAGTCCAATGTTAAGTTTTTCCATGTGTTCAGTTTCAAATGCTTCGTTCTTAACTCCAAAGAGAACCGAAACAAATTCGATGTCAAGGCTGAAGAAGGAATCTTTCTTGGCTATTCACTAACTTCAAAGGATTACAAGGTTTTGAATAAAAACTCCAAATGGTTTGAAGAAACCTACTACGTAATGTTTGATGACAACTACATGAAGAAAGTTCATACAAACGAGAGTATCAAGGGGGAAATATTTTTAGAATCATGTCAAGTCTCAGTTCCAATTTCCAACTTTTTTGAAGAGTATATAAGGTTGTTTGATGAACCAGAAAAGGATATACTCTCATAGGCGAAAGCAATAGACAACAAAATCGACCATCTGAAGATGATCATCGATGAAGCTGCAAAAGATATGGAAAAACATCGTCGTAAACCAGTTGAAAGTCAACCCTCAGCAGATCCTCCAAACAACAGCTCAATGTACGAGGGGAAGGCTCCAATTGTCACTAACACAATCAAACTGCCAATCGAGGGGGAGCATCCAAATCCAACTCATGACGGTCCAGTCGAGGGAGAGAACCCAGCTCCAACTGCAAGAGAGCATCCCACTCCAACCGAGGGAGAGACTCGTGAACTTGACATGGGATACGCTTCGCCATTTGAGGGGGAGAATGCAAATACAAATGACGAAGATGATCAATCGTAATTTGAAGAAGAGATTAATGCAGAGTTGGATCCTGTTTATGACCCGAACTACCCTCCTTAGACAAAATGGACTAAGGATCGTCCCAAAACATAGATAATTGGTGAATCATCTAAGTGGGTTCTCACACACTCTCAATTGAAAGCGAAGCAAAATGCATTATTCTCTCACGTTGAATTCTGCCTGTTTAACTCGTTTGTCTCTAAAATCAAACCAAAAACGGTCAATACTGCACTTCATCATGCCGATTGGGTACAGGCAATGCAAGATGAACTCCATGAGTTTGAACGTAATCGAGTTTGGAAACTAATTCCGACACCAAAGGATGCTTTTGTGGTCAGCTTGAAATGGGTCTTCAGGAACAAGATGGATAAAGAGGGCAATGTCATTCGAAATAAGGCTCGGCTAATGGTAAAGGGATATTGCAAAGAAGAAGGAATAGAATATGAGGAGACCTTCGCTCCTGTAGCAAGATTGGAATTCGTTTGAATCTTTCTAGCATATGTTGCTTATAAAAACTTCAAAGTTTTTCAAATGGATGTGAAATATGCCTTCCTAAATAGAGAACTAGAAGAAACAGTGTATGTTGAGCAACCACCCGGGTTCGTGAATGAAAAATACCCTAATCATTGATACGTATTGGATAAAGTTGTGTATGGAATGAAGCAAGCACTAAGGGCCTGGTATGAATCATTAACTCGCATTCTAAAATGTCTAAATTCAAGCAAGGTTCGGTTAACCCAACCTTCTTTCGCAAGAAAGAAGGCGAACATCTAATGATAGTTCAAATTTATGTCGATAATATCATCTTCGGCTCCATGAATCCTAGGTTAAAAGCTGAATTCAGGAAGCTGATGGAGACTAAATTTGAAGTGAGCGCAATGGGTCCAATTTACTTTTTTCTTGCGTTGATTATAAGACATGGACCAGAAGGTATTTTTATTGACCAGGAGGCCTACACGAAGAATCTATTGCCAACGTTTTGTATGACGGGAGACTCGAAGGTGAAGGTTCCGATGGCGTTTTGCACTAAGTTAACACAATCTCTAGAAAAGCCTGCTGTTGATGTGACTCTCTATCATCAAATGATTGGATCTCTCATGTATTTAACTGCTAGTAGACCGAAAATTATGTTTTATGTCACTTATTGTGCCAAGTTTCAAACTAAGCCTAGAGAACCTCACATTATGGCAGTGAAGAATATTTTTCTCTATTTGAAGCGAACCTCGTCACTCGGTCTCTAGCATCCAGCAAATTCCGGGGTCTTTGTTCAAGCCTTTTCTGATGCTGATCTTGGTGGATGCGGTGTAACACCCATAAAGTCTAAGCCAAATTAAAACATTTTAATTCATTCAAAAACCATTAAGTTCATACATCTTGTTCTCAAAATAGTTTAAACATCATAGTATCCCCCAGAACCATCTTACATAAATTATAAAACATGAGGAGCGATACGATCACGCCTTCGCATTGCCACGATCTCCTGAAGTACCTGAAACAAAACACTTAACTGTAAGCCTGAAAGCTTAGTGAGTTACCCTCAAAAGACCAACCACACATAAACATACTCATAACATATCACATATAGAACAACCATGCACATCAGGTCTACTGTGTCACCGGTCCGCCCACACCAGGCCTTCAGTTCACCTGGTCCACCCTCTGAGTCTAGCCATGTACATCGAGTCTACAGTGTGATTGGTTTGCCTGCACCGGGCCTTCAATCCACCTGGTCCACTCTCTGAGTCTATATAATGACCAGCCCACCAACACCAGGCCTTCAGTCGGCCCGGTCCACTCTCCGAGCCTCGTCACATGTAATCCGCCCTTTTGGGGCCTTCAGTCGGCTCGGTCCACTCTCCGAGCCTCGTCATGTGAAATCCGCCCTCTTGGGGCCTTCAGCCTATCCAAAGTCAACCTTCCTGGTTGACTATACTCGTCGAGTCAACCCGTCGACTCGTCGAGTTCCTATACTCAGAAACTCCCATAACACGACTCAATTCACTGAGTCGCCCCAAGACTCATCGAGTCCAACGATCTCTGAATCTCAACCTTCTCAACTCACAGATTTTTCCCTTGACTCACCGATTTGAGTCTTAATCAGAAGAGGTTAGGGTTCCAGGACCAGACTCTTCGATTCCAAGAACAGACTCGCCGAGTCCAAGGCAATCTTCAACAGACTCACCGAGTTGTTCTTCCAACTCACCGAGTCCTTGCTTATGTTCATACAACTCGTCGAGTACACCTATGTGACTCGCCAAGTCTCTCAAACTCTCAATCCGTACAGAGGATTTTCGATCCATGCAAGGGCTCCAATCCACATATACACTCTTCTATAGTCTAACCTTCACATAAACTGGCAAACTTTATGTGAAACCAAGGAGATATAGGCCCAAAACACTATAGGTCTTGGGTTTAAGATAAAGGGGCTTCACCAATAACTCTTAGACAGGGGCGTTATGACATTTTGGACCATCACAAGCCTAGATCTGAAGTAGCAACCTTAGATCTAAGCCTCTAACTCGAAATAGTTCACAATCATATCAAAAAAATGCCCCAAATCTCAAATGATAATAGATCTAGATACAAAAGAGCCCAAGCAACAAACTATTACCTCCAATATATGCTCCAACTAAAGTAGATCTCGGATCTACACCACTCTTTTGCAGCAAGCCTCTCGATCTTCAAGCCCCTTTCCAAGATTTTCTCCTCCAAATCTCTATTCTCTCTATTAATGGAGGCTCACTCGATTCTAGAGTTTCTGGATCTCAAAAGGTGCTAACAAAGAGGCTGAGGGTGGGCTATAATGTGCTTTATATAGGGCATAACCCCTGGGATTAGGGTTTTCTCTCTTCAGCACCAACTCGTCGAGTCCAAGCTGCCAACTCGGCGAGTTGGCCACTTAAACCCACGACAAATCCCGCTCCGACTTGGCGATTAAGCATGCCTACTCGTCGAGTCCCTTTCCTTAGTTTACACTTTAAGTCCTTCAACAGTACCTATGGAATTTAGGGTGTTACAACTCTCACCCACTTAAATTAGGCTTCGTCCTTGAAGCCTGCTACAGCACACAATTCCGAATGATACTCCCATAATGCAACCACTGATCTCACCTTGGCCCAGATTCCTTCAAACACTACTATTGAATCCCTATAAAACTCCATCTCTTCCCCTGCAGGCTTCTGACAACTGCTTTAAGATGACCACCAGCTTCTTTCCTCTGATGAGAACACTCATCAATTAAGTGCCACCTGATGACACTACCATACTTCTACCTTACGCATTCATTCGCCGCCTGCGAAAACTGGATACCATTATAAACCACTGGTTCCTGACCCAGTGTTAATCGGCTATCCTTCACCCAACTGGCGCTACTTCTATTAACTTGCACCGATGGAAACTCATCTCGTTTCCTCCCTGAATCAACTCTCTTACCGCACTGACATGATAGAACATTTCACAGCTTTCGAGCAACTCTCATGGACACCCAGCTATAACGTATATACACATCGTACCTGGACCAATCAGCCTTGACCTGGAAAACCAAGCACGCCTATGATGGTCCAACCATCCCAGGATGGAACACCACTACACATATCACTCATGAGCACAACCATACTCGGAACCAAGGACCTTGTTCTTGCGTTACCCTCGAACCCTTCGGTTCGACACAATGGAGTACCACCCACTCACACCTCCTTATCACGATCTCTAGTACCTTGACCTCTGATTGTAATATCCTTATGCAGTCCTTAGCACCGGTCCAGACTACTCCCGAGTCTGTTATCCTGCTGACTCACCTTCCTCTGACCCAATATCCAATTTGAAACCACTATCCTCCTCCTCTTCCAAGGAGACTGAAAACATGCATACGCATCATCCAACATTTCCACAACCTCAACGGGCATCCAACCCGTATGTGCTTCTATATATCTGGTACAACCCCAGTGCTTACTACCAATAACTGAAACACTTTCGATCATCCATTGACTCTGCTGCCTTCCTTTCAAAGGACCCATACTCCTTCCGAAGCTATATACCTTTCCTTTCCAGGAAATCTACTCAACAACCCTTACCGCACCTATAAGTGCCATTGAGATAAATTCCACTCTATACTATCCATGTAGAGCAACTGCGATACTCGAACTCCCGTATACTCCGAATCCTATCACATACTAACTAGGCCCACGCACGGCCTCCAGCCAACTCCATTATCATGATCAATACTTGGGGCCAGACCAGATCGACTACTATTACATGGCGACATATCCACTCATTCACTTCATACCGATCCACTAACACATACAAAGTCTTCAGCATGACCGGACCTCTTTTCCAGGCCTTCAGCCTATCTAGACCACTCTCAGAACCTTCAGCATATCTGGACCGCCCTCCTGGGCCCTCAACATGTCTGGACCGTTCCCCGAACCTTCAGCCTGACTGGTACGCCTCCCGGCCTTCAGTTTATACGGACCGCTCAAAACTATCATACATCACCCTGAACCATCCTTCCCGGGAATCTCTCCCATGCAGTCTGATCTAGCCCTGATAGGGTTTTTGAACTCAAGATCCGTTCCTAGAATCCTTTCCATGGCCTAAACCCAGGACTCAGATCAACCAACTAACTTACCTGAAAACATGGTTTGTTCCCTTCCCCACGTGTCTATCACTTGCTCCAATCATACCACACTCTCGACTAATGACACTGATGAATTGAAATAGCTATCCTACTCTGGATACTTGAAGTTTTACCAAAGAATTTTCCAATTCTCCCCACTTAGTGTACCAGCTACTAACTACCAATGATAAAACCGAAAACGATCGATCGACCTTACTCTATAATGTCCCCCATTTCCATGAACTGGTTCCCTCCAGAGGGAGCAACCTCCACCGAACAACACTCCCGTCATCTTACATCCTGAACTCTCAGGAAGTTCGAATCTCCACTGAACCCTTCTCACATCGCATCTGCTATTCCTAGAAGCGAGATCAAATATCTTATCTTTCTATCATCAATCCTCCTGAAGACTAACCGACTACCACTCCTAACTACTTAGATCCTCAATCATACTACAAATCATGCAGGAAAGGCATACAAGTTTACAATACCACGCAAATAACAAGATAAAAAGATGGAAACAAACCCGCAACTACATCTAGGTTTGTCCTAACCTCCTCTGTTGTAAGCTGGAAAGCGCATCCCTGAGCACTTGCAGGCTCCGCTCCACCATGACCTCCACCCGTAATCCTCAAAGTGGTCGGTGCTAGAGCCTGCACCGGTCTTGCAACAAGCTATGGACAGTTGACCCTCAAGTGTCCAACCTGATGACAATGATAACATATCCTCATATCTTGGGCCGGGACCGACTGACAACAATCCCACAAATAATATCCCTCTTTCCCACACTTGCGACACGTACCACCGAACCTACAAACTTCGGCATGACCCTTCCCACACTTCTCACAAGTGTAGCTGCTCTGACCTCCAAGCCTAGAGTAAAAGGTTTTGGACCGTTTTTCCGTTGGCTACAGCTGCACCGGGGCCTGCCTCTGCTCTCGTAACTGCAAGTCCATCTCTAACTCCCGCCGCTTGGCGGCCTACTACATCTCTAACAAGGTATCACACCTCTGTGTGGACACAAACTGCATGATGTCCCTCTTGAGCGTACTCATATATCGGGACATCTAAGCCTGCTCCGAAGCAAATTCTGAGAAAAACATCGCCCTCTCAAGGCTAGACTATTCCCTCTCTTTGTACTCTCGGAAGGGTAAGAGACCAATTTACCCCTCTCGTGGCTCAAAGACCCTAGATTTGACCAAACCTTAGAAGTCAACAAAATTCAACTCTCCAGATTACGCTGCGTGTACCAAACATGAATGCTGGTCGTACCCGACGTCCTCATAGAAATGGGGTACGCGACCCCTTACGCCGCACGTACTAGGATTACGCCCCGCGTAACTCCCAGTTTTAGACTCTCTAGCTATCGGGGTCTTAAACAGTTAAGAAACATGTCCAACTTTTAGATCTGACAATCCCTCAGCCTCTTAATCCATAAAGTTGGTGACTTTAAGCCTTTGCATGGCTGGACAAGTCACTAACACCCATAACATTCCATTCCCAACCCTAGAAAGCTCATAACTCAAGCATGACCCCATAACAATGACCAAGTTGGGATATTTATGGATCTACAACACAAATATCACTGAAGTGGGACATATCTAGGTCCATGTAGTCCATTACACTCATAAAGTCTCTACCTTTGGGACTTTAACCCTAGAAGTGGTCCATGCAACATCAAACCAAATAAAGAGGAAAGTTTTGAACTTTATACCTCTAGATGGAGCCTCTTCCTCTGAAGATCTCAGATCCAAACTTACACTTCAAGCCCTAGCCTACACAAGCTCCTCTCCTTCTTCTTTACTAACACACCAAGGAAATTTTAGCTCCAAAACACTCACACTCAAGCTAAGGACGATGGAAGGCTCTCTTAGGGTTTCACTCTCTGATATGGAGGCTGAGAAATGAGACTTAGCATCCCTTATATAGTGCACAAGCCAAATATTAGGGTTTGCATCTGGGCCCACTACGCCCAGCATAACCCTGGGTATGCCCAGCATACCGAGGCAAGTCCGCGTCAAACTTAAGCGTATGAGTACGCGCAGCGTACGCCCCAGTACGCTCAGCGTACTCATTTGCTACAGGAATTCACTCAAGTGACTAATCTTGACAACTTGACAAAAGGGAAGGGTTAAATAAATTTACCTGAATTTCGGGATGTTACAATGCTCCCCCACTAGAATCAGACTTCGCCCTCGAAGTCTCAAGCCGAAAACAACTCCGGATGTTGCTCCCGCATCTCTGACTCCGGCTCCCAAATCAGCTTAGACCCCTTCTGATGCTACCACTGGACCTGAACAAGAGGTACCTCCTTGTTTCTCAGAACCTTGACCTTCCAGTCCAAGATCGCGATCGGTCTCTCAACATAATTCAGACTTGCGTCCACCTGGATATCCTCCAACGGTACCACTACCGACTCGTCGGCTATACACTTCCTCAGCTAAGACACGTGATAGGTATCATGGATCTGGCTTAGCTCTGTAGGTAGCTCCACACGATATGCTACCCTGCCCACCCTCGCGATCACCCTAAACAGTCCAATGTACCAGGGTCCCAACTTGCCCCTTTTCATGAATCGGATCACTCCCTTCCAAGGAGAGACTTTCAGGAGTACAAGATCTCCAACCTGAAACTCGAGCTTGCATCATCGCCTATCCGCGTAACTCTTCTAGTAACTCTGGGCTGCCCTACCTCTCCCCAGCAGATAGGAGTCCGACACATCCTCCCATACAATAACTTGAAAGGAGGGATACCAATGTTCGAATGGTGGTTGTTGTTATAAGAAAACTCGGCCGAAGGTAGATATGTGTCCCAACTCCGAATGAAGTCCAACACACATGCCCAAAGCATGTCCTCGAGCGTCTAAAACGTATGCTCACTCTGTCCGTCCGTCTGTGGGTGGTAAGCAGTACTGAAATGCAGCCTAGTACCTAACTCCTCATGGAACTTCTTCCAGAACCTGGAAGTGAAACTCACATCTCGATTTGACACAATCGAGATCGGTACACCATTCTATGATACCACCTTCCTCACATACACCTCGGCCAGCCTCTTTGTGGAAGAGCTCTCACTGATAGCAAGAAAATGAGTGACCATTGTTAGCCGGTTGATGATCACACAAATTGCATCGACGCCTCTCGCAGTCCTCGGCAACTTGGTGATAAAATTCATGGAAATATGTTCCCACTTCCACTGGGGAACCTAAAGTGGCTGCAACTTGCCATGTGGACACTGGTGATCGGCCTTGACCCTACGACAGGTCAAGCACCTCTCTACAAACCATGCCACATCCCTCTTCATACAGGGCCGCCAACAGTCTCTCTTCAGGTCCAAATACATCTTAATGGCCCCAGGATGGATGGAAAACCTCGACATGTGCGCCTCCTCCATCAAAATGGCACCCAAATCCGGCCCTGGGAGGTCATAAGCCCCCGGCTATCGGCAATGAACTCAGATATGTGTCCGATCACCCGCTCTCGCTTGTGGTTCTCCGGTGTCATGGCCTCTACCTGGGCCTCCCGAATGGTATCCAACACCGGAGTCATCACTGTCAACCTCAAACAAACATCTCGTAGTGGGGCACTCTCTGCCCTACAACTCAAGCCATCTGCTACCACATTAGCCTTGCCCGGTTGGTATAGGATCTCACACTCATAATCCTTTACCACGTCTAACCATCTCCTCCGACGCATGTTAAGGTTGGGCTGATCCATCAGATACTTCAAGCTCTTGTGGTCCGTATATATAGTACACCGAACCCCATCCAAATAGTGATGCCAGATCTTGAGGGTGAACACCACATCCCCCAACTCCAGATCATGGGTAGGATACCTCGTCTCATGAGGCTTCAGCTACCTCGATGCGTATGCTATCACATGCCCTCTCTGCATCAGCACCGCACCCAATCCAGATATTGAAGTGTCACAATATACCACAAAGTCCTCCATTCCCTCCAGAAGGGCCAATACCGGGGCTTCGCATAATCTATGGAGAATTATCTCAAATGAGGGCTGCTACTTTGGGACCCAACTGAATGTTATGCCTTTTCGAGTCAACCTGGTGAGAGGAATCGCAACCTTGGAGAAATCTTTGATAAATCTCCGATAATAGCCGGCCAACCCCAGAAAACTCCTGTTCTCTGAGGGGGATCTCGACACCTCCCAACTCATCATAGCCTTAATCTTGGCCGGATCGACCAATATCCCGTTCTGGTTGATGAGGTGTCCTACAAACTGAAGCTCTCGTAACCAGAAATTGCACTTGGAGAATTTGGCGTAAAGCCTCTCCGATCTAAGAACTCCAAGGATCTCCCTCAAATGCTCCTCATGCTGCTCTCTGGATCTCGAATACACCAATATATCATCAATGAACACGATTACCGAACGATCCAACATCGGCCTGCACACCCTGTTCATGAGGTCCACGAACGCAGCCGGTGCTTTGGTGAGCCCGAAAGGCATCACCACGAGCTCGTAATGCCCATAACGAGTCATGAACGCTGTCTTCTGGATATCCTCATCACGCATCCTCATCTGATGATATCCTTACCTCAAATAAATCTAGGAAAACCAAGACGCTCCCTGCAACTGAGCGAACAAATCGTTGATCCTCGGTAAGGGGTAACGGTTCTTGACCGTCAGCTTGTTCAAATCCCGGTAATCAATGCACATCCGGTGTGAACCATCCTTTTTCTTGACAAAAAGGATCGACTCTCCCCACCGCAAGATAATCGGTCGTATAAACCCTTTTCCCAGAAGCTCCTGAAGTTGTGAGGATAACTCTGACATCTCTGGAGTTGCAAGGCGATAGGGCGCCTTGGCGATAGGCGCTGCCCCCATAACCAAATCGATATGGAACTCCACCTGCCACTCGGGAGGCACACCTGACAACTCCTCGGGGAAAAAATCTGGGAACTCACGCACTATCGAGACCTCATCGACCGACCTCGGTCTCTCTGCACCTACTCTCGTATCCACCACATAAGCCACAAACCCACTACAGCCCTGTTGTAGACTCTGCCTCGCTCTTGCGGCTGAACAAAATGCTGACCCAAAACGGGTACCCTCACCATAAACCGTAAGAACTCCCCCACTAGGGTCTCGTATGGTCACCAGCTGTCGCTCGCAGTCGATAACCGCTCCAAATATACTTAACTAGTCCATGCCCATAATGACACAGACATCTCTCATAGTAATTGGGACCAAATCAATTGGAAACTCAACGCTGAAGATCTCGAGTACACATCCTCGAATCACATCCGTGGCATACATTGCTCTCTCTTAAGCTATAAAAACTTGCAAAGGTCGACTCAATGCCTCTCGACGAATACTGATGTGCTGATTAAAGGCTAACGACACAAAAGACCGACTCGCACCCGAGTCAAATAACACCAAAGTAGGCACAGAACATACATGGAAAGTACCTACACATAACATAATATAAACACCATATCTCAAACATCATAGTAAATACGTGAAAGAATACATACCAGCCACAACATCGGGTGCCGCTCGGACCACCTCCGCGGTCAAATAGAAAGATCTCCCTCGTGCCTTCGGTTCCTCGGCCTTCAACGGCTGGCTCTCAGTAGCTCGAACAACAGTAGGGGCAGATCCTTACAGTTGCCGACACTCGGCCTTCTGGTGTCCGGTCTGGTTGCAGTGAAAACAAACTACAAATTCCTTAGGGCAATCCTTTTCCATATGCCCCTCCTTGCCACACTGGTAGCAACACCCTGCTCTACACACTCCCTCATGACCCTTGCTACACTTGCCACAAGTACAAACCTTCTGGTTCCCTGATCTCAAATCGGTGGGCTTGGCCCGCTTGGCTGTCGGCTGGGACTGAGCCGGTCGCCGATCCCTCCCCTAAGACTCCGCCTCCTCCCTAACCTGAGTCTCCATCTCTATCTCCCTCTTCCAAGCATTTGACTGAAGCTCGGAAAATGTTCGGTATGACGAGTTTGCTATGAGCTCTCATATGTCCCTCATCAGAATACTCAAATACCGACTCATACGTGCCTGCTCGGTAGATACGTGCTCAGGGTAGAACATCGCCCTCTCATGGAACACCTGGTGATCAAAATAACAGACTCAGTACCCTACTTGAGGGTCAGAAACTCCTGGGCCAAACGTTCCCTCTCCACCGAGGGAACGTACTCATCACAAAACATAGCGGTGAACCTCTCTCAGGTCACAAACTTCCACCAGTCCTTCGCTCCCAAGCAAAGCTGGTTCAGCGCGAACCAGACCATCAGATGCTCTGGACATCAAAACGTATAGAAGAATCCCTCAATATCATAAACCCATCTCATCATAGCAATCGAATCCTGCATCACATCAAACTCTAGTGGCTTCGTGTTGCTGAACTCCCGGAACAGCAACGAATCGCCACCCTGAGGTCTGGCAGCAGCAACAGCTGCGATAGCTGTTGCGACTGTAGCCTCAGTAATCGCCACGTATCACTTATCGAAAGTCTCAATCAGAGTGGTCTTAATAGACCCAAACATCTCTAGAATCTCTGTACAGATAGCCGCAGCCACCTCCTCATGGATCATCTGGAGGAGCTCCTCATCGCTCATGCTGCTAGTCCCTGGTCTGTGGTGTGTCCCAACCATGATGTCTCTAAAACACAACATAAAACATATTAGAGACTCACTCGAGCATACTCGCACTCGATAATCGACCCTACTCGTTCCCTGGTACCCCAAGGATTCTTACTTGGGTTGCGCACTGCTCCAGTGTCTTCAGTAGTACGGGACTAATACTATCATCCAAACCACATCAATATTCATCCCAAGTCCTCCTCCTAGGATCCCAAGTCCCAAGTACTCTACTCTCACTATGCATAGTCTACTCTCTATCAGATCTCTTATAGCTCCTCGCTGCTATCTACTCGCTCTCAAGCATCTCTTAGCAAAACCCCTAGGCTAAGGCATCACAAATCATGTCACTCTAGTCCTAATAAGAATACATAGCCTATTCTAGCATGCATATCATATCATAACATATCTCATAACTCATAATGTAAGGGTATTTTGGGACATCGCCGTTCGGGCACCGGCTAATCGTACACACTGCTCTGCTCTGCTTTAAAAAAAACTTTTTACCCCTTGAGAAAATTTTGTGAATTTTATTTGAAAATCTCTCAAATCCTTAGTTTGAGTTCAGATACACCCGAAGGTGCACCCGAATCCCTCAAACTAAGGCTCTAATACCAACTTGTAACACCCAAAACTTTCAAACAATTTTTAAATTTTCAAAAAAACATACTTTCATTCATAAATATTATAAAAATGTCATTATATCAAATATCAACCATAGAAACACAACCCAAGATCATAATGCATAAAAAATCCTCATGTGTGTACTGATCATGCCTGCGGCTTCCCGCGATCCTCAGTGGTACCTGAATCACATAACACAACACTGTAAGCATAAATGCTTAGTAAGTTTCCCAAAATACCAAATATAACATATATTAGTCACTTGAGGCTATAACTCTATGGACCCTCTGGTCCTAACTCTATGAACCTTCCGGTTCTAACTATGTAAACTCTGGAACATACACAGCATAAATCACATAGAAATAATGCAGTGCATCATAATCACATAAATAGCATACAATATACTCTATCATATAACTCAAATTACCATTCTAGGTAAAAGTATAGTGAGAAGGCTCACCTCGAGTGACTCGGTAATCTCAAACTCTATAAAAAAAATCTGATCTAGCCTCCACCTAATCATACGAAATAAACACTCTCAATCAATACATCTCTTAAGGCTAGACTATTCCCTCTCTTAGTACTCTTAGAAGGGTAAAAGACCATTTTACCCCTCTCATGGCTCAAAGACCCTAAAGTTGACCAAACCCTAAAAGTCAACAAAAGTCAACTCTCTGAGTTACACTGTGAGTACCAAACATGTATGTTGGGCATACCCGATGTCCTCATAGAAACGGGGTACACCACCCCTTACGTCGCGCGTATTGGGATTACGCCCCGTGTAACTCCCAGTTTCAGACTCTGTAGCTATTGTGGTCTTAAACAATTAAGACACACATCTAACTTTCAGATCATGACCATCCCTAAGCCTCTTAATCCATAAAGTTGGTGACTTTAAGCCTTTGCATGGCTGGATAAGTCACTAACACCCATAACGTTCCATTCACAACCTTAGAAAGCTCATAAATCAAGCATGACCCCATAACAACAACCAAGTTGGGATTTTTATGGATCTACAACACAAATATCACTGAAGTGGGACAGATCTAGGTCCATGGAGTCCATTACACTCATAAAGTCTCCACCTTTGGGACTTTTAACCCCAGAAGTGGTCCGTGAAACATCAAACCAAATAAAGAGGAATGTTTTGAAATTTATAGCTCTAGATGGAGCTCCTTCCTCTGAATATCTCAGATCCAAACTTGCACTTGAATCCCTAGCCTCCACAAGCTCTTCTCCTTCTTCTTTACTAACACACCAAGGCACTTTTAGCTCCAAAACACTCACACTCAAGCTAAGGATGATGGAAGGCTCTCTTAGGGTTTCACTCTCCGATATGGAGGCTGAGAAATGAGCCTTAGCATCCCTTATATAGTGCACAAGCGAAATATTAGGGTTTGCATTTGGGCCCGCTACGCCCAGCGGAACCCTAGGTACGCCCAGCATACCCAGGCGAGTCCGCGTCCAACTTAACCACATGAGTATGCGCAGCGTAAGCCGCAGTACACTCTGTTGGATTAATGTCTAAGTCCATAACTATAATTGGTAAGACTTGACCCGACCCGGCATGGTCCATTTGGGTTGCATGGCATCATGCACTTGGATAGACTATAATGAGAGAAATAAGACACTTACGGTTATTAATATATTATAAGTTCTAGTATATTAATAATAAGAATAATGAGATTATTTAATTAGTATTGATCAAGAATTAATCTAGAATTAATTAAGTGATCAAAAGAAGACTAACTAAATATATGGGTTGATTGTGTAAATCATTCATTCTTATATATGTGGGCTTGTGATCCAAGATTCCTTATGTTGGACTAAGTCCATGGGGTGACCCATGGATACTCCATGGAGGTTAAAATCCATGGAGCATAAGGAATGGGTAAAGTCATGAGTTACATGGTGTAACCCTAATAGCCACCATATAAAAGAAACCCATGGCTCAAGAAATCGTGACTAACACTATGTGTGTGTATGAGGGCTAGACGATTTCATGAAGTGTTCTAATTTCTCTCTAAGTTATTCCAAGTGCTTATGGTGTTGTGTGAACCATTTGAGGTGTCACACTTGGGGCACTAGGCACTCAAGCTTCATGAAGACAAGCTCCATCAAAGAGGTATGTATTCTATCTTGTTATATTGATTGTTGTATATGCTAGTTTAGGATAATACCTTGGATATTCATATTTGCATGTATAATAGAGAAAACATAGATCCAAGGTATTTAGGGTTGCATGTACACTTAGGAGTGTTAGAATGCTCATAAACCAACAGTGGTATCAGAGCCTAGGCTTGTTTTCTTGTTATACCTGCAATAGAAGCTGAAAAATCGAATTTTGGTGCTGTCAGCCCAGCTGACTCGCCGAGTCCATGAAGGGACTCGACGAGTCCAAGGCAAAATGCATCCAACTCGCCGAGTTGTGTTCATGCACTCGACGAGTTGGACCCCAGACAGCATATCTTCGAGGTTTTTGGCTAGAAATGGACTAGGAACATTACCCTAAGTTGTTTTGAACTTATAAACTTGTTTTTAAATGTGGTAATGTTCATGCTAATCCATTTTCAAGATAATTGTCAATAGATTCATGTTTTGTATTAGTTTAAAGGTTAGACTAATTACATGAAAAAGTTTGATTTGAATTATCTTGTTCTTATGAGTTGCTTAGAGTAATAGAAAAGTTGAGTGAAAAAGTTGTTTTCAATCCAAATTAACCTAAGAGTTGAGTATAAAATGTGTTTGTGTAACTTATCCTTAAGTTACATGAAGAGTCACATTAAAGACTCATAAAACTCATAAAGTTGGCAAAGGTTACAAAAAGATGAAGAGTCTTGTCCTTAAGTTATGGAGGTTCAAGAGTCACTTCATTAATAGATAAATAAATAAAATATGTAACCTTAATTAATTCCATAAGTTATAAAATAAAGAAAAGATTAATTCTTTATTAGTTTAAAGTCTTCCATAATTTGTCCACAAGTTATGGAACTTGAAGAGTTTTTGGATTAAAACTACTTTAAATACATAAGTTATGGAATTAATTAGTTTTGAATAGTTTCAAAACTTGCCCTCAAGTTTTGGAATTTGTAAAGTTTTCTCTTATGAATACTTTAATTCCAAGTTAGCCCTTAGAATTTTAAAAGTTAAAATTCAACCCTTATACTTTATAATATTATAAGTTAATAATATTTATATGTATAAGAGCAAAGTCGGTCTTACCGCTAGTACGCCTCATTCACGAAGCCGGTCTATAAGGTGGGTATAAGGTTGTTGCCTATAAAATGGCAACTTAATGGGTGTCCACTCTCACCCACCGCTTGCTTGACCGGTGGAGGGTCGTTAGCCGAACGGGTTTGACATAACTATAATTCTCCCTTCATTAAAAGTATTAATGATAAATACTAAGTAACTAAACTCTAAATAATACCCAATCTTAGTTACTTAGGAAAATGTGAATAAGGTGCTAATCCATGAAATTACACTTTGCACTTTGTTTGAGTCGGTTAGTGGAGCGTGTGTGGTTAACCGGCACACTAACTCGTATTTAACAAGGTAGGCAAAGGGTAACTTAATGTTTATCATAGTATCGATGGAGCGTGTGTGGTTAACCGGCACATCGATTGAGGGGTAATTTATTAAGGGTACCAAGTAATTTGCATGGTTACTTCACACCTTGTTTTGTGATCCTCGGCATCCCAGTCACAAAACCTGAAGGGCACACTCGAGATTGAAACATGCCATTGAACAGTTCAATGAATCTCAAAAGATCTAGGAGTTTCAAAACCAATTAAAACCTAATAATACATTTCGTTTATCTTGGTGGAAATTGGTGAATCGTCATTCACCTACCTTCAATTTGTTTTATAGCTTGGATTACGGCATACCTCTTCCAAGTTATAAAATAATTTGTTGGGTCCTAGCCTTAATATTTTCATATTGGGTGTCATATTAAGGACTTTAAAATCAACTATCTTGAATATCTCCCAAAAAGATGTCTGGTTTAGACATTTATGATCTTCCCAAATCTCTTGAAACAAGCTTTCCTAAATGAAGATGATGTCCCATGGAAATCATACTTCTGTCACCTCCTCCAAATTATTCTCCCTACCCCACAAGTTCTTTAAAAGTTTAAGGTCACTCAAGCCCTAATGGCAAGGCAAGGTCTAGGTGTGATCACATCTTGGAGATGTAGTCACATATTGACAAGCCGGGAGAGTTGGGTGTCAAAGTCTTGAGAAAGTTAGTGGCTCAATTACTTTCTAAGTCACATAGTGAGTTCTTTTGGAACACCTATGAAATAGACTATGACAAGACCCTTAATGATCTTATCTATTGTTAAGATCAACTTCCTGAAACTTTATGGACATTGACAATGGTGACACTGGAAATACAGAAAAAGCATTCTCTTCCCAATGGAAAGGGATCGGCCATAGTCAACTCGGTTGAACAAATGGTAAAGAGAAAAGCTAAAGTCTGTGATAGTCCCGTGTACCATTATCAAAGGGTCCATATGTTTATATTGCCAAAGGAAGGGTCATTAGTTGCGAAGCTGCCAAGTTTACCTAAGGATGTTAAAGTCAATAAGATTGACTCTACTTCAGGTAAAGTCCACTAATCTAACTCTGTTAAGTTTCTATTCTGAGATTCCTGATACATGATGTGACTGGGTCACATGGTGATGTTTTAAGAATCAAAGAAATGTAAAGGAACTTAAAGAAAGAATATGCTAAATCTGATCGCGTAGATGGATTTCTATCGCGTAGTTTGAAGATCGGATTCTTGAGCTACTTCTTAGGAGTTATGAGATATTGTTTAGGAATAGATAACAACAAGTTTTCATATGGATTGTAAGGATAAGTTTTTCCGCATAGTTTTAAAATAAAAGAAAAATTTTGATTTTATTTATTTTAAAAGTATCCTTACAATGACATTTGAGGAAAAATTGTTGCTTATATGATTCCATTAATAGCAAGAGTGGAAATATGAAATTGATTCTTTCATTTGTGGTAATGTCTAAATTTACCAAACAAGGAAAGATTCTCATCATCCAAAGTCTCAATTGGACCGGGACTTGGAATCATGCAAGTTGTATAGCATGATGAATGAGAACTTTCAAGTATTGGAAAATTAAGACTAATTACTTATCCACATGGATGTGTGAGTCAAGTAATGGACTAAGGGATCGAGTACATAGTCATGTGCACTGATTAAGTCCACCACAAAAGATATAAGGCTATTCGTCATAGTTTACTAAAGCTCAGTAAATATGATTATACTTACAAGCTTAAGTGTAACTCTGAGACATTGGAAAAGGTTTCAATGCATAGCAGAGCGGATAAGAAGAATCAAATTAGGCAGAAGGATAAAAGTTTCTCAAATCTGAAAAGATGGGAGAGTACTTTAGTATCAGCTTTGTGATCATCTTAATGATTAAGAAACCATATCAAAATTAGTTCTCTAAGGAAGTCTTAGTGCATTCTTATGACTAAGAAGATGGGATCTTGAATTGTTGAAATGGTTAAATCAAGAAGATGAGTCATACTTCGTTCCAATACAAGTCTTAGAGTCATACTCCAAGATTGTAATTTGAGTGACATGTCTCAAAGAAGGTTTAAAACACTTGATAAATGTAAGAGTAAAAGTTTTCTACTCTTGTACATTTGAAATTGGTAAGTTGTGATGTTTTGGATAAAACAAAGACCAACTAAGGCCAATTGTGTGAAGTGTTTGTCTTGATTAGAATCCGCACTATCTCTTGGATGTTTGACAAGGAAGTCTTATAGGTCAAGAGGACAGTGGGAGTCTTAAAGGTCTTGAAATTCTCAAGAACTAATCAAGAATGAAACCTGAAGTTCTTCACTAGCACACGACTTAAGGTTTATAACCTATCGTGTTGACATATTCTGTGCCCATTCCAATTAAAGTTGGCTTTGCATATGAGTTCTTAGAGTTCTCAATTGGTTGCACAACAACTTGGAAGCAATGGTAGGCCCTTGAGCTGCCAGGTGGCAAGAAATTAAGTTTGAGTTCAATCCATATGGTTTTGGATTTGTCATTATCCTTGTCTTGTGATTATGGTTTTGATAAATTCACATGGATAAGAACACATACACCATTAAATCTAAGTGTCATAAGGTTTCTCTCCGATTCATGAAAATGATGGTGAGGAAACACTTTGACTAAGTAGATTTTAGTTAGATAGCAATTGTGATATTTGCATTCTCAAAGTCGTTAGTGGAGCGTGTGTGGTTTACCGGCACACTAACTTGGACTTGTGAGAAATGGCAAAGGTCAAAACGATCAAGACTATGATTACGGCATCCCTTTTCATAGTTCTTAAAATTGTTTTGACACACCCACAAGCTATCTAAGGAAGGTGTATGTTTTTGATAAAGTTTTATCAAAACAATCTAGTATCAGAAATCTGAACTTTGGTAAGAAAGTCAATAAAGTATTGATTTCTAGAAGTCCAGTGATTTCTGAGTACATGTCAAAGCTAGTGGGAGCATAAGTGTTATGCTTATAATCATCATGTTAGTGGGAGCATGAAAATTACGATAAGTATTGCAAGCTAGCAATGTTAATTATAGAAAACAAATGGTTTCAATTGGGAAAAAGTTGTTTTGCTATAATTAAGGGAAAGGAAATTATACTTCATCTCAAATCTATAAGCTTAGATCGTGAGGTTTTAATCATTTAGTCAAGAATATATATGAATTTCATGTTGGAATGGCTCAACATAAGGAAATTCTGTATATGGGTCCATTATTTGCGTTCTTAAATTCGATTATGATTACGGCATCCCTTTTCATAATCTGAATTATAAGAACTTGGCAAATAGAAATGGAAATGTTATAGCAAAAGACTGGTTTAGTCTTTAGTGAGACATCATGAATCGTGTCCCATATGCTTCGGATATAGGATCGACTACATGTGCTATATTCATCCTTTCTAAAATTTTCCAAATGCCTAGGGCATTAAGAAGGGAAAAGGTTTAGAATTGGATATGACTAAAAGGATTAAACAATTGTCGAGGAAAATCTAAGGTTTACCAAAGATTGGTTACTCAAGGACAGTTGGAGGTATAGTGATAATTCTGGAAGGACCATATTGACATAATCTGTAAGGAGACAACTCTTGTTCAGAAGTTATAGTCGAAATGGAATCTGGAAATGTTTCAAAGTTAGAATTTTCAATCTGTGTAAGACTAAGGAAACTTAATGCAAGAAGGATGGTTCCAAGGACTTGATCTCCTTTGGAATGCTCTGTAATGATTGTTGTTAAGTCTTTCTGACTTTGTGCATAATCATTACAAGAGGATCGATGCATATAAGTTTAGAATCTAACAGATTTCAGTAAATGACATGAATTTGGAATTCTTGCATTTGCAGTAAGGATTGTGAAAAAAGAATCATTGAAGTTATGTTCAATTGATCCAGTTCACAAAGTAAAGATCATAGACAAACATAGTATGCATACTTGGTGTATGGCATGACTAGTGTTTAAAAAACATAGTGTGCATGCTTGGAGCATGGGACAACTATTGTTTTAAATTCAAGAATAATGTTGATAGCTGAAACAATATACAATAAATAATGTGTAATCATATGGTGATAAATAAAAAGTGTTTTATTTATATTCATAAGTTCTGAGACCATATTGGATTCAATTATTATTGTGTTTCACTTTGCATGTTTTGACTTCCCGAATAAACTAGGTTATTCTTCCGGAATGACTAAGTTATTCAAACCATCCACAGTCGGTCATATGTTGGAAGTAGATATGAATTAAGACTGTCATGGGTTGGCTTGTAGAGGTCTAAGTTGTTGGACAAAGGGCTACAACACTCATGAGTGCTCATAAGTTCTGAGTATTGGATTCAACCCGCGCTCATTGGAATCACTTCATGGATTTCATCACGAGTGATCATGAGACGATAACATCTTATATTCTTCAAACCTAGAGATATGAGTTGTTACTATGAGTTGGTTGTACATTGATTGCACGAAACTGCATTTGGTAACTCGGTGCTATAAAACGTGCCTTTGTGTATGATTCAACAAGTAGTAGAACAAGCCATATGAGTCGAAGTTTATCCATTCCTTTTACCTTCGGCATAAAAGCGATATCTGTGGGCCCCTCGATGATTTGATGATGATAAATGGAAGTGCTCGGCCAGGCCAGGACTGATTTGATTTGTTCAATTAGTCAGTCGTCATAAATCGGAAATCGGGAAACAACTAATGGACAGAGAGAATGATTATAATCCATGTCTCAGTCCATATGATATCTAGAATGGAGGAATATATGATCCCTTATCTAATGGACAAGTCGTTGATGAAGATCAGAGTTCATCTACAAGGTCAGAGTTCGACAGAAGCTTTTGAGAGCTACGATTGCTAGTTGGTTCCTGAAGTCATACGCAATAATAGTTTTAGACTTATCCAAGTGGGAGACTGTTGGATTAATGTCTAAGTCCATAACTATAATTGGTAAGACTTGACCCGACCCGACATGGTCCATTTGGGTTGCATGGCATCATGCACTTGGATAGACTATAATGATAGAAATAAGACACTTACGGTTATTAATATATTATAAGTTCTAGTATATTAATAATAAGAATAATGAGATTATTTAATTAGTATTGATCAAGAATTAATCTAGAATTAATTAAGTGATCAAAAGAAGACTAATTAAATATATGGGTTGATTGTGTAAATCATTCATTCTTATATATGTGGGCTTGTGATCCAAGATTCCTTATGTTGGACTAAGTCCATGGGGTGACCCATGGATACTCCATGGAGGTTAAAATCCATGGAGCATAAGGAATGGGTAAAGTCATGAGTTACATGGTGTAACCCTAATAGCCACCATATAAAAGAAACCCATGGCTCAAGAAATTGTGACTAACACTATGTGTGTGTATGAGGGCTAGACGATTTCATGAAGTGTTCTAATTTCTCTCTAAGTTATTCCAAGTGCTTATGGTGTTGTGTGAACCATTTGAGGTGTCACACTTGGGGCACTAGGCACTCAAGCTTCATGAAGATAAGCTCCATCAAAGAGGTATGTATTCTATCTTGTTATATTGATTGTTGTATATGCTAGTTTAGGATAATACCTTGGATATTCATATTTGCATGTATAATAGAGAAAACATAGATCCAAGGTATTTAGGGTTGCATGTACACTTAGGAGGGTTAGAATGCTCATAACCCAACACACTCAACGTACTAATTTGCTACAAGAATTCACTCAAGGGACTAATCTGGACAACTTGACAAAAGGGAAGGGTTAAATAGCTTTACCTGAATTTCGGGATGTTACAGTTTGCTGTCATACATAACGCTGGACCTTATAGACTTTCGAATATCCAATCCTACCCTAAGCTCCCAATCATACAAGATCTTAATTATGTATAACTATGATGTATATACTAACTAACTACAGTAATGATGTCAATTTCATACAAAGGAAACCCTAGGCTAGCAAACATCATATAATCAGGCAATTCTATCATGCAATTCTTGAAGATCTCTAGCCTAGTACTAGCATGTTGTTCTAACATATCACATAATCAAATAACTTGTATGGTATTTTGGGGTCTAGCTCTAGCTGATCGTACCCTCTGCATCCTCCTTTACTTATTTCGAAAAACCTTTTGAAAACCATTTTGAAAATCCCTCCGTGATTTGAGACTGGATTCGCACGAATGTTCCTCAAATTCACTCAAACCAAGGCTCTGATACCAACTTGTAACATCCATAAAATTTAAGCCAAATTAAAACATTTTAATTCACTGAAAAACCATTAAGTTCATATGTCTTGTTTTCAAAATAGTTTAAACATCAGAGTATCACATAAATCATAAAACATGAGGAGTGGTACGATCATGCCTTCGCCTTGCTACGATCTCCTAAAGTACCTAAAACAAAACACTGAATTATAACCCCGAAAGCTTAGTGAGTTACCCCCAAAATGCCAACCACACTTAAACATACTCATAACATATCCCAAATAGAACATCCATGCACATTGGGTCTACTGTGTGACTGGTCCGCTGTCACCGGGCCTTCAGTGTACCTGGTCCACCCTCCGATTCTAGCCATGTAGATTGAGTGTACAGTGTGATTGGTCCGCACGCACCAGGCCTTCAATCCACCTGGTACACTCTTTGAGTCTACAATATGACCGTTACGCCCACACTAGGCCTTCAGTTGGCCTGGTCCACTCTCCGAGCCTCGGTACGTCTAATTCACCCTTTTGGGGCCTTCAGCCTATCTGGACTGCTCGCTGGGCCTTCAAAATATCCGGTCTGCCCTGGGTATGTTGGCCTATAGCACAAAGCAGGATCCCCATCAACCCAACCCCCGTCAAACAACCATGTGCACATAAAACAATTAATCACATAACAAATCCTTAACCAGACAAATAGTCTAACAGATCACATAAGATATCAACATCCTAACCAGGATTCCGACCTAACCGGTCACTAGCATAACACTACCTTATATACCGGGTACCGACCTTAACCAGGTCACTAACATAACACCATCCAAAATACCAAGATACAGATCTAGCAAAGCAATAACATATCAATTAATACCCGAATTTCCATCCGATAAAGGGTCGGCCTTGGTGTCGTAGACCCTGTCGATATAGTGAGGATAACACACCTGCAATTACCGACTGAAGAGATGAGACCACGCTACTCCAACCACCGACACGAACTTCACCACAGAACACCACCAAAGAATCAAATCCATAAATACCAAAATTACCAAAATACCCTTGGAAGTCAAACTGGTCAACTCTTGGTCAAAGTCAAAGTCCTGGCCAAAGTCAACCTTCCTGGTTGACTCCAATACTCAGAAACTCCCATAACACAACTCAACTCGCCGAGTCACCCCAAGACTCATCGAGTCCAACGATCTCTGAGTCTCATCCTGCTCAACTCACAGAGTCATCCCTTGAATCACCGATTCGAGGCTTAATCAGAAGAGGTTAGGGTTCCATGACCAGACTCGTCGAGTCCAAGGCAATCTTCAACAGACTCTCCAAGTTGTTCTTCTAACTCGTCGAGTCCATGCTTATGTTCATACAACTCATCGAGTACACCCATGTGACTCGCTGAGTCTCTCCAGCTCTCAATCCATACAGAGGCTTTTCGAACCATGCAAGGGCTCCAATCCACAGATCCACTCTTCTACAGTGTAACCCTTACATAAAGTGGCAAACGTTACGTGAAACCAATGAGATATAGGCCCAAAACACTCTATGGATTGGGTTTAAGACAAAGGGGCTTCACCAATAACTCTTAGACAAGGTCTTTATGACATTTTGGACCATCACAAGCCTAGATCGGAAGTAGAAACCATAGATCTAAGCCTCTAACTCGAAATAGTTCACAATCATACCAAACAAATGCCCCAAATCTGAAAGGATAATAGATCTAGATACAAAAGAGCCCAAGCAACATATTATTACCTCCAATATATGCACCAACTAAAGTAGATCCTGGATCTACACCACTCCTTTGCAGCAAGCCTCTCGATCTTCAAGCCCCTTTCCAAGATTTTCTACTCCAAAGCTCTATTCTCTCTATTAATGGAGGTTTACTAGATTCTAGGGTTTCTAGATCTCAAAAGTAGGTAGCAAACAGGCTGAGGGTGGGTTATAATGTGCTTTATATAGGGCACAACCCCTGGGAGTAGGGTTTTCTCTCTTCAGCACCAACTCGTCCAGTCCAAGCCGCAGACTCGGCGAGTTGGCCACTTAAACCCGCGACAAATCCCGCTCAGACTCGGCGAGTAAGCATGCCTACTCGTTAATTCCTTTTCCTTAATTTACACTTTAATTCCTTCAATAGTAACTCTTGAATTTGGGGTGTTACATGCGGTCTAGATAGAAAGAGCACAACTGGAGGATGTCAGTTCCTTGATGGTAAACTTGTTAGCTGGCAGTCCAAGAAGCAAACCTGTGTCTCTCTCTCAATAGCCGAAGCTGAGTACATAGTTGCTACCTCATGTACCTCACAAGTAATCTGGATACAAAGTCAACTTAGAGACTATGTACTGAGTATGAAGAAGATTCCTCTTTATTGTGACTCTGAAAGCGCGATAAGAATTTGTCATAATCCAATGCAGCACTCAAAGACAAAGCATATTACACTAAGGTACCATTTCATCAAGGACCATGTTGAAGAAGGAAACGTGGAAGTCCATTTTGTTAGGTCCTCAGACCACCTTGCTGACATCTTCACTAAAGCCTTACAAAGAAGCAAGCTTCAATCAAATTTTGCAAGGTTTGGGAATGATGGAAGCAGAGTCGGTACTGAATCCTCAAACCTTTCTCTGAAAAGTTAGGCAAGTGAAATAGAGCGAATGCTCGGTCTATTTTGGTTCCGGAATTTTAGGGAACTGAAATGAACCGAATGCTCTACTTATTTTGGCTCCTTAATTTTTAGGAACCGAAATGAACCGATCGCTCGGTCTGTTTCGGCTCCGGAATTGTAAGGAACCAAAATGAACTGTTCTCTCAGTTTA
Organism: Lactuca saligna; assembly: GCF_052625555.1. Taxonomy (NCBI): domain Eukaryota; kingdom Viridiplantae; phylum Streptophyta; class Magnoliopsida; order Asterales; family Asteraceae; genus Lactuca; species Lactuca saligna. The sequence goes on from NC_136425.1 coordinate 197,177,059, forward strand.
TTTAGCTTCAAATTATTTAAGGTTTATTTTGTTTTACAAAAAATTTGAAATTCCAAAAAGATTTTATGTTTTAGTTATCTCTTGTTATCTTCTCTATTGTTTTGTTTTCTATTTTTCTTGTGTGTGGTTTGTTTGTTTCTTCTTCTTTACTAGGTATCAAGTACATAGTTGCTATATAAACTCGAGATGGGGTAGGTATGTCAATTTCAATATGAACTAGCTAGGTGTCCCTAGAAGCATGTTGCTGCATGTAGGACAAAGACTCTAAAACTTTGAGTGAGGCCTTAATCATTCGATCAGTACCTATCGTTTCTTCCCAATCAGGCCACTACATTCACTCAAGTCATGAGCTACCCTACTCTTCTCAAACGAGTCAAGAGTTTTCTACTATGTCACTCTTTTAAAAGCACGGGTACTTTCCGTTCATTAACCACCTCATCTATATTCTCCATCTACTTTCGGTTCATCAACGTAACCCTTGAGACTCTTAGAGATTACCACTGAGGTTTATGGTTACACAAACTCTGAGTTAATGATCTTAGATGCGTACACCACATGATAAGTGAGACCCAAATCCAACACTAATGCTGAATTGACGGTGAATATTTATATTCAACAACTCACTTGTTACCTAATGAAGTCTCTTTTATTTTCATGCGTGATCTTTATGAAACTGTCTAACACCAAGGCATTTCTTCCTAAAAAAAATCCATTTTAGTTTTTGTTTTCGAGATTTCTATTATAAATCATGTTACTTCAAAAATATCCAACCTACTTGTTCAACAGACCACATTGGTCTCACAAGTACTTCATCTAACGTTCGGTCTTATGTTAAGTATCGAAGTTCGGTTGAAGATTAGCCACCCACCGAAGCCTATGTTTAAAAAGAATCCTTTCAATGTTTCTTAACAAACATTTGATCGTATTCTCATGGGAAACCACACAAGCTCTTCAAGTCTCTCTTGACTTTGAAGGAAGAGATTCGTACCCGGGGTCCTCTGCTCTATGTCGTATTTGACATCACTCACATCCCATACACTTATTGCTTTATTTCTTATTCTTTGGCACCCTAATGCACGAAAATCTTCATGATTTTCCAAAATTCTGGTACGTGACAATTATGAGTTGCTTTTACTTTCGGCTCTAACCATTAAACAGATTTATGGAAGTGAAAGTGGTATTCTGTACCGTGAATGAACAATGGATCAAGTCGATTGAATGGATAAGAAGTTGAAACGGGTTTTTGGATAAGTTCAAGAATGGGCACGTGAATTTTAAATAGTTCCTAAACCGTCGCCGTATGACGTCTATCTGAGGAAACCAAGCTGTCAAATCTAGCTTTTCCAGGTGCTTTTTCAGAGATCTTCTCATCATTGTGGCAGATTCTTTCTCTCTCCTAGCAACCTTATATAAAGGAACTCTCGTACCACTGTAACTTCTTACCATTTTCAAAGTCTCTCAAATACACCAGCGATATTAAACTATTCATCTTCTTCATGAGTTCAAGATCAAACTACATCGCCGTCATTGCTTACGATCAAGCCAAATCAGAACATGATCATTCATAGGAATCCATTCTTGTATGATTCGTAGATGCTTCAAGCTGTGGAATGTCTCAAGTATTCTCCTCTGATAATCACTCTTACACAAGTGGAATCTGTTCCAATGTCGTTGCTATCCCAAGTGTATTCTACAGCGACTTACGTCAAAACCAAGGAGAGAATCTACTTTCAAATTCTTACTCATAAGGCTTCCATCTCAAAAGGGCGATTTTGCTCACTGCTGGGGCTTGCTGTAGATGCTTCAGTCATCTCTCCGGATTTCATCACTACGACTTAACTGTTTTCGATGTTTTATGAGATGGGCTACCTTGAGGTGCTTACTACCTTCACCAAATTCAAGAAATCATGCTTACCTCCTCAATGGAATGGGTTACTCAATCTTCTTCACAAGGGCTTAGCTGAGCGTTTTGGTGGGTCTGATGGTTCGAACAGGTGTTTTATGACGATTTTGTATGGTCGTTATAATGGACTCAACCTGGACTATGTTTCATTGATCTGGACCCAACTGTTGCAGAGCTTGAACTCCTCAACGAAGCATTCATAAATCTCATGTGGTCGTTTTTGGACTCTTGTCATTCGAAGGGCTATGAACTCTCTTGATATTCCGGTCATGAAGGATGCTTTGCTCTCATTTGTCTCAGCCTTTCACACTAAGAAGATAATAGTAGCTGATCCAACCAGGTTCTTTCACAACGGTTCTATTCCAGAAACTATGTATCGGTGTGTCTCTCAAAAGAGTAAAGTAATTTCATAATACAAAATTCTTCCTCTCAAAAGTCCACGCAAATTGACTCTAGAGATGCAAGTTGCTCTAGATGAGGTTGAGAAGCCCGCTAAAAGAGGGAAGAAAGCCAATAGACGCAACGAAAGGTTCCTCCTCTAAACTAGCCAAGTCCAAGAAAAGAAAAAGTGAAACAGGTGACTCTTTTGCTCCAAAGAAAGTGAAGAGAATAGCACGAAGAAAACAAACTCCTTCACCTTCCCGTTCAGAAAAGAATGATGAGCAGTCTGCTGGTGAGGAAGAGGAAGAGCAAAATGAAGGTTCTCCTAAGGGGAATACACCTCCTCGGTCTCCAACTCCAGAGGATGTTGTTAATGATTCTATTCCTACTCCTCCTCCATCTCCACCAAAGTCTGTTGTTTAGGTTTTAGTTCCACCTCCACTTCCACCTACATCACAACCTTCCTCTACAATTGCTCCACCACCACCTGTAAGCTCTACTCCTATCACTATTGCTCCAGTACCACCTCCAATTTTTTTCCATGTAACTTTCACCACTACACCTATCACACCTCTACCAAAGATTCTTCAGTAAAAGTCAACACATCTGATGTGGGGGGGAAGACTGAAGATCCTCCTAAAGTAACAACCGAACCAATTTCCCCACCTCCTTCCAGTGATTCTAAACTAGTTGTTGGAGGAACCGAATTTAAGTTTGATTCTACTTACTACGGTCCATACAGAATCCCAAGTGATGAGGATGAATCTGCTCTAGCGACCAAGCAGTAGATAGACAGTGTTAATGAAAAGCTTGATGCATTGATTAAGTCACCTAAGAAGTGCAATAATGTAGTAATGAAATCCTTTTTGGATACAACTTTGCACCAGTATCATGAGTCATCGAAAAATGCACTACTGCTGTGGATGATTGTACTTCTTTGTGCAAGAACGCTACAACTGACGTCAAAAACCTTATTCATGATTCCAAGGTTTTCCTTGATTGTCTCAAGGGTCATGCTGAGACAAAAGCTGCTAAGGTGAATGTATCGGTTGCTTCCCTATCTCAGTCTCTTCAAGGAGAACAAACCAAATTTGAGACTCTTCGTTCTGAGTTTTTACTGATAAGAAGACCTTTCTGGCATCTGTTGACTCTCACTTAGACAAGCTAAATGCTGATTTCTAGGTGGAAAGGAAACTATGAGATGATCTTGCTCAACAGATCGCTCTCAATGAAGTGCAGAAGGCTGAAATTCCCAGAGCAGAAAGAGAGATTTCGTTGTTAAAAACTGAGCATGCGGTTTTTCGAAGTTGTGCTGGGGATGTTCTTACTCAGCTGCACAATATGATTCAAGCTGATGACCCCATTCTTATGCTTACCATTCGAAATCATCTAACCTCCAAACTCCTTCCAGCAATTGAACTCTTACGAGAAATGAAGGGTGTTTCGGAGAGGAAGGGCACTCCGCAACAAGGGGTAGAAGGTAATGTGAAGATCCCTCATCTTGTTAAACCATAGGTGATTGTAAAAACCGAACCGAAGGATAATGTAGCTTCAGGTTCTGGTATTAAAGAAAAGAAGAAACATGTCATTGGGGAAGATGATGATAGTGAAGAAGATCAGGAAACTATATCTGAGATCTTGAATCGAAAGAAAAGGGATCAGGAGATAGATGAAAATATCCGAGTTGCAAAGGAAGAAAAAGAAAGAGAAAGAAAGAAGAAAGAAGAGGATGATGCTCTTAGTTGCAAAAAGATGTTGTTCCCTCCTTGGACTAGGGAAACACTGATCACAGAAGCTATAGAGTTCCCAAGCACTTACTAGATGAAACTTGTGACTTCGTTTGATTGTGATAATACGATGGATTCACAATTTGATATGCCTATAACACGAAAGGCATTCATTTTTCATTGTTTTGATTCAACTATTGAAGTCCCTTCACCTCATCCTCAAATCGACCGAACACTTATAGATTTTTATATCCAGTTGGGTCAGCCTCAGTACCTGACCTGGAGCGCACATAAAATTACAACGGTTAAGGTGTTGAAGCCTTTGCCTGCAGGGAAGTTCATTAATGTTGAATTCAAAATATCCCGAGGTTCAGATAACTCGGTTTCTTTGATTTCCCTGGCAGATCTTCCCAATTTAAATCCTCATATTGGATCCTGTTGTTTAATATCTTGCTCTCTAATGCGAAAGAGTATGAGCCGATCCTGAGTCATCTGAAGAGGATGTTGGCTTCCTATATCCATGAAGTTGCCATGATGGATCAGGAAGTAGCTTTTGTTTTATGGAAGAAACTGATGGTGAAGCCTACTGCAAAGCCAAGAGATGTCAACAAAATGCATCTTGGTCAGATTGATTCAGCTCATCTCACTGTTATGTTTACAAGAGCCAAAGGTGAAATGTTTCTGTTTGCTCTTGTTGACAAGCACATGTTCTCCACCGATTGCTTGGAATTCATTATCAATCTTGTCCATCGTTGTAAGGAGAATTCTGCTTCAGATAAGAAGAAAAACCAATATATGCTTCGGTGGTACATCACATTCGGGCATACTCTTTTGGCTATCATACCAAGTGTGTTCAAGATGGTCAAGAAGTCTGTTGTAGCTCAACCAAACTGAGCTTTCAGCTCCATTAACGCAAAGGGGGAGATTGTTGGGTATTATGTGTTGCGTCATGGGCCATTCTTTTGTATATCCGGTATGGGCCTGTCCAACCGTGATTATAGATTAGGGTTACGTTATATATATATATATATATATATATATATATATATATATATATATATATATATATATATATAGTGCATGCATGTATGCCACATACAACGTAGTCATTTATTATCCGTGTTGCATTGTAACCCTAAACACCTCTACAGCCGAAGTCCTTAATTGAGCTCTTCTAAGGTGTTCAAGTTAATCATTCGACATCAGTTAAACCATTCTTGTGTTCATCAATTCTTTATCTTTATTGTTCTGCTTGAATCTAACGATCTATAAGAAGTTTTATTCCAATAGTATCAACGTAATCTACTTTGTTTTTACTTCCTTTAATAAGACTTATACATAAAGCCAAGAAATATCTTTTAATTTTATTTTTATAACATCCAATAAGCATTTTTTAAAAGAAAAGAATAAATATGTATTTTGGTGTGAAATAGTTTTCGACGAAATTGTAATGTTTCAATAGATTTGTGTTTGAAATGATTTAAACTAGTATCTTAAATATTACTAAAAGAGAAACTTTATGACATCATCTTAAATAATCTGGACCATTGATTGTATTTCAATCTTATTTTTTCCACCCTTAGATAAAATTGTTGACATCATCTTCCCCACATGGAATGTATTTAATTCCAATAAATGCTTTCCAATCATCAATCAATAACTTACATTCGTTGAAATGGAATGTATTTGATTCCAATAAAAGCTTTCCGTATTTTACATCTTGAATTTTCAGTTATGAAGATTTTAATATGATCAATTTTAAAAATATATTACTAACAAATCATTTCAATCAAGGCCTTAATATCAACCATTAATATAAATCCGTTTATATTAGTTAACCAGTAATATAAAATCTTTTTTATTAGGAAATCATTATTACCGAAAAATCATATTCAAATTATCATATACATATATGATTCATCATTGAATCCGCAACTCACATTTATTTTCAATCGTTTCTTTTCTTCAAACCTTCTCCTACAACATCGTTAATATTGCTTATAACTTCCATCATCATTCTCTGCTATCAACATTTGCTCTTGTACGCTACAAGGTCAATACCTTCCTTCGCTTTTTATATTTTTTTCGATCATTTTTTGTTCCTATATCAAATGTATGTATTCATATATTTCGATTTTTTTTTGTCACAAATTACATGAAATCAGTTAACTACTTTTCTGAAACTTTTCAAATAAACATGAAAAGGTATTAGGTACCTTTAACAAAACAAAAATTAACTATCTTGGAAACTGACATTAATTACAAAAATGTTACTTTTATATATTAGAGATGATTATGATTTTTTTTTAATTTTTATATCATAAGAATCCAGTTAATTTTGGCATGATTTTAAAATATCATTGAAATTATTATGTTTTTGTATATCATATCAACCTACTTTTTTTTATCTTGGTATAGTAACAACAAAAATTTATTAATTTACACAACAAATATAGATATTTCAAATTTTGTAATATTATTATACCTTACAAAATACAATTCCTTCCAAAATAAATTTTCGCCAGTAATTTCATCCATAATTTCAACAAATTTAAATTTGTATTTTCTTTATATAATTTTTTTTAATGATCCTGATTTTTTTTGCTCCAAAAGTATATTAAACATTTACGTTTTTAGATAATGCTGCCCTATTAAAATTATTATTTTCCAAAAGTATATCCGTTTAATGAGGAATTTGATATAATAAAGGAAGTGAATGTTAATTAAAATAAGATATATATTCCATAATTATTACATGAGTTTATTAAAAAAATTAATATCAAAGTATAAACATTAAGCATTTTTAAATTGAAATTTCAGAATACATGCAAACGATGATGTTGTACAATGAAATATAAAATTGAATAGACTGAAAAAAAAAAAAAACAAAAAAACACTATTAAAGCACTCAATCTTGAAAATAACATAGTTATCAAAAATTACAAATTAAGATTAAAATTATAAGATATTAGGAGATTTTTAAAAAGTACATTTAGTAAAAGCATTACGGTTATTAGAAAAAATAAGACCGTTAAGATTAGTGAAAATACAATATATAAACTAAATTATCACAATAGTAATGAAATGTCATTATTTGATATTTCATATAATTGACAAATATATCAAATTAAATTGATGATATATACTAAAATTATTCAAAGTTACGCCAAAACTAATGCAAAGTTTTTGCGAACACTAAATAAATAAGAACACACATAAAAGCTAGCATTTATATTTATAATCAATTTAAAATAAACCAATCATGGTTTAAAAAAGAATCTCCATTGATGATATACTAAAATTAAATCTATATAACATTTAACATTTTATAAATTATATTACATAACTTTATTTGAATAAATGAAATAGTTGTTAATATTTAATGCAACAGAAAAAACGGTATATTGATTGTCAATATATGTTTAAATTATGTAACATTATTATGCAAGGAACGTCTAATTAAAATGCTTATAAATATATAAATATCATAAGTATATAAGACGAGGAAAGTCATTCAACTAATAAAACAAAAAATGATGTCTACAAAGAGATCTTTCAATGATTAGATATATTTATCGTTTTCAATGTATTTTCAACACATTTCTATAACAGCCCGAAATCTCAAGTATTGTTAAAATTACATTTTGGGATGTTTTAAATGGGGGACTCGGCGAGTTGGAGCCAGACTCGCCGAGTAGGATCGCAGATCGGGTCGCGGGTTCACGACTGGACTCGACGAGTCCAGATAGGGACTCGGCGAGTCTGCGCTGTTTAGCGAAAACCCTAACCGTTCAGGTTTGGGACGTATAAAGGGGATCATTGGCCGTCATTGTTCCCTTTTAGCCGTCTGAGAGGAGCCCTAAACCGATTGTGTGCATCTGGAGCAAGGTTAGAGGCCATGGGTGATTGTGAAGGAGTTGTTGTGCAAGGAAGGGAAGGTTTTGGCTAAAGGAACAGCAAAGGAATCACATTCTGAGGATTGGAGATACAGAGAGCACATTATCCAGGTATGAATTCGGGTATACTCTGCTATGTTGATATATTTAGAGGATTCGGGTTTATGGAACCCTTTTATGGATAGATTGAGTGTTACCCAGGTCCCCCAAGCGATTGTAACCCTGTGTTGGGACCTTTGGAGGTCCAGATTATTCCATGTCTGGGCATTTCGGGAATTGGTGAAGGTTTTGGATTGAAATCCTTATGCCTGAGGTCAACATGTAAACCATAAGTCTTGGGGTGTAGCATGAGCACCTAAATGAAGACCTTATGTAAAGGACCAGTCGAGGAAGGCCAGACCTATGAATGGTCGGAGCAGTTATGACCTTAGGAAGCAGTTTGAGCGACTGCATGGCATGGACTTGCCGAGTCAGATGAGCAGACTCGGCGAGTAGCTTGAAGAATAACTGGGACTCGCCGAGTTGTTCCTCAGACTCGGCGAGTGGAGTCGAGGTGGCCCCGCGATTCTTCCAGGAGTAACTCGTCGGGTCAAGGAGGATACTCGACGAGTAGAAGGGAAACTTTAGAGGATTGGAGGATGACTAGACTCGCCGAGTCGCCAGGGTACTCGCCGAGTCCGGTCGAGTTGACCGTGGACTGTTGACCAGAGTTGACCTAGGTGTGATTTCTTAGGGTCAGTTGTCTTGAAAGATAAAAGTGTTAATAAGGGACGTACGATATTACAGGGAGTCTGTAGCTCGGCGGATCGAGTACGAGGGATTTCAGGAGTTGCTAGCTTTCAGTATCCACGAAGTGAGTCTTCTAACTATACTATACCCGGAAGGGTTTGACTGTGTGACCGGAAGGTCGAATACGATGTATGTTATATATGCTATAAATAGAAAGGTGGTTGCTATGCATGATATGTATGTTTATACGGGCCGGAAGGCGATATGTTATGTGACAGAAAGGTCAGGTATGATATATGATGTATGTGCTATGTGCGTTACATTAAATGTATTATGTGTTGTAAATGTTATGGGCCGGAAGGCAATATGTTATGGGCCGGAAGGCAATATGTTACGGGCCGGAAGGCAATATGTTATGGGCCGGAAGGCAATGTGCTATGGGCCGGAAGGCAATACGTTATGGGCCGGAAGGCGATTATCTCATGGGCCGGAAGGCATTGTGCAGTGGACCGGAAGGTCAGGGCCTGGAAAGGCGTATGTGTGTAAGGTGTATATTGGGGAACTCACTAAGCTTCGTGCTTACAGTGTTTTATGTTATGTTGTTTCAGGTTCTTTCAGTAACGCGGAATGGCACCGGCTCGATTGTACACACCAAAGGAAGAGTTGTATTTTGGAGGATCCTGGTTTTCTATTCAAGTGAAAATGGAACTATGTTTTGTAATTCAAATATGAATATGATTTTTAACAAGTATTTTAATGTAAATTGATTATTTAAATGAAAATTGTGCCTTGAAAATCACGGTGTTACAAATTGGTATCAGAGCCTTGGTTTGAGGGATTCGGATACGCCTTCGGGTAAATCTGGACTCAAACTGAGGAAGTAAGAAAAAGTTTGCAAATAAATAGTTTTCTAAAAGTGAATAAGAGTTCAAAGAGAAAGCAAGAAAGAGCAGTGTGTACAATCAGCCAGAGCCAAACGGTGATTTCCCAAAATACCCTTACTTTTGGTGTTATGAAATATCTATGATGCACTTTATGAGATATTATTGCATGCTAGAGACGGGCTAGGTATTTCATATCTTAGGACTAGAGTGGCCTGATTTGTGATGCCTTAGCCTAGGGTTTGTTGTTATATGTGCGTTATGCTTTTGTGTGTATGTGATGAGTGAGGGTATCTAGTTAGAACGCACGAGGGGTAGAGCTACAGAGTTCAGTGGTATTTCCGAGGATGAGCCGAGAAGGTGGAGCTATCACAGATAGGGAGTCCTATGTATTCTTCGATGCTCGAATGCTGCTTGCTCTGTGCCTTGTGGAACTCTCGATGATGGGAGTCAGCTACTAAGTGAGTATGACGATATTCAGGAGGTAGATGGTTGGCATCATTTGGATCTCTTCAGCAGCTGATAGCAAAGAAGTGGGAGGACGGCGGAAGGGACTAGGGAGTAAACCTAGCCAGATGAGTGCGCTGGTAGAGTAGAGGATTTCGCTGGGGAGCGAGCACGCGCGATGGGATTGGTGAAAGAGCAGGTCGATCAGCTACTTAGGAACTCTGGGATGGTCCGTGTGGAAAGTATGGGTAGATGTGGCAGGTAGTATGGGCCCGTACTACTGAAAGCAGAGGACCCATACTTGATACAGGGAGCATTCTGAAGGTCCTAAGGAACGGGATGAGAAGTGATGTGATGGTTCGAGTACCATACATCGGAGCGGATTGCGGAGTGATGTTATGGTCCGCGTACCATACATCGGAACAGATTGAGGATAGGTGCTGTGGTTCGAGTACCATACATCGGAGCGGATTGCGGAGTGATGTTATGGTCTGGGTACCATACATCGGAACAGATTGAGGATAGATGCTGTGGTTCGAGTACCATACATCAGAGCAGATTGAGGAATGATGTTATGGTTCGGGTACCATACACCGGAGCAGATTGAGAAGGGATGTCATGGGATGAGTACCATGGTTCGTAGTGGATGATGCTTGTGACTATCTTGTTATCAGGTCATGATCGATGAGGTAGAGATCGGACACTATGGGTTTTAGGCCTGCAGACCATGATTGAGTATGGAGAGGTGTTCCTCGAGGGGAAAGGCGAGTGCCTATCAGAGTATTTTGGAAAGGAGTTAAAGACAGAGGAAAATTTCGGTTGGGTCGAGCAATCAGTCGATAGAGGAGAGGTCACCTTCTAGGTGGGTGGTGCCATTATGTTCGTGTGCAAGACACGAGAGGCCTGATGTTTCAGTTTTGGATTGGGAATACACCCTGCAGGTCGTTATCGATAATGATTTCCCTCAGGGTATCAGGTAGCAGGTGTGCTGCGAGACAGTGACTTATCGTGAGCGGACAGTCAGTTGGGACGGAGGTAGTCGAGAACCACACCACACCACACCTAATTGAGAATAGTAGGTTGTGTTATAGTGGTAGCAGTGGAGAGTTCAGTCGAGTGTTGCAGTGCAGAGAGTTTTCGTCTATGTTGGGAGTGGGTCCCTGTCCTTGGGACAATTCCGGTGTTGGAACATGGGTTGATGAGTTGAGGTAAGAGGAACGATGATTTTGCAGTGCAGTCTATGAGCCAGGGATGTTATGGAACAGTTGAGATGCTTAGTGTTAGATTGGTATGGGATTTGGAACGATTAGAGGCAGTCGTGAGGAGAAGTTCTTGGAGAGTTAAGCAGAGGTTCAGAGTATAGAGGGTTGATTGACTTCCTTAAGAGGGGGGAAATTATCGGGCGTTGCGTAGCACTTCCTGGAGCAGGTGCGATTTCGCTGGTGAAAAATAGTCATGGGTTGGTTGTGTGCTAATTGGTGATGGTTCGAACCCTAAGTGGGGGAGAACCGGGTGCAGTATGTAAGAAAGCAAGGACTTGTGAAGAGTAGTTATAAGTGAAGTATAGAGATATGCTGTAAGAAATCATGAGACCAGAGGTGTCGGTGGTCGAGGAAAAAGGGTCAGAGTGAGTTAATGCGGGAAGTACTTGAGGAGGAGAACGAATGTATCCATGACAGGTGTTTGGTGTTGTTGCAAGTAGACAGAGAATGAATGGGTCGGTATGCGTATCCTTGTTTGGATTTTGAGTGTTGGGACAAAGGGTTTCGGAGAATTATCAGCATATTCCGTAATGTCAGTGTTTTCTTGTATTCCAATCGAGAAATTAGATGCACCGAAGTTGTAAGGTGGAAAAATTATAGATCTAATTATGGGGATCAGAAGAAATGTATTATTGTGTCTATATGATGCTTGGGGCAGGAGATCAGTGGTGGTGGCAGGATCTTGTGATGTTCTGTTGGGGTATTCTGAGATATTCGGGTATGATATCTTTATTTTGGAGTTATTCGTGAATCTTGAACTGAATCGACGTGTGGCATATCAAGTATCTGCGGATCTAGTGGGAGCCTTCGAGTATGGGCATCCAGGGAGATTATTTGGGAGAGTGGATTTTTGCAAGATGGGCGTTTTTTATGATGATTGCCTCCATAGTCTATGATGGATATTCGAGTCGCGGTACTTACAAGACAGAGGGCGTTGTGATACTGCGGGGAGCTGAAGTACTCACTAGATGGCAAGACAATTTTGATGTTGGAATGTTTTCGAACAGTGTATGAGGTGGAAGAGTTGTGAGTTTGGGTAGCCCTGGTATTGAGTCTTTGGAGCTTGGATGTTGAGTCGGGGGCAAGACGGGGGTCTCTGTCTCTGTCGGGAGATGCGGGGAAATGCGCAAGGAAGATGCGCAGCAGAAATCAGAGATTAGAGTTGAGACGATCCTCGGTTGGATTGTATTTTTCTCTCATGAGGAAAAGAGGATTTCGTGACTTGCGTGTCACCAGGCCGGGATAGTGGTCACGGGGAGGAAGTTAGTGGGATATTTGGATCACAATATGGGTGACCGTTGGGGGCGCAGCTGTGGAGTCAAAAGTTGATCTGGTACCCAGTCTTGAAGAGGCATATGGGAAAGGAGCTTATCATGATGACATCTGAGGACACTTTAGAGAGGGTGAACGATACGGACGCTCGAAGACATGCTTCGAGCATGTGTATTAGATTTCGGAGGAAGCTGCGGTACGTATTTATCATTGGTTGAGTTGTCCCATATCAACAGCCATCATTACTGCATTGGATGCCGCCCTTTGAGCTGTTGCATAGGAAGTAATGTTGGACCCTCATTCACTGAGGAAGGGTAATGCATGGACCCGAGAGTCCTTGCGAGCAGATCCAGAGCATGTGATGCATGAAGTAGTGGCAAGGTTGTCAAGCGGATTCCCTAGGTAAGGGAAGAGAAAGGTATGTTGGGACTAGTGCAGCATGTGTATGTGTTTGCAAGAGGAGAACTCGTGAGAATTGCTCTGAGAGTGAGAATGGATCTCACAGTCATTTCGAAATGGATAAAGTGGGCTTTGGATCGGGGATCCGGTGATTCATGGTTTCCTAACCCTGATGGGTCGAGTGATCGTTGAGATTTGGAGCAAAGTTGCATCTTGGGTAATTCTCGGTTACAGGGCGTGGTGGATAGTACAGAGATAGTGCTTCAGTCGACAGAGCAGATTCAGCAGGTTAAACAGGGGTTATTGATCGCCTAGAGCTGACAGAAAAGTTATGCAGACAGACGCCGTTTCGAGCATGAGTTTCAGGTCGGCGACTTCGTACTCTTGAAGGCCTCTCCTTGGAAAGGAGTGATTTGATTCAGGAAGAGGGGCAAGTTGGGGCCCCGGTATGTTGGGCCTTTTCGTGAATATGCGAGGGTAGGACGGGTGCCCTACCGTTTGGAGCTGCCAACGGAATTGGGATAGATCCATGACACTTTTCATGTGTCGCAATTGAAGAAGTGTATAGCCGATGAGTCAGCAGTGGTTCCACTAGAGAACAATTAGGTGGATGCGAGCCTGAGTTACACAGAGAGGCCAGTGGCCATCAGGGATCGAAGATCAAGGTTCTGAGGAGCAAGGAGGTACCTCAGGTATTGGTTCAGTGGCAACCTCGGAGGGGATCGGAAGTAACTGGGGAGCCGGAATGTGAGATGCGGGAGCAGCATCCGAGACTATTTTCAGAGTGAGACTTCGAGGGCGAAGTCTGATTCTAGTGGGGGAGTATTGTAACAGCCCGAAATCTCAAGTATTGTTAAAATTACATTTTGGTGTGTTTTAAAGGGGGGACTCGGCGAGTTAGAGCCAGACTCGCCGAGTAGGATCGCAGATTGGGTCGCGGGTTCGTGACTGGACTTGACGAGTCCAGATAGGGACTCGGCGAGTCTGCGCTGTTTAGCGAAAACCATAACCGTTCAGGTTTGGGACGTATAAAGGGGATCATTGGTCGTCATTGTTCCCTTTTAGCCGTCTGAGAGGAGCCCTAAATCGATTGTGTGCATCTGGAGCAAGGTTAGAGGCCATGGGTGATTGTGAAGGAGTTGTTGTGCAAGGAAGGGAAGGTTTTGGCTAAAGGAACATCAAGGGAATCACATTCTGAGGATTGGAGATACAAAGAGCACATTATCCAGGTATGAATTCGGGTATACTCTGCTATGTTGATATATTTAGAGGATTAGGGTTTATGGAACCCTTTTGTGGATAGATTGAGTGTTACCCAGGTCCCCCAAGCGATTGTAACCCTGTGTTGGGACCTTTGGAGGTCCAGATTATTCCATGTCTGGGCATTTCGGGAATTGGTGAAGGTTTTGGATTGAAATCCTTATGCCTTAGGTCAACATGTAAACCATAAGTCTTGGGGTGTAGCATGAGCACCTAAATGAAGACCTTATGTAAAGGACCAGTCGAGGAAGGCCAGACCTATGAATGGTCGGAGCAGTTATGACCTTAGGAAGCAATTTGAGCGACTGCATGGCATGGACTCGCCGAGTCAGATAAGCAGACTCGGCGAGTAGCTTGAAGAATAACTGGGACTCGCCGAGTTGTTCCTCAGACTCGGCGAGTGGAGTCGGGGTGGCCCCGCGATTCTTCCAGGAGTAACTCGTCGGGTCAAGGAGGATACTCGACGAGTAGAAGGGAAACTTTAGAGGATTGGAGGATGACTAGACTCGCCGAGTCGCCAGGGTACCCGCCGAGTCCGATCGAGTTGACCGTGGACTACTGACCAGAGTTGACCTAGGTGTGATTTCTTAGGGTCAGTTGTCTTGACAGATAAAAGTGTTAATAAGGGACGTACGATATTACAGGGAGTCTGTAGCTCGGCAGATCGAGTACGAGGGATTTCAAGAGTTGCTAGCTTTCAGTATCCACGAAGTGAGTCTTCTCACTATACTATACCCGGAAGGGTTTGACTGTGTGACTGGAAGGTCGAATATGATGTATGTTATATATGCTATAAATAGAAAGGTGGTTGCTATGCATGATATGTATGTTTATACGGGCCGGAAGGCGCTATGTTATGTGAGAGAAAGGTCAGGTATGATATATGATGTATGTGCTATGTGCGTTACATTAAATGTATTATGTGTTGTAAATGTTATGGGCCGGAAGGCAATATGTTATGGGCCGGAAGGCAATATGTTACGGGCCAGAAGGCAATATGTTATGGGCTGGAAGGCAATGTGCTATGGGCCGGAAGGCAATACGTTATGGGCCGGAAGGCGATTATCTCATGGGCCGGAAGGCATTGTGCAGTGGACCGGAAGGTCAGGGCCTGGAAAGGCGTATGTGTGTAAGGTGTATATTGGGGAACTCACTAAGCTTTGTGCTTACAGTGTTTTATGTTATGTTGTTTCAGGTTCTTTCAGTAACGCGGGATGGCACCGGCTCGATTGTACACACCAAAGAAAGAGTTGTATTTTGGAGGATCCTGGTTTTCTATTCAAGTGAAAATGGAACTATGTTTTGTAATTCAAATATGAATATGATTTTTAACAAGTATTTTAATGTAAATTGATTATTTAAATGAAAATTTTGCCTTGAAAATCACAGTGTTACAATTTCAATAATACCAATAACCATATATTTTTTTATAATCATTATACAATATCTATAAACGATTATATGTTTTTTTATGCGTTTCCCGCGTTTAACGCGGACTATAATCTAGTTCCTTATATATAGACTATAATCAACAAATATGAATACACAGTAATAAAATTATTATATTATATTTTTTAACAAATAATTAGCTACAATAATAGTTTTTAAAATTCAAATTGAATTAAATTATTATCAAGATAATTTATTTATTGATGTGCTTTACAAGCTTACTAAATAATTTTTTTCCATTAAATAAATTTAATTCTCATCGTACAACAAGTGAGGTGGCAAACGGGCAACAAGTTGCGCCGCTATGCCTTTTTGTATAGCAAAGTTCAATCTTTTAAAGACTACATTCATAGAACTAGGGGATATACCATTGCAATGCATGATCCGTTGTACTCTATTAAGAAGTTCTACTGCATCCGGTGCAAGGAAACCAAACGTATCAAATGCAAATGGTATGAACGCATGTTGATTTTCCATCCACGATTTCTCATATTTGTTGACTTTGCCTGTAGCAGCTTTTAAAGCAGCCAGTCCTGCCGTGAAACCCCCCGCCCGCAAGCCCACGAGAGGGGATACCCTTGTAAGGTCCACACATGAATGTTTCCCTCCGACCCATCCAAAAATCAAAATGTCAGCCGGTCTAAGGGTTGACCTTCCTTCTGTCGGGTCAGTCAAGAAATTCACAGGTACCTCTTTCTTAGCAGAAACTCCTGCACGCTTAAATATATCGCACAAAAAATCTTTGACCATGTCGTGCCTGTATTTGAACCCCAGGAGTTTTTTACATTGAACTGCATGCTCTCCAAAGGAGTCCAAACATGCCTTGCGACACACCGGACATATCTCGTCAGCTGGGAATATTGGAATCATGAGTCGATATTTGAGGATAGTACGACACTCCACAAGAGACATATGTTGGCCAATCCCATCTATAGGGATAGCAAGAAGAAAATCTTGGGCATCTGGTGCACGTAAGCACTGGAAAACTGCTTTTTGACGAGCCGTCATGTCTAGATGAACTTCCATATCTTGGACAATTTTACGAAAAAGGGCACTCGCCAGTGTACTCTGGGATTTAGGGGGGCGGTGTCTTTAGTATTAAAACTGCTAAGGTCAGAATCTAGAAGCTTGTTACGAAGATAAGCCAAGGCACCATCATAATCAGAATCCATACCATATATGTCGCTATCCCGTAAGATGTGGTCTTGCAATAGCCAAGTTTGGTCCCTTGAGGAAACAAAAGCATATGAAGTAGCCTCTACTGCCGAGTATAAACCCAAACCACCAAACCTGATGGGTAAGGAAGCAATGCGCCATTGTAGGTCACCAAAGAAAGGGCCACCATAAACCACAATGTCCTCAATGGCCCCGCGCAACCCATTGTCAAAGAATATTGTCGCCTCCTCCATGTGAACGGGTTGGCACATCCTCAGCCCAAAGAAAAGCTTAGTAATACTCATACAAGACCGAAGCAGAAGGAGCTCACTCTGAGGGTCAGACAATTGAGGTAGAAGGTGCATCAAATTCACAACGTTTTCGGCTCTCTTTATGGATAAGCTGCTAATGAACCTAGCATCTCTACTAACAGCTCCCCCAAGAAGTTTCACCCCCAAATGTGGCCTCTCGATGTCAGTCGGGAATAGGCCATCACGTAGCTTCCTACCGTCGCACGAGGGCCAAAAGAGCTCGGGTTTCTTGATATTCAGTTGAAGGCCCAATTTTGGGCCAATCACCGTAATGATTTCCAATGCTTTGGCCACCTCCTCCGAATCTCCAATAAGTGTGCCATCATCAAGGTACCATGCATGAAGGAAAGCTTGCAATTGTTGCTAATATTATGCAAGAGCGGGTGTAACACAAGAGCAAAGAGAAGTGGTCCCAAAGGGTCTCCTTGCTGAACCCCAGTAGTAGACCAAATATGCGTGTTGTCAAGATACAACCTTGTTGCTTGACCATAAAGGAATTCTTGTTGGGTTTTGAGCATTCTAACACTCCTAAGTGTACATGCAACCCTAAATACCTTGGATCTATGTTTTCTCTATTATACATACAAATAAGATCATCCAAGGAATTATCCTAATCTAGCATACAAAACGATGAGTGTAACAAGATAGAATACATACCTCTTTGATGTAGAAAGTCTTCATGAAGTTTGAGTGCCTAGCCCCAATAGTGTGGAAGCCTCAAATGGAATCACAATCATCAAAACACTTAGAATAACTTGAGAGAGTTCTACACTTCATGAAATCGGCTAGCCCTCTCTAGAATAATACTAGTGGCTGATTTTTGTCAAGAATAAGATCTTTATATAGTGTTACAATTAGTGTAAATCCTTAATTGTCATGGCTTTTCATTTCCTTGGATCCATGGGTTCAAATACACCATGGAGCATCCATGGACCATCCTATGGGTTTTAGCCCAACTTGATTATCCATGGAGCATTAGCCCACTATATAAGTATGGATGATTTACACAATCAACCCATATATTTAATTAGTCTTCTTTTGATCACTTAATTAATCCTAGATTAACTCTTGATCAATACTAATTAAATAATCTTATTATTCTTATTATTAATATACTAGAACTTATAATATATTAATAACCATAAGTGTCTTATTTCTCTCATTATAGTCTATCCAAGTGCATGATGGTATGCAACCCAAATGGACCATGCCGAGTCGGGTCAAGTCTTACCAATTATAGTTATGGACTTAGACATTAATCCAACAGTCTCCCACTTGGATAAGTCTAAAACTATTATTACGTATGACTTCAGGAACCAACTGGCAATCGTAGCTGTCAAAAGCTTCTGTCGAACTCTGACCTTGTAGATGAACTCTGACCTTGTCAATGACTTGTCCATTAGATAAGGGATCATATAATCTTCTGTTCTCATGATATAAGTCGGACAAATACATGGAACAACGTAGTACTTATTGTCCAGCAGTTTGTTTCCCGATTTTCGATTTGTTTGACAAAGAACTTAATCGAACACATCAATTCAGTTCTGACCGTCCGGTACATAGGTTACAACAAAATCATCGAGGGGCCCAAATATCGCTTCTATTTCTAGAAGGAACAGATAAACTTCGACTCATATGCTTGTTCTACTACTTGTTGAATTGTACACAAAGGCACGTTTTATAACATCAAGTTACTGATGCATTTACGTGCAATCAATGCACAAACAACTCATAGGTAACAACTCATATCTCTAGGTTTGAAGATTTATATGATATTACCGTCTCACGATCACTCGAGATAAATTCCACGAAGTGATACAAGTGAGCGTGGGTTTATTCCAATACTCATAACTTATGAGCACTCATGAATGTTGTAGCAACCATTGCCATGACTAAACCCATTTACCCATCTACAAACCCGATTCATGACAGTCTTGATTCATACCTAGTTCCAACATATGAACGACTGTGGAGTGTTTAAATAACTTAGTCATTCGGAAAGAATAACCTAGCTATTTTGGAAGTCAAAACATGCAAAGTGAAACACAATAATAATCGAATCTAATATGGTCTCAGAACCCTTTTGAATATAAATAAAACCACCTTTTATTTATCACCATATTGATTACACATTATTCAATGTTTCAAATAATCAACTTAAGACTTGAATAAGACAATAGTTATCCCATGCTCCTAGCATGTACACTTTGTTTTTCTAAACAATAGTTATGCCATACCTCAAGTATGCACACTATGTTTGTCTATGATCCTTACATTGTGATGTAGATCAATTGAACATGATTCCAATGATACTCATTTCACAATCCCAAATCCTTATTGTAAATGTGAGAATCCCCGATTCCTATCATTTACCAAAAAAAAAATCTGTTAGATTTTAAACTTTTATGCAATGTTCCTCTTGTAATGATTATGCACAAAGGCACCAAGACCTTGTCACCAATCATTACAGAGTATTCCAAAGAAGGTCAACTTCTATGGAACGGAAGTCTCATATTCAAAGTACATTGCTTTGAACATCCTTCTTGCATTAAGGTTTTCTAATCTTACATAGATTGAATAACTTCCTCCTATGGAGACATTTCCATAGTCCCATTTTGACTATCACTTCTGAACAAGAGTTACCTCTTTTCAGAAAATGTCAATATGGTCCTGCCAAAATTAACACTATACTTCCAAATGTCCTTGAGCAACCAATCTTTGGCAAACCTCAGATTGTCCTCGACAATCGCTTAATCCTTTTAGTCATATCCAGTTCTAAACCTTTTCCCTTCTTAATACCTCAGGCATTTGGAAACTTTTAGAAAGGATGAATATTATAGCACATGCAATCAATCCTATATCCGAAGCATATGGGACACGATTCATGATGTTTGACATAAAGACATGATACTAGACCAGTCTTTTGCTACAATATTTTTTTTATTTTATTTGCCATGTTTTCAAAATTTAACAATGAAGAGGGATGCCGTAATCATAATCGAATTTTGAAAATGCAATATATATAGAATTCCTTCAAGTTGAACCATTCCAACACAAAATTCATATATATTCTTGACTAAAGATGATTAAAATCTCAATCTAAGCTTTAGAATTGAAATGAAGTATAATTTCCTCTCCCTTAATTATAGCAAAACAACTTTTCAACCCCTGCAACTTCACGGATTGGAACTTTGTTTTCTATAATTAACATTGCTAGCTTGCAATACTAATCATAATAATCATGCTCCCACTAACATGATGATTATCAGCATAACACTTATGCTCCCACTAGCTCTGACATACTTTCAGAAATCTGTTGGACTTCTGAAATTGAGATTCATACACCCTTTCTTAGATAGCTCATATGTGTGTCTAAACAATTTTCAGAACTATGAAAAGGGATGCCGTAATCATAGTCTCAATTGATTAGGCATTTGCCATTTCTCACAAGTCCATGTTAGTGTGCCGGTTAACCACACACGCTCCACTAACGACTTTTGAAAATGCAAATAACACAATTGCTATCTACTTAAAATTTACTTAGTGAAAGCGTTTCCTCACCATCATTCTCATGAATCGGAGAGAAACCTTATGACACTTAGATTTTATAGTGTATGAGTTCCTATCCATGTGAATTTGTAAAAACCACAATCACAAGATAAGGTTAGTGACAAATTCAGCCTTACATGGATTAAACTTGTTCAATCTTAGTTTCTTGTCACCTTGGTAGCACAAGGCCCACCAATGCTTCCAAGTTGAACTCTGATAACTCACATGCAAATTCAACTTATTTGAAGTAGGTACAGAAATAAGAATTATGTCAACACGATAGGTTGCAAACCTTAAGTCGTATGCTAGTGATAAATTACAGGTTTCACTCTTGATTAAATCTTGAAACTCTTTCAGGATCTTTAAGGCTCCCACTGTCCCCTTGACATATAAGTTTTCCTAGTCAAGAACCATTCCTTGATAAAAAAAATATTCAAGGGATAGTGCGGATTCTTATCAAGACTAACACTTCACACAATTGGTCTTAGTTGGTCTTTGTCTCATCCAAGACATCACAACTTACCAATCTCAAATGTACAAGAGTAGAAAACATTTTAGACTACATTTGATAAGTGTTTTAAACCTTACTTTATGTCACTCAATGTTACAATCTTGGAGTATGACTCTATGAATTGTTTTGGAACGAAGTATGACTCATCTTCTTGATCTTAACCAATCCAACAATTCATGACCTCTCTTCTTAGCCATAATAATGCACTAAGATGTCCTTAGAGTATGAATTTGTGATATGGTTTCTAAATCATTAAGATGATCATAAAACTGATACTAAAGTACTCTCCCATCTTTTCAGATTTGAGAAACTTTTATCCTTCTGCCTAATTTGATTTTTCTTATTCGCTCTGCCATACATTGGAACCTTTTCAATGTTACAGAATTATACTTAACCTTATAAGTATAATCATATTTACTAATCTTTAGTAAATCATGACAAATCAATCTTTGTGGTGGACCTTGACCAGTGCACACCCAGTGTACCTAATTCCTTAGTCCTTCAATTGACTCACATATACATGTGAACAAAGAATTAGTCTTAATTTTTCAAAGATGAAAATTCTCATTCATCATACAATACAACTTGTATGATTCCAAGTTTCTGTCCAATTGAAACTTGGGTGATGAAAAACTTTCTTCATTTGGTAAATGCAGACACTACCACAAATGAAAGAATCAAATCCACTTTCCAATATTGCTATTATTGGAAACATATAAGCAACAATTTTCCACAGATGCTATTGTAAGGATATTTTTTAAAATAAATAAAATTAAAAACCTTTTTTTTCTTTTATTTTAAAACTTTACGGAAAAACTTATCCTTACAATCCACATGAAAACCTTGTTGTTATCTATTCACAAGCAATATATTATAACTCCTAAGAAGTAGCTCAAGAATCCGATCTTCAAACTACGCGATAGAAATCCATCTACGCGATCAGATTCAGCATATTCTTTCTTTAAGTTTTTTTTTACCTTTTCTTTGATTCTTAAAACATCACCATGTGACCCAGTCACATCATGTATCAAGAATCTCAGAATAGAAACTTAGCAGAGTTAGATAGTGGGCTTTACTTGAAGTAGAGTCAAACTTATCGACTTTAACATCCTTAGGTAAATTGTGGCAGCTTTGCAACCAATGCCCCTTTATTTGGCAATATAAACATATGGACCCTTTGATAATGGTACACGGGACTATCACAGACTTAGTTTTTCTCTTTACCATTTGGTCAACCGAGTTGACTATGGCCGGTCCCTTTCCATTGGGAAGAGAATGCTTTTCTGGATTTCCTGTGTCACTATTGTCAATGTCCATCAAGTTTTGAGGAAGTTGATCTTAACAAATAGATAAAATCATTAAGGGTCTTGTCATAGTCTTTTTCATAGGTGTTCCAAAAGAACTCACTATGTGACTTAGAAAGTGATTGAACCACCAACTTTCTCAAGACTTTGACACCCAACTCTCCCGGCTTGTCAATATGTGACTACATCTCCAAGATGTGACCACACCAAGACCTTTACTTGCCAATAGGGCTCGAGTGACTTTAAACTTTTCAAGAACTAGTGGGTGAGGGAGAATAATTGGAGGAGATAGAGGAAGTGAAGCATGATGTTGAGGAACATCATCTTCAAGAGATTTGGGAAGATCATAAATGTCTAAACCAGACATGTTATGGGAGATATTCAAGATAGTTGATTTAAAGTCCTTAATATGACACCCAATATGAAATATTAAGGCTAGGACCCAACACAATATTTTATAATTTGGAAGAGGGATGCCGTAATCCAAGCTAAAAAATATTTGAAGGTAGGCGAATGACGATTCACCAATTTCCACCATGAAAAACGAAATAATTTATTAGGTTTTAATTGGATTTGAAATTCCTAGATCTTTTGAGATTCATTGAACTTTTCAATAGCATGTTTCAATCTCGAGTGTGCCCTCTCAAATTTTGTGACTAGGATGCCGAGGATCACAAAACAAGGTGTGAATAACCATACCAATTCACTTGGTACCCTTAATATTATCACCTAATCAATGTGCCGGTTAACCACACACGCTCCATTGATCTATGACAAACATTAAGTCACCCTTCGTGGTCCTTACTAGTCCAAGTTAGTGTGCCGGTTAACCACACACGCTCCACCAACGACTTGGTAAGGTACAAAGTGTGAATTCCATGGGCTAGCACCAAATTCACATTTTTCCTAAAGTAACTAAGATTGGAAATTATTAAGATTTTAGTTACTTAGTATTTATCATTAATACTTTTAATGAAGGCAAACTTTAAAGTCATTGTCCTACCCGTTCGGCTAACGACCCTCCACCAGTCAAGCAAGCGGTGGGTGAGAGTGGACACCCATTAAGTCGCCATTTTATAGGCAACAACCTTATACCCACCTTATAGACCGACTTCGTGAATGAGGCCTACTAACGGTAAAACGACTTGTTCTTATACATATATATAATAATTAACCATTAATGTTATAAATAGTATAAGGGTTGAATTTTAACTCTTTAGAATTCTAAGGGCTAACTTGGAATTAAAGTATTCATAAGTGAAAACTTTTCAAATTCCAAAACTTGAGGGCAAGTTTTGAAACTATTCAAAACTAATTAATTCCATAACTTATGTGTTTAAAGTAGTTTTAATCCAAAAAACTCTTCAAGTTCCATAACTTATAGAAGACTTTAAACTAATAAAAGAATTAACTTTTCTTTATTTTTATAACTTATGGAATTAATTAAGGTTACACTTTACTCTTTAATGAAGTGACTCTTGAACTTCCATAACTTGAGGACAAGTTATGGAGTCATAAAGAAAAGTTCAATGACACAAGACTCTTCATTTTGTAACCATTACCAACTTTTATGAGTTTTATGAGTCTTTAATGTGACTCTTCATGTAACTTGAGGACAAGTTACACAAACACATTTTATACTCAACTCTTAGATTAAAATGGATTGAAAACAACTATTTCAATTAACTTTTCTATTAATCTAAGCAACTCATAAGAACAAGATAATTCAAATAAAACTTTTTCATGTAATTAGTCTAAACCTTAAACTAATACAAAACATGAATCTATTGACAATTATATTTTAAAATGGATTAGCATGAACATTACCACATTAAAAAACAAGTTTATAAGTTCAAAAACAACTTAGGGTAATGTTCCTAGTCCATTTCTTGCCAAAAACCTCGAAAATATGTTGTCTGGGGTCCAACTCGTCGAGTGCATGAACCAACTCGGCGAGTTGGATCGAATTGATCAATTTTTAGGCATGGACTCGCCAAGTCCCTTGATGGACTCGCCAAGTCTGATGATCAGACAGCAACAAATTCATTTTTTTCAGCTTCTATTGCAGGTATAACAAGAAAACAAGCCTAGGCTCTGATACCACTGTTGGGTTTTGAGCATTCTAACACTCCTAAGTGTACATGCAACCCTAAATACCTTGGATCTACATTTTCTCTATTATACATACAAATAAGATCATCCAAGGTATTATCCTAATCTAGCATACAAAACGATGAGTGTAACAAGATAGAATACATACCTCTTTGATGTAGAAAGTCTTCATGAAGCTTGAGTGCCTAGCCCTAATAGTGTGGAAGCCTCAAATGGAATCACAATCATCAAAACACTTAGAATAACTTGAGAGAGTTCTACACTTCATGAAATCGACTAGCCTTCTCTAGAATAATACTAGCGGCCGATTTTTGTCAAGAATAAGATCTTTATATACTGTTACAATTAGGGTAAATCCTTAATTGTCATGGCTTTTCATTTCCTTGGATCCATGGGTTCAAATACACCATGGAGCATCCATGGACCATTGTAACAACCCGAAATTTGTTCGTCGCCAAAACCCGTTCTACCCGGAGAGTCGTCATTATCGGATTCGTTCCGTTTTCTCTTTGGAGTTAATTATATAAATTTATATGTTTATTTTATCCTAATGAGTGTCTAAAGCACTCAGGAACTTATGTTATTCGCCCAAAATCATTATTTAATAAGTTTTAAAAATGTTCCCGTCGGGTGACGGAAACTCAATCGGGTGCGACCAAAAGCTGTGTTTAGCGTCGGTATCGGGTAGAATTCCACCGCGTGCAAATTTTGGGAACTATATAAACAAGTTTCAGCTTTCATTTGAAGCTTTTTCCTTCTCTCACTACTCTCTCTCTAACCTCTCTCCAAAATCCAAAGATTTAGTGTCCAAAACTCAATTTTAAGGCTTCAAATCCTTAAGGTAACTCCCTAGCTTTAATCTATAGCATCTTTAGCCTTCAAATTCGAGATTTAAACATGAAATTGGACAATGTATGTGAGTTTACGACCTAAGAAGATGCTTAGGCCGTAAACACCAAATATAAGGGGTTTTGAGCCTTTAAACCCTTCCTTGACTAGTTTGGACCTTGGATATGGCTATGAGACTTTAATATATATAATCTAAACATGTAATACTTGCATTTTGTGATGTTTGGAGGAGTTTAAGGCCAAGGATCATTCTTGGGCCGTAAACTCACATAATGAGGGTTTTCATGCCCTTAAAACCTTCCAAATCACCCCTAAAGCTTAGATATGAATTATAGGACTTTGATTCTTGCATTTGGACACTTGAAACATTAATTTTGAGGGACTTAGATGAGTTTACGGCGAAGGAGAGTTCTTGGGCCGTAAACTCCACAAAACTTGGCATAAATCTCATTCTAAGGTGCTAGAAAGCCATCCAACACCACCAAAAGCCTTGGAATAAATCAAGGGACCAACCAAAAATACTTTGAGGGCCTAAAACACAACATTTATGGGGTTTCTAAGGGTTTACGGCCAAGACATGTTCTTGGGCCGTAAACTCCAAAATTTTTGGTGTTAGAATGCAAACTACACACCCCTAAGGCCCTTAAATGAATTTTAGAAGTCCTTTCATGAAAGTTTTAGACCTTGAAACACCTTGGAACACCATATACTAGAGTTTACGGCCATGAAAGGGGTTTCATGGGCCGTAAACTCCACAAACACCCCAAAAATCCCATGCAAACTCATGTTAGGCCTTGGATTAATTCTACCAATCACATGTGATTTGTTTTGGAACCATTTAACATCATTTTCTTGGAAAAATAGGGGTTTAAGGCCATGGAGCTATGCTAGGCCGTAAACTCCCATAAAGGGGGTCTAATTGATGTTTTATAATCATTCCAAGTCCTTAAACCAAGTCTAGAAATTATCCCCTAAGTGTTGGAAGTCCAAAAGGCACCATAAACCACCCATCATGAGTTTACGGACGTAAACTCATGGGGAAGGGTGTTTTGGCCATAAACTCCCTTAAAGGGAGTGTTCCTTTGATGTCCCAACTCATCTCCCAAGTCCCTTGTATCATTCATGTCCCTAAACGCCACCCGGGTCCCACCAAACACTTGTATCGGAGTGTTATCGCGACCTGAAGCATTGGTCCCTATCCGACAATCAATCTAAGTCCTAATTAGATACAAATGTGTATCTCTACTTCATAATTAGGAACCTCGTGCGTTTACAAGTCCCGGCTCAGCTCTTACCAGCCAAACCGTCTCGTACCTCGTTCGGTGAGTTCATACCCCTACGGCTTTTTCACTGTTTTCAATGTTTTCAGGGGGGGAATACAAGCAAACTAAAACTGTTTTCCAATCACAACATTGATGTGTTTCAAACAATCTTTGACAAATCTATAAACTCTTTTACTCCTTATGTAATATGCTGAGTATAAGGAATGATTACTCGATTTCAACTAAATGGATTTTAGTTAAGGAAACAATCAAACTAATCAAATTATTATGGGTATAATTTGGGGGTCTTTACTGTTCTTTCTATCGTATACTGATATCTATACTAAGTTATTAGATAAACTATGTCTGTTTCAGTTTTCTCTGTATCATTTGAATGTATTATCCGATAATTTCATGTATGTATCTATACTTTATAGTACTATGTTTCATAATCTTCTGTATGTCGATATCTTACAAGAACCCTATGAATAGTTTAGTACTAGTTTGTGAGATAGTCACTACCCTTTATGGATGATCAGTAAATCCTCCCCGGAAGTGTAACCAGAGTCTCCAGGAGGGAGAGCGCGGAATTTGTGAATAGATCTATTCGGGACTGACAATCCCACACCTTAACTGTTAGCTACAGTTAGGCGGGCACGCCTAGGGTGACAAATTTCTGGATATCGTTCGACGTCTGACAAACGTCAAGGAGGTCACGTTGTCGTATTAGTATGGTTACCCGACTCACAATATGTATTAATATCAGCTTATTCACAGTTTGGGTTCAGAAACTACGTGTCGTTCGGGATAGTGATCCCATGGTTTTTGTTGGGCTTAGAAGATTGCGTCTTTTGGGCTCTTTTGTTTATAATTCTTTGTATTACGGTTTGGGCCTGTCCAACCGTGTGTCTTTTATGCTTTGTATATAAGCTTTTGCTTGCATGCATATTAGGTTAAGGTTTTAGAGATCTGAGAATACAATTTTTCCAGACGACTAAAGGTTTCTTTAATCATACTTGTAACCTTCCAATCCTCTACAGTTGATGTTCTTAATCGAGCTCTTCTGAGGATTTTGTTTTAATCATTCAACACGTTTGATTCATTCTTGTTCCATAATTTTACTGTGTTTATATCGTCATTGTTTTCATAACTTGTTCAAGATCTTATCGATCTTCTAAGATTAAAAGATTATTTAATCGCATCAATTGGTATCAGAGCAGGCGGCTGTGTAATTGATACACATCTTTTCTGTGAAAAAGATTTTCATTAGGGTTTTTCCGCAATCATCAATATTTATTGAGCCGTCATCTCTTTATTGACGTATCTTGATATTTATTATTTTGCCCTGATCTGCTTTATTACAAGTCTGATCTTTGAACAGGTTTTTACGATCATAATGGACGCGACACAATCAAACGTTATTAATATTTCAAACAGCATTGGTTCAACGACAAGGATTCCGATCTTATACACCAACGATTATGAAGTATGGGCACATCATTTCGAAGACTACGTTATTGGGTCGGAGGAAAATGGGTATTTGATTTGGGAAGCCATCACAAACGGACCGTTTTCTCATTCTGCAACGTCCATAATCATTAAAACTCAAAAAGAATACAATGATCTGCTTAAGGACGTGAAAGACATTGCACAAGATGAAAAGGACAAGTTCCAATGCAATATCAAAGCACTAAGATTGATCCGGTTCGCCCTTCAGTCCGATACATTCAGATTGGTTAGCTCTTGCACGACAGCGAAGGATGTTTGGGACAGACTTCGAGAATTGTATTCTACAGACGAAGATCTCGAACATTCTATTCAAACTCTGCTTCTATCTGAGTTTGGTGAATTCAGACAAGAGGCTGAAGAATCTGTGACCCAGACATTCGATCGCTTCAATCATCTTCTCAGCAAGATGATCAAACATGATATCGAAAGGAAGCTCATCGAACAGAAAGTTACATTCCTGAATGGTCTAAGGTCTGAGTGGAGAGCAGTAGTTTCCACAGTTAAAGCCCATGAGCAATTTAAATCATACTCTTTGGCGAAACTGGTGGGAATTCTCAAGTCTCAAGAGAAAAACGTGGTGCAAGAAAAGAATGTCGTTTCCGGTCTCGGTTCGTTGGCTCTCTTGTGAAAAAGTAAAGCCGTTATGGAGGATGAAGACCTCAGCCTGGAAGAATATGATCTCACATCAGAAGATTATGCCTTGATGGTATCCAATCCCAAAAGGTTCATAAAGAAGAAATTTCCCAGCAACAAAAACCGAAACTGGCAGGGAAGTTACAGCTCAAAAAAGGTGGTTAATGAACCGAAAGTTGAGGAGCACAAGAAGGAACCGAAGGTTGACGGCGGCTCTGGAGTGAGCTGCTTCTACTGTGGTGGGAAAAATCATTATGCTAAGGACTGTGTCCTCAAGAAAATGGCTGAAAAAGATGATGGAAACAATGAGGAAACTGTGTTGCAGAAGAGGCTAGATGAGTTAAGAAAGAAGAAGTCTGCTGCTAACCCGCCTAGTAATGCTCTTATTGTGCAGGATTCTGTTCCAGGTGGTGAGTTCGGTAGCACGGAAGTTTGGTCTACCGACTCAGAAGACGAGGAAGTGAGACAGCCTACTCATGGAAAGGCGCTCGTGTCTAAGGAGGAAGGCAGTGGTGGTAAATGCCTTATGGTTTCAGGTGTATCTCAATTGAGGGGATACAACACCGATGGAGGTCATGATGGACAGAATGCAAAGGAGGACATGTGCTTCACAGCCAAACCACTCAGCCAACAGTTCAATGAGCTGGATGAACTGATAAAGAAGGTACAATCTGTTTTTATTTCATGCAAAGTACCATCATCCTCTTATGAGAAAGAACTAAAAAATGTCAATTCAAGAATATCTCATCTAGATAGTAGCTTAACTCAAACTCGGGTCACAAATTCTAACCTAACTGATCAATTGAGCAGGGTAGCGTCGAAGAGTGAGGAGCGAAGAATGTGGATAGAGTTAAAGGAATCGGAATTAGTCAGAGTTAAAGATGAAAATATTTATTTGCAAAGAGACAATTTGAAATTGTTGAAACAACGAAATGTTTTTTGTTTAATTGCTAAACGTCTGTATTCTAATATTACTCAGCTCCACTTGGATTGTGAAATAGGCCAAAGAATTCACCGCATGATTTTGCCCTTCCTAGAATTTAAGGAAGATGAAATCGATGCCGAAGCCTATAACTGTGAAAGTGTGATATCATCTGATGACATAAATCCCACCTACATGTATGGACTGAACAAAATTGAGTCCTTCATTAAATCTAAAGACCACAAGCTCATGCTTAAAAATCTTTTGGATGAAAATGACAGACTTAAACTGAGGACCGAAACCATACAAAAATTTGACTCTTTAAACGTCAAAGTAAGCTCAGAAAACAAAATTGATGTTGAAAATGCATCTGAGCTTAACGAGGATGACAATATGAGTGAAATTTCTGTAGAGGACACGGTTGACTGCTCAGAATTTATTAAAACCGAGCCAGAAAATCACAAGAATCTTATTTCTGAAAATTCAGTAGAGTTCGCTCGGTTGTCCCATCAAAAGTCCCCGAAATTAGTTGAGAAAGCTGTTGTGTATCAAAAGGTCAGGACTACTCCAAATCAAGTATACAAGGTAACAGGAGTAACCGAACATCAAACAGTTGAACTTGCAGCCATTGTAAACAAAGACAATGCTGATGGCTGTGATGAATACTTCTGGGAAGCTCCTATTGATAATGCAGACGAAACCGTTGGTTTATCTGAACGAACTTCCTGGAAGAGCAAAGGAAGATACATACCCGAACCATTGAATAAGCCAAATAACTTCAGTGAGCCGAGCACTAGTGGTACAAAAGATACTCCTCAGAAGGATGTTCACTCACCAAAAGAAACCATTCCTTCGGCTTCTTCAGCTCAAAGTAATTCTACCGCAGTTCAAATGGAACCGATCAAGGAGTCAGCAAAAACAAAAGCAAATGTTCATCATCAACCATCTCAGATGCGGAACAGGAAGATAGAAAGGAACAATAGATACCGGAAGAACCTTTCGGAAAGGAAACAATTTTGGCGTTCCCAGAATGCATACTTCACTCATCAAGACAAGAATCTAAAGTATGAAAACATTCCTGAAGAAAAGCTTGAAAGTCCCAAAAACCGAAAGCCGAGGTTCGGTTCACAAAAGGATAACAACCGAAAGCAGAAGTTCGGTTCTGAAAAGGATATCAACCAGAACCAAAGGTTCTGTTCCAAAGGTGGCTCGAACCGAACACAAAGGTTCGGTTCTGAAGACAAAAGAGTACAAAACTCTAAGGTCGGTCCCTCCAATGATCAAAAACAAAAGGGTCACCTAAAGTCTCCTTCTAAGTCTGATTCTTCTCATTCTTCTAATTCTTCTTCACCCTCAGTTTCATATCGATCTCGTTCTAAATCTCATTCATCAACTGAGCAAAAGTGGAAGCAGAAGGTCAATAAATCCACACCAAAGACCAAATCTAACACTACTAATCTTAACAAAATAAAAGTGTACACCATTAAAAGGAAAGATAAAACAACTCTCGTAAAAAGAACTTATCTTGTTGATATCTCTCTCATTGCTCCTGTTTCCATGCAAAGCTCACGTGGACCCAAGAAACTTTGGGTTCCTAAATCTCTCTAAATTTTGCAGATTATAAGTGACGAGCAGTTCGACGAAGAATGGTACATTGATAGTGGCTGCTCCCGTCACATGACAGGGAGGAAAGAAGAGCTTAGGGAGTACAGATCGCTTGCAAATGGTGGCAACGTCAAGTTCGGAAACAATTCTTTCGGCACCATAAAGGGATACGGGATGATAACCAATGGGGACTTCTCTGTAAGGAAGGTGGCTTATGTGGAAGGACTCCAACACAACCTCATTAGTGTATCTCAACTGGTTGGAGGTACAGGTCTCAAAGTCTCATTCGATGATGAAGGTTCAGAAATTATAGAGAAAAAGTCAAATAAAATAATTCTTAAGTCAGAGCGAAAGGGTGAAATGTTTCCCTTAAACATGAAACCCATCAAAGGAAACCCAGTTGTATGCTTATTGTCAAAAGCGCAATCCAATGAAAGCTGGTTGTGGCATTGAAGATTATCTCATCTTAACTTCAAAGATATCAATCGTCTTGTTACAGGAGGTCATGTAAGGGGCCTTCCATTACTCAAGTTCGACAGGGATCATCTATGTGCTGCATGCGAAATGGGAAAGCAGAGTCGTCAAAGTCATCCATCTATTATCAACACAAAAGTTGTTGAACCACTCGAATTAATTCATATTGATTTGTGTGGTCCTTCATCTATCGAAAGCATCGGTGGTAGCAAGTATATTCTTGTTATCGTTGATGACTTTTCTCGATTTACATGGGTGTTCTTTCTAAAGCCCAAATTTGAAGCGACTCAAAAGCTGAAAACGTTTATTACGCAAATTGAAGTACAGCTCAAAAAGGTTGTCCGCAACATCCGAAGCGACAATGGTCTCGAATTCAAGAACAGGGAGTTTGAAGAGTTTCTTGCAGAGAAGGGAATTAGTCATAATTTCTCAGCTCCCTACACACCACAACAGAACGGAATAGTCGAAAGACGAAACCGATCCTTGTGTGAAGCTGCCCGAACTATGCTAAGTTTTGCTTCTTTACCTCTTTATTTTTGGGCTGATGCTATTTGTGCTGCTTGTTTTACACATAACAGGTCATATCTCAACAAAAGGTTCGCACTCACCCCATATGAGATATTGAACAACAGGAAGCCAAATGTGAAATTTATCCATGTGTTCGGCTCAAGGTGTTTCATCTTCAACTCCAAAGAACACCGCAACAAGTTTGATGTCAAAGCCGACGAAGGAATTTTCCTGGGTTACTCTCTCACATCGAAGGCATACAGGGTCCTAAACAAGCGTTCAAGAAAAATTGAAGAGACGTATTATGTGACCTTTGACGACAACTATGTCAAGAAGCTACAGGCTAAAGAAAATATCACTGGGGAAATCTTTCCTCCAAATGGCATGGTTACAGTCTCGGTTGCTAATCTATTTGAGACATTTCTGGAGCTCTTTGACGAACCAGAGAATGCTTCACTTTCTGAAGCTGGTGCAGCAGATAACAAAGTTGATCATATGGAGCAGATTGTTGAAGATGCTGCAAGGAGAATGTATGAAGAAGAATCAATCTGTAACGACTCTCCTTCCAACGAAGCTCAAATCGAGGGGGAGCCAAGTACTCAAGTCGAGGGGGAGCCAAACGCTCAAGTCCAGGGGGAGCCAAATTCCACAACTTCAACCGAAGAGGTCTCAACACCAGCAAGCTCAGGTCCACTAGAATCACATGAACCTCATATCTTCCAAAGTACACCAACTGAGGTAGAACATGACGATGTGACACTCGGTTATGATAGCCAATCTGAACTAGAAGAAATAATCAATGCCGAATTAGACCCAACCGTTGATCCAAATTACCCTCCTCTTATCAAATGGACCAGAGATCATCCTGTCTCTCAAGTAGTTGGGAATGTATCTGAAAAAGTTCTGACCCGATCCCAACTGAAGGAAAAACAAACTTCCTTATTTTCAAAGGTAGAGTTTTGCATGTTCAATTCTTTCGTATCAAAAGTTGAACCAAAGACAGTTAACACTGCTCTCGACCACTCTGATTGGGTTCAAGCAATGCAAGACGAGTTGAACGAATTTGAAAGAAACAAAGTCTGGCGCCTAATTCCAACTCCTCCAGATGCTTCGGTTGTTGGTCTCAAATGGGTCTTTAGGAACAAAATGGACAAGGAAGGTAATGTTATACGGAACAAGGCTCGTCTGGTGGTCAAGGGATATTGTCAAGAGGAAGGGATAGACTACGAAGAGACTTTCGCTCCAGTAGCTCGGCTAGAATCTGTTAGAATATTCCTAGCTTATGCTGCTCACAAGAACTTTGAAGTTTTCCAAATGGACGTCAAGTGTGCATTTCTCAATGGAGAACTTGAAGAGACGGTGTACGTAGAGCAACCTCCTGGATTCGTGAACGAAAAGCATCCAAATCATTGCTATATTCTGGATAAAGCTGTGTACGGCCTTAAACAAGCTCCGAGAGCCTGGTATGAAACGCTTACAAAATTTTTAAAGATGTCTAAATTCAAACAAGGTTCGGTTGACCCAACCTTCTTTCGCAAAAAGGAAGGTAACCACCTTATGATAGTTCAAATTTATGTCGATGATATCATCTTTGGCTCCACAAATCCAAGCTTAACGGCTGAATTCAGAAAGCTGATGGAGACTAAGTTTGAAATGAGCTCAATGGGTCCTATTAACTTTTTCCTTGGTTTAAACATAAGACAGGGACCCGAAGGCATCTTTATTAATCAGGAAGCTTACACGAAGACTCTCCTAGCAAAGTTCGGTATGATGGGTGACTCAAAAGTCAAAGTCCCAATGGCATTCGGCACTAAGCTTACCCCATCTCTAGACAAACCAGCTGTTGATATCACGCTCTATCGTCAAATGATTGGATCGTTAATGTATCTTACTGCTAGCAGACCTGATATCATGTTTTCTGTGTGTTATTGTGCTTGATTTCAGGCAAACCCCCGTGAACCTCACATGCTTGCAGTGAAGAACATCCTCCGATATCTCAAGCGAACCACCTCCTTAGGTCTTTGGTATCCATCCAACTCAGGCTTCTTCGTTCAAGCCTATTCTGATGCTGACCTTGGAGGATGTGGACTCGACCGAAAAAGCACGACCGGTGGATGTCAATTTCTTGACGGGAAGTTAGTTAGCTGGCAATCCAAGAAACAGACATGCATGTCGCTATCCACAGCCGAAGCAGAATACATTGCAGCCGCATCATGCACATCACAAGTGATTTGGATCCAAAGTCAACTTCGAGACTATGGACTCAATATGAAGAAGATCCCACTATATTGTGACTCTGAAAGTGCAATTAGGATCTGTCATAACCCAGTGCAACACTCCAAAACCAAACACATAGCACTAAGGTATCACTTCATCAAAGATCATGTGGAAGATGGAAATGTCGAAGTTCACTTCGTAAGAACCACTGATCAGCTGGCTGACATCTTTACAAAAGCTCTTCCTGAAGCATCTTTCAATCAGATATTGCAAGGCTTAGGCATGATGGTTGCAGAATCGGTCCCAAATCCTCATGTCTCTATTTAAAAAAAAAAAAAAAAAAAAAAAAATGGTAAAATTCAAGAACCGAACCTAACAGACCGCTCGGTTACTCTTTGTTCTGGTAAAATTCAAGAACCGAACCTAACAGACCGCTCGGTTACTCTCTGTTCTGGTAAAATTCAAGAACCGAACCTACCAGACCGCTCGGTTACTCTCTGCTCTGGCAAAATCAAAGAACCGAACCTAACAGAACGCTCTGTTGCTCTCTGCTCTAGTAACATAACGGAACCAAATCAACCAGATCGCTCGGTCTCTCTCTGTCTCTACAATATAGGCGCTCATTCAATCAAACCGCTCGGTTCTTCCAAATCTCTACTACTTTTCTTTGTCTAAATTTTATCTTTCTGTTTTTTTTATTTCTTTTTCAGAAAATTCAAATTTAACAAAAATATTTTATCTTTCTGTTTTTATTTCTTTTTCAGAAAATTCAAATTTAACAAAAATATTTTATCTTTCTGTTTTTATTTCTTTTTCAGAAAATTAAAAATTAACAAAAATATTTTGTCTTTCAGTATTTATTTATCTCTAAGTAAATTTCAAAATTTCAAAAATATTTTATATTTCTAGTATATGTACTTCTTGCTCAAGTGAATACAAGTATGGCCTTATGGAACGTTCATCCAGGTATGTTTTTCTCTTATAAGACTAGTTAGACGTCCCTAGAAGCATGCTGCTGTATGTTGTCACAAGCCTCTATGACCTCGAGCATGCCTTAATGATTCGATCAATACCTATCGTTTCTTCCCAATCAGGCTATTCTCTCATATTCGGTCTAGAGCTACCTTCTTTTACTCATCTAAAACATGAGTTGCTCTGCTTTGTCCCATTTATGTAGCAGAAGGTACGTTCGGTCTCTTAACCATCTCTTCAACTTCTTCACTTACATTCGCTCCCCAAAGTAACCCTTGATGCTCTCGGTCTTTACCACTAAGGCTTATGGTTGCACAACATCTGAGTTCATGATCTTAGATTCGATTACCACGTTCTGAGTGAAACCCAAAATCCAACACCTAAATAGAATTGACAGTGAGTAATTATCTCAAGCTTTTACTTGGAAATTTTCTTTATGAGTGATCTTTTATGAAACTGTCTCGTCCTAAGGCATTTCTTCCCAAAGAGATCCAGTTTAATTTATTTTGAGATTTCTGTCTATATCATTCCCATCACGAAATACTTCCCTTCTACCTGTTCAACAGATCTCATCGGTCTCACAGATAACTCTACCAACACTTAAGTTTTATGTCAAGACTTAATGTTTGGTTTGAGTTCAGCCACCTCTTAGCCATCAACAGAAGATGCCTTTCATTGTTTCTCTAAAAACAACTGATCGTATTTCTCGGGAAACCACACAAACACTTCAGGTCTCTCTTGACTCTGAAGGACGCGATTCTTGCCCGGAATCTTCTGCCTTCTGTCTTTTATTTAGACAACACGCACTTCCAAACACATTTGATTTATTTCCTTGTCTTTCACACTCTTATGCACGAAATTCTTTTCCCACATTCTAATTGCTGTTTGGCACATGGTTCTAAGTCTCAGCTGTAACCAAACAAGGGCACAAGGGATTTCAAACGGTACGAAAAAGATTTGGGCGCGTGCAAAGGATTCGTTTCAACCCCACGTGTGCTGACGTCTTCATTGAATACACCATAACTTCTAATCGCGCTTTTTCAGGCGATGTTTTGGGTTCCTCATCATCACGATTTTCTCTCTCCTGAGAACGGTATAAATAAGACGTGATCGTGTTCTTTGGCAGTTACCTCTCAAAGCATTATCTCTCTGATAAAGTTGCCCCTGTTCATCTTCTTCCAAAAACTCAACAATGGCGACTTCTTCTTCCGCTCACGATCAATCTGCTTCTTCTTCTTTTCTTGCAATCAAACCAAATCAGAACATGATCATAGAGTTGTCTCCATTCGTCTATGACTCATATATGCTCTACGTGGTGGAATGCCTCAAATATTCCCCATTGGTATTGGCATTAACGCAGGTGGAGGCAGTTCCTATGTCCCTGCTATCTCAAGTCTACTCCACCGCTAGCTACGACAGAAACAAAGACCGTATCTACTTCTCTATTCACGACAAGAAGACTTCCGTTTCCAAAACACGGTTTTGCTCTCTTCTAGGGCTTGCCGTGGATGCTTCTGTCATTTCACCAGACTTCATCACAACCGCCCAGATCTTTAAGATGATGTACGAGATGGGGTATAAAGATGTTCTAACATCTGTTGCCAAAGTAAAGAAATCATGTCTTCCATCTCAGTGGAATGGATTGCTTACCCTTTTAATTAAGGGTTTAGCGGAGCGATGTGGTGGTTCCGACACCACCAGCAAAGGATTTCTTACAATGCTGTACGGGCTTTACAACGGAATCAATCTTGACTATGGGTCGATTCTCTGGTCTCAAGTGGTTCAGAGTCTCAACTCTACCGCAAGGCACTCAGAAATTTCATGCGCCAGGTTTTGGACCCTCATCACCAGGAGAGCCATTGATTCTCTTGACATCCCTGTCATGAAGGATGTTCTTATGGCTTCTATTGCCACATACCACACCAAGAAAATCATTCTCTCAGATCCAAGTAAGTTCCTCCACTATGGACTAATCCCTGAGTCCATGTACAGATGCGTCACGCCCCACAGCAAGATTATGGCGGACTACAGCTCCAGAACCCCCCTGCCTCCTAGGGTTCTTTCCGAGGAACAACGTGCAGCTCTTGAGGCTCTGGATCAGCCTGCTAACCGGGGCAAAAGAGTGAGCAAAAAGGAGAAGGCTGAGATGAAGGAACCAGCACCCCAAACGGAGAAAAAGAAAAGGTCCTCCAAACGCAAATCCGAGGCAGAGGAACCTTCTCAGCCCAGAACGAAAAAGGTCAAGAAGATGGCTAAAAGAGCCAAAGGATCTCCTTCTAAATCAAAACAGAATGCACCATCCGAAACAGAAGATGTTGATCCTCAACCCGAAACTACACCCGTTTCGTCTCCACAAAACTCACCTACCCCACCAGCCGTTAATCCTAAACCCGAAACTACACCCGTTTCGTCTCCACAAAACTCACCTACCCCACCTAAATCTCCCCAAATTACCAAATCTCCTTCTCCTCCTTCTTCCCCAAAATTTCCAACCCCAACCCAATCACCCAAACAGAACATCTCAAGTTCTGTTCCAACATCAATTTCCCAAACCACAACCGAAACCACTATTCCTTTCACCATTTCTCAACCTTTATCTTCTATCTCCCAACCTATTATCACAGAATCTATCACCATAACCACAACCCAACCACCAGTAACGGTCAACGTATCTGATACGGGGGCTGCTTCTGTGGTTGAAACCCCGGTCATCAATCTTCAATCCTCCCCTTCTCCATCTTCCAACTCCGGTGCTACTCTAGGGGGTGATGATGAAGACTTTGATTCCATCTATTACAGCCCTTACCGGATCCCTACCGACACCGATACAGATACCCCTGTGTCAAGTCAGCAACTTCAAGAGATTCACGCAAAACTCGACAGTCTGCTGGCTGACAGTAAAGCATATGGGGGTGCTGTGCTGAAGGCTTTTATCGAGTCAGCGATCCAGACTTACACCGAAGCCTTGGATCGCTCTACTGATGCTGTAGAGAATTCAGTGGCCTCATGCTCCAAAGCCACTAAGGAAGTTTCTGAGGTTGTTCATACAACTCAGATCTTTCTTGATTCTCTCAAGGCTCATGCTGACTCAAATGCTTCCAAATTTCAAGCGTCAGTAGACTCGTTCACAGCCACCCTTCAGGGAGAAACCAGGAAATTTGAGGCTCTGCGTGCTGACCTCAAAACTGAATCCACTTCAATTCTCAAATCTTTGGATTCACGTTTTGCCTCTTTGGCAGCCGAGAGCACCCTGAAGGAAGAAGTTATCAAGCACCAGGCAACTATTGACTTACAGAAAGTTCAACTGGCCCAGGCACAACAAGAAATCACTTTGCTTCAAACTCAACGGGCAGTTCTTCAGAGTTGTGCTGGTGACGTTAAAAATCTGTTAACCGGTGTTCTTGACTCCCATGATCCCTTCCTAACCCTCACTATTCGTCAGCATCTCCAGGCGAAACTCCTTCCGGCAATCACTATCCTAAGTGAAATGAAGGGTGTCTCGGAGAAGCCTGTTCTTCCGAGACAAGGGGGAGAGGAAGGTATGTCCAAACAAGAACCGAAGGGTAATGTAGCTTCGGGTTCTGGTAAACATGTCCAAGTTGAGAGCGAATCAGAATCAGATGAAACCATTACTGAAGCTCTTAAACGCAAGAAACGGGACAGAGAGCTTGATGAAACATTGAAGATAGCTCGTGAGGCAGAAGCCAGAGAAAGGAAAATCCGGGAGGATGAGGAGGCAATTCAAGCTAAAAAGACTCTGTTCCCAGATTGGGACAGAGACACACTCATCACTCAAGCAATTGAGTTTCCTTCTATTTATTGGTTGGAACCGATTGCATCTTTTGAGTGTGAAAACTCCAAAGACTCGCAGTTCGACATGCCCATTACGCGTAAAGCCTTCACTTTTCACTGCTTTGATGTCACTGCAAACGTCCCTCATCCGAACCCGAAGGTTGACAGGGAGCTTATCGATTTCTATCTGAAATTCGGTCAACCTCAGTACTTGACTTGGAGTGCCCAGAAAATTATTAGAGTCAAGGTACTGAAACCAACCCAGGCTGGGAAATTTGTAAACGTCAATTTCAAAATCAACAGAGGAACTGCCAACTCCAAACATCTTATTTCTCTGGCAGATCTTCCCAGTCTGAACCCCCACGATTGGATCTTGCTATACAACATTCTTCTCTCCAACCAGAGAGAATATGAACCAATTCTTTCTCATCTTAAAAGAATGTTGGCTTCCTATGTCCATGAGCTAGCCACTATGGATCAGGAAATAGCAAAGGTAATGAATAAGAAACCGACTGTCAAGCCCACTTCCAAAACCGGAGATGTCCATAAAATGAAGTTGGGGCAGATTGATTCTTCCAATCTGACAGTTATGTTCACAAGGGGGGATAAGCACAAATTTCTGTTTGCGTTGGTAGACAAGCATCTGTTCTCTACAGAGTGTCTGGAGCACATCATCAATATCATTCACCGATGCAAACAGAACACAACAGCAGATAAGAAGAACTTTACAGATATGCTTCGTTGGTATATTACCTTCAGGCATCATATTCTGGCTTTGATACCGAAAATTTTTCAAACGGTAAAGAAGCCATCTGCTTTGAAGACAGAGTGAACATCTCGCCCCAAATTGACGCAAAGGGGGAGATTGTTGGGCTTAGAAGATTGCGTCTTTTGGGCTCTTTTGTTTATAATTCTTTGTATTACGGTTTGGGCCTGTCCAACCGTGTGTCTTTTATGCTTTGTATATAAGCTTTTGCTTGCATGCATATTAGGTTAAGGTTTTAGAGATCTGAGAATACAATTTTTCCAGACGACTAAAGGTTTCTTTAATCATACTTGTAACCTTCCAATCCTCTACAGTTGATGTTCTTAATCGAGCTCTTCTGAGGATTTTGTTTTAATCATTCAACACGTTTGATTCATTCTTGTTCCATAATTTTACTGTGTTTATATCGTCATTGTTTTCATAACTTGTTCAAGATCTTATCGATCTTCTAAGATTAAAAGATTATTTAATCGCATCAGTTTTGTATCTATATTTTTAGATTTCTTTCGGGATAGTGATCCCATGGTATCATCAAACTATTTTATATCCATGTCCTATACGGGATAGTGATCCCATGGTTTATTTCTATATCTCTTTCGGGATAGTGATCCCATGGTGTTAATCAAACTATTTTGTATCTAGTTCGGGATAGTGATCCCATGGTTTGTATTTACAACTTGTACGGGATGTCTTTCCCCATGGTCTTAAACTATATCTTTTACGGGATAATGACCCCATGGTTTCGTATCTATAACTTATACGGGATAATGATCCCATGGCTTTCTAAACCTATATCTTATACGGGATAATGATGTTGGGTTATGAGCATTCTAACACTCCTAACTGTACATGCAACCCTAAATACCTTGGATCTATGTTTTCTCTATTATACATGCAAATATGAACATCCAAGGTATTATCCTAATCTAGCATACAAAATAATGGATATAACAAGATAGAATACATACCTCTTTGATAGTGCTTGTCTTCATGAAGCTTGAGTGCTTAGTGCCCCAAGTGTGACACCTCAAATGGTTCACACAACACCATAAGCACTTGGAATAACTTAGAGAGAAATTAGAACACTTCATGAAATCGTGTAGCCCTCATACATACACATAGTGTTAGTCACGATTTCTTGAGCCATGGGTTTCTTTTATATGGTGGCTATTAGGGTTACACCATGTAACTCATGACTTTACCCATTCCTTATGCTCCATGGATTTTAACCTCCATGGAGTATCCATGGTCACCCCATGGACTTAGTCCAACATAAGGAATCTTGGATCACAAGCCCACATATATAAGAATGAATGATTTACACAATCAACCCTTATATTTAATTAGTCTCCTTTTGATCACTTAATTAATTCCAAATTAATTCTTGATCAATACTAATTAAATAACCTTATTAATATAGTAGAACTTATAATATATTAACAAACCTTAAGTGTTATTTCTCTCATTTTAGTCTATCCAAGTGCATGATGCCATGCAACCCAAATGGACCATGCCGGGTCGGGTCAAGTCTTACCAATTATAGTTATGGACTTAGACA
Source organism: Lactuca saligna (assembly GCF_052625555.1). NCBI lineage: Eukaryota > Viridiplantae > Streptophyta > Magnoliopsida > Asterales > Asteraceae > Lactuca > Lactuca saligna. Next base: position 197,218,673 of record NC_136425.1, read on the forward strand.
TTAATCCAACAGTCTCCCACTTGGATAAGTCTCAAACTATTATTGCGTATGACTTCAGGAACTAGCTAGCAATCGTAGCTCTCAAAAGCTTCTGTCGAACTCTGACCTTGTAGATGAACTCTGATCTTTGTCAACGACTTATCCATTAGATAAGGGATCATATATTCCTCCATTCTAGATATCGTATGGACTGAGACATGGATTATAATCATTCTCTCTGTCCATTAGTTGTTTCCCGATTTCCGATTTATGACGACTGACTAATTGAACAAATCAAATCAGTCCTGGCCCGGCCGAGCACTTCCATTTGTCATCATCAAATCATCGAGGGGCCCACAGATATCGCTTTTATCCCGAAGGTAAAAGGAATGGATAAACTTCAACTCATATGGCTTGTTCTACTACTTGTTGAATCATACACAAAGACACGTTTTATAGCACCGAGTTACCAAATGCAGTTTCGTGCAATCAATGTACAACCAACTCATAGTAACAACTCATATCTCTAGGTTTGAAGAATATAAGATATTATCGTCTCATGATCACTCGTGATAAAATCCATGAAGTGATTCCAATGAGCGCGGGTTGAATCCAATACTCAGAACTTATGAGCACTCATGAGTGTTGTAGCCCTTTGTCCAACATCTTAGACCTCTACAAGCCAACCCATGACAGTCTTGATTCATATCTACTTCCAACATATGACCGACTGTGGATGGTTTGAATAACTTAGTCATTCCGGAAGAATAACCTAGTTTATTCGGGAAGTCAAAACATGCAAAGTGAAACACAATAATAATTGAATCCAATATGGTCTCAGAAGTTATGAATATAAATAAAACTCCTTTTATTTATCACCATATGATTACACATTATTCATTGTATATTGTTTCAGCTATCAACATTATTCTTGAATTTAAAACAATAGTTGTCCCATGCTCCAAGCATGCACACTATGTTTTCTAAACAATAGTCATGCCATACACCAAGTATGCATAATATGTTTGACTATGATCTTTATTTTGTGAACTAGATCAAATGAACATAACTTCAATGATTCTCTTTTCACACTCCCAAATCCTTACTGCAAATGCAAGAATTCCAAATTCATGTCATTTACTGAAATCTGTTAGATTCTAAACTTATATGCATCGATCCTCTTGTAATGATTATGCACAAAGTCAGAAAGACTTAACAACAATCATTATAGAGCATTCCAAAGGAGATCAAGTCCTTGGAACCATCCTTCTTGCATTAAGTTTCCTTAATCTTACACAGATTGAAAATTCTAACTTTGAAACATTTCCAGATTCCATTTCGACTATCACTTCTGAACAAGAGTTGCCTCCTTACAGATTATGTCAATATGGTCCTTCCAGAATTATCACTATACCTCCAACTGTCCTTGAGCAACCAATCTTTGGTAAACCTTAGATTTTCCTCGACAATTGTTTAATCCTTTTAGTCATATCCAATTCTAAACCTTTTCCCTTCTTAATGCCCTAGGCATTTGGAAAATTTTAGAAAGGATGAATATAGCACATGTAGTCGATCCTATATCCGAAGCATATGGGACACGATTCATGATGTCTCACATAAAGACTAAACCAGTCTTTTGCTATAACATTTCCATTTCTATTTGCCAAGTTCTTATAATTCAGATTATGAAAAGGGATGCCGTAATCATAATCGAATTTAAGAACGCAAATAATGGACCCATATACAGAATTTCCTTATGTTGAGCCATTCCAACATGAAATTCATATATATTCTTGACTAAATGATTAAAACCTCACGATCTAAGCTTATAGATTTGAGATGAAGTATAATTTCCTCTCCCTTAATTATAGCAAAACAACTTTTTCCCAATTGAAACCTTTTGTTTTCTATAATTAACATTGCTAGCTTGCAATACTTATCGTAATTTTCATGCTCCCACTAACATGATGATTATAAGCATAACACTTATGCTCCCACTAGCTTTGACATGTACTCAGAAATCACTGGACTTCTAGAAATCAATACTTTATTGACTTTCTTACCAAAGTTCAGATTTCTGATACTAGATTGTTTTGATAAAACTTTATCAAAAACATACACCTTCCTTAGATAGCTTGTGGGTGTGTCAAAACAATTTTAAGAACTATGAAAAGGGATGCCGTAATCATAGTCTTGATCGTTTTGACCTTTGCCATTTCTCACAAGTCCAAGTTAGTGTGCCGGTAAACCACACACGCTCCACTAACGACTTTGAGAATGCAAATATCACAATTGCTATCTAACTAAAATCTACTTAGTCAAAGTGTTTCCTCACCATCATTTTCATGAATCGGAGAGAAACCTTATGACACTTAGATTTAACGGTGTATGTGTTCTTATCCATGTGAATTTATCAAAACCATAATCACAAGACAAGGATAATGACAAATCCAAAACCATATGGATTGAACTCAAACTTAATTTCTTGCCACCTGGAAGCTCAAGGGCCTACCATTGCTTCCAAGTTGTTGTGCAACCAATTGAGAACTCTAAGAACTCATATGCAAAGCCAACTTTAATTGGAATGGGCACAGAATATGTCAACACGATAGGTTATAAACCTTAAGTCGTGTGCTAGTGAAGAACTTCAGGTTTCATTCTTGATTAGTTCTTGAGAATTTCAAGACCTTTAAGACTCCCACTGTCCTCTTGACCTATAAGACTTCCTTGTCAAACATCCAAGAGATAGTGCGGATTCTAATCAAGACAAACACTTCACACAATTGGCCTTAGTTGGTCTTTGTTTTATCCAAAACATCACAACTTACCAATTTCAAATGTACAAGAGTAGAAAACTTTTACTCTTACATTTGTCAAGTGTTTTAAACCTTCTTTGAGACATGTCACTCAAATTACAATCTTGGAGTATGACTCTAAGAATTGTATTGGAACGAAGTATGACTCATCTTCTTGATTTAACCATTTCAACAATTCAAGATCCCTTCTTCTTAGTCATAAGAATGCACTAAGACTTCCTTTAGAGAACTAATTTTGATATGGTTTCTTAATCATTAAGATGATCACAAAGCTGATACTAAAGTACTCTCCCATCTTTTCAGATTTGAGAAACTTTTATCCTTCTGCCTAATTTGATTCTTCTTATCCGCTCTGCTATGCATTGAAACCTTTTCCAATGTCTCAGAGTTACACTTAGGCTTGTAAGTATAATCATATTTACTGAGCTTTAGTAAACTATGACGAATAGCCTTATATCTTTTGTGGTGGACTTAATCAGTGCACATGACTATGTACTCGATCCCTTAGTCCATTACTTGACTCACACATCCATGTGGATAAGTAATTAGTCTTAATTTTCCAATACTTGAAAGTTCTCATTCATCATGCTATACAACTTGCATGATTCCAAGTCCCGGTCCAATTGAGACTTTGGATGATGAGAATCTTTCCTTGTTTGGTAAATTTAGACATTACCACAAATGAAAGAATCAATTTCATATTTCCACTCTTGCTATTAATGGAATCATATAAGCAACAATTTTTCCTCAAATGTCATTGTAAGGATATTTTTAAAATAAATAAAATCAAAATTTTTCTTTTATTTTAAAACTATGCGGAAAAACTTATCCTTACAATCCATATGAAAACTTGTTGTTATCTATTCCTAAACAATATCTCATAACTCCTAAGAAGTAGCTCAAGAATCCGATCTTCAAACTACGCGATAGAAATCCATCTACGCGATCAGATTTAGCATATTCTTTCTTTAAGTTCCTTTACATTTCTTTGATTCTTAAAACATCACCATGTGACCCAGTCACATCATGTATCAGGAATCTCAGAATAGAAACTTAACAGAGTTAGATTAGTGGACTTTACCTGAAGTAGAGTCAATCTTATTGACTTTAACATCCTTAGGTAAACTTGGCAGCTTCGCAACTAATGACCCTTCCTTTGGCAATATAAACATATGGACCCTTTGATAATGGTACACGGGACTATCACAGACTTTAGCTTTTCTCTTTACCATTTGTTCAACCGAGTTGACTATGGCCGATCCCTTTCCATTGGGAAGAGAATGCTTTTTCTGTATTTCCAGTGTCACCATTGTCAATGTCCATAAAGTTTCAGGAAGTTGATCTTAACAATAGATAAGATCATTAAGGGTCTTGTCATAGTCTATTTCATAGGTGTTCCAAAAGAACTCACTATGTGACTTAGAAAGTAATTGAGCCACTAACTTTCTCAAGACTTTGACACCCAACTCTCCCGGCTTGTCAATATGTGACTACATCTCCAAGATGTGATCACACCTAGACCTTGCCTTGCCATTAGGGCTTGAGTGACCTTAAACTTTTAAAGAACTTGTGGGGTAGGGAGAATAATTTGGAGGAGGTGACAGAAGTATGATTTCCATGGGACATCATCTTCATTTAGGAAAGCTTGTTTCAAGAGATTTGGGAAGATCATAAATGTCTAAACCAGACATCTTTTTGGGAGATATTCAAGATAGTTGATTTTAAAGTCCTTAATATGACACCCAATATGAAAATATTAAGGCTAGGACCCAACAAATTATTTTATAACTTGGAAGAGGTATGCCGTAATCCAAGCTATAAAACAAATTGAAGGTAGGTGAATGACGATTCACCAATTTCCACCAAGATAAACGAAATGTATTATTAGGTTTTAATTGGTTTTGAAACTCCTAGATCTTTTGAGATTCATTGAACTGTTCAATGGCATGTTTCAATCTCGAGTGTGCCCTTCAGGTTTTGTGACTGGGATGCCGAGGATCACAAAACAAGGTGTGAAGTAACCATGCAAATTACTTGGTACCCTTAATAAATTACCCCTCAATCGATGTGCCAGTTAACCACACACGCTCCATCGATACTATGATAAACATTAAGTTACCCTTTGCCTACCTTGTTAAATACGAGTTAGTGTGCCGGTTAACCACACACGCTCCACTAACCGACTCAAACAAAGTGCAAAGTGTAATTTCATGGATTAGCACCTTATTCACATTTTCCTAAGTAACTAAGATTGGGTATTATTTAGAGTTTAGTTACTTAGTATTTATCATTAATACTTTTAATGAAGGGAGAATTATAGTCATGTCAAACCTGTTCGGCTAACGACCCTCCACCGGTCAAGCAAGCGGTGGGTGAGAGTGGACACCCATTAAGTTGCCATTTTATAGGCAACAACCTTATACCCACCTTATAGACCGGCTTCGTGAATGAGGCGTACTAGCGGTAAGACCGACTTTGCTCTTATACATATAAATATTATTAGCTTATAATATTATAAAGTATAAGGGTTGAATTTTAACTTTTAAAATTCTAAGGGCTAACTTGGAATTAAAGTATTCATAAGAGAAAACTTTACAAATTCCAAAACTTGAGGGCAAGTTTTGAAACTATTCAAAACTAATTAATTCCATAACTTATGTATTAAAGTAGTTTTAATCCAAAAACTCTTCAAGTTCCATAACTTGTGGACAAATTATGGAAGACTTTAAACTAATAAAGAATTAATCTTTTCTTTATTTTATAACTTATTGAATTAATTAAGGTTACATATTTTATTTATTTATTTATTAATGAAGTGACTCTTGAACCTCTATAACTTAAGGACAAGACTCTTCATCTTTTGTAACCATTGCCAACTTTTATGAGTTTTTATGAAACTTAAATGTGACTTTTCATATAACTTGAGGACAAGTTACAAAAACACATTTTAGAATCAACTCTTAGATTAATTTGGATTGAAAACAACTTTTTCACTCAACTTTTCTATTAATCTAAGCAACTCATAAGAACAAGATAATTCAAATCAAACTTTTTCATGTAATTAGTCTAACCTTTAAACTAATACAAAACATGAATCTATTGACAATTATCTTTGAAAATGGATTAGCATGAACATTACCTTATTAAAAAACAAGTTTATAAGTTCAAAACAACTTAGGGTAATGTTCCTAGTCCATTTCTAGCCAAAAACCTCGAAGATATGCTGTCTGGGGTCCAACTCGTCGAGTGCATGAACACAACTCGGCGAGTTGGATGCATTTTGCCTTGGACTCGTCGAGTCCCTTCATGGACTCGGCGAGTCAGCTGGGCTGACAGCATCAAAACTCGATTTTTCAGCTTCTATTGCAGGTATAACAAGAAAACAAGCCTAGGCTCTGATACCACTGTTGGGTTATGAGCATTCTAACACTCCTAACTGTACATGCAACCCTAAATACCTTGGATCTATGTTTTCTCTATTATACATGCAAATATGAACATCCAAGGTATTATCCTAATCTAGCATACAAAATAATGGATATAACAAGATAGAATACATACCTCTTTGATAGTGCTTGTCTTCATGAAGCTTGAGTGCTTAGTGCCCCAAGTGTGACACCTCAAATGGTTCACACAACACCATAAGCACTTGGAATAACTTAGAGAGAAATTAGAACACTTCATGAAATCGTGTAGCCCTCATACATACACATAGTGTTAGTCACGATTTCTTGAGCCATGGGTTTCTTTTATATGGTGGCTATTAGGGTTACACCATGTAACTCATGACTTTACCCATTCCTTATGATCCATGGATTTTAACCTCCATGGAGTATCCATGGGTCACCCCATGGACTTAGTCCAACATAAGGAATCTTGGATCACAAGCCCACATATATAAGAATGAATGATTTACACAATCAGCCCATATATTTAATTAGTCTCCTTTTGATCACTTAATTAATTCCAAATTAATTCTTGATCAATACTAATTAAATAACCTTATTAATATAGTAGAACTTATAATATATTAACAAACCTTAAGTGTTATTTCTCTCATTTTAGTCTATCCAAGTGCATGATGCCATGCAACCCAAATGGACCATGTCGGGTCGGGTCAAGTCTTACCAATTATAGTTATGGACTTAGACATTAATCCAACAAATGATCCCAAGGTTTTCTATCTTCAACTATATCTTATACGGGATAGTGATCCCATGGTTCCAATCTATATTTACATATATACATTAACTTATCTAGTGTCTAGTCCGGGATGATAGTCCCATGATCTTAAACCTGTACTTTCGGATGTGTCAAGCTATCTTATATATGTCTTTCGGGATAGTGATCCCAAGATTTTCATTATATAGTTTCGGATGTTAAAATATACTTTGTGTTATACAACCGATCTTACAATTAGGAAAATATGGGATTTTCCTGGGGAAAAATACAATACATAATCGAATTGGTAACAAATGATAACTTAACCAACTTCACATAAGAAAATATGGGATTTTCTTGGATAACAAATCTTTTCGGAAACTAAAGGAAACCGATACATTTTCACAAAACAAAACCACTTATGAACTCACCAGCTTTATGCTGATTTTCAAACCGCTTGTATTCTCAGGTCCAAGTTAGACAGGTACCCGGTGATCTCTTTTGATGAAGACGGAGTGCGTGGAAGACTCGTCTCAACTTTTGTTAATATGATGCATATGTATATTTGTATAACTTTACTTTTGAAACACATGTAAACTTTCATATATATGTAATGTAATGTTTGTTTGCTGTGATTACTATGTACATTGGATTTGATACACAACATGGTAGTCAACCCCGGAGACGTTTCCGCCTCTGGTTTTCGGGGTGTGACAACTATCCTATGGGTTTTAGCCCAACTTGATTATCCATGGAGCATTAGCCCACTATATAAGTATGGATGATTTACACAATCAACCCATATATTTAATTAGTCTTCTTTTGATCACTTAATTAATCCTAGATTAACTCTTGATCAATACTAATTAAATAATCTTATTATTCTTATTATTAATATACTAGAACTTATAATATATTAATAACCATAAGTGTCTTATTTCTCTCATTATAGTCTATCCAAGTGCATGATGGTATGCAACCCAAATGGACCATGCCGGGTCGGGTCAAGTCTTACCAATTATAGTTATGGACTTAGACATTAATCCAACAATTCTAACCACAATGATATATAAGGACATCTCAATCTGACCTCATGAAGCAACGCAGATCTGTCTACAAGGTTAAAGGCATTAGAGAAATCCACGGTAAGCATGGAGAGAGATCCGTCATCATGACGCTCGCCCAACACCCTATTGGCGCTATGTAATATGGCCTCAGCACCACCCGACACCCCGACCCCGAACTGAAAATCATTGAGATACTTGGTCATTTCCTTACCAACACCTTTCATAGCAACCTTGGAAACCAAACGTCTTCATATAGTACCTACAACAACAGGTTGCATTCCCTTGTCAGGTTTTAAGAGCGGCGTCAGAGGAGTAGAGGCAACAAATTCTGCTAAACTCAAAGGGCATCTCCCCCCAATCCATAAATTAACCACAGATGTAATAGCACGCAGGAGGTCGTTGGCTATAGCCAAACCTTCCCCACAAAGGGCAACCAAAATATGTTGAGCTCTCAACTCGTCTCTCCCACACGAGGTACCTTTAGGGAAGGATTTAATTCCCCCAAGGACATTGTCAACATCCACTCCAAGGGGAGGTTCTGAAAATATGGTGATGGGCATGGAAGGTGGTGGCTTTTATGGATGCTTATCCTCCAATGCCTTCGTGGTATCACCCCTAAATGGAGTAACCCCCGAAGAACATAAAACTTTCACTGCTGCTGTAAAATGTCCATCGGCAACCTTACGAAGACATTGTCTAACATTGGCGTTACCCCATGTTCTTCCATCCTGAATGTACTTTTCTTTTTTGCCTTGTTGCTCCAACCTTGCATTGCCAACTAAGTTTTTAACTAGCTTGGCGATACCGTCTTTAGTCCCCCAAGTGGCTAAAGCGCTCAAAATATTACGATGTTGCAAAGACTTCCTGTTGCCAGACCTCCTTTCTTGCCTATTCTTGGGCTTGAACACCTGAAGAGTACACCTAGGTAGAATTAACAAAGCAACCCACGCTTCAACGGACCCAGGATGAGCAACCACCTTGGAAAGGGATGCTTTAAAAGCTTGAGAGAAAGCCATGTGACAACTATGAGGGATGCTTTTGATGGTGGTGATAGGTAATTTAAAAACACGATCACGTAGTTGAGCATCCATCACCAACCCACCGTTGAGGTCGGCTTCCGGTTCATTGGGAGTCGGCTTTGGAATGCAAACAATATGCCCGCTCATGTCATCAGTCCCGTCATTAAACTTAATCAAGCCATCCGGGTTGTGACATGAACGACTCAGGGCATGAAGTTACATGCAATTCCCACATATCCATTACGCAAACTCCTTCAAAGTTGCTGCCACAGCCATAAGTAATCCATGGTCAGAAGTAATAGCCTCTTGTAACACAGGTCTGCGCTCGTCTGTATGGAGGTGTAATGTAACATCCCGAAATCGCAAGAGTAGAATTGAAGGGCTGAAAGTGTAAGTTTTAGAGGGGTGACTCGGCGAGTCCATGGATGGACTCGGCGAGTCAGGTCGCAGTTGGGTCGCGTGGCTAGTGGCCTACTCGGCGAGTCCCAAAGGTGGACTCGGCGAGTAGGTGCTGTATGAAGAAAACCCTAATTTCCGGGGTTGAGCCCTATATAAAGAGCATTATACCCCTCCACAGCCTCTCTTATTCCCCCCTTGAGCTCCAGAAACCCTAATCTCGTGGAGAAAAGCATTGGTGGAGCAAATTGGAGCTTGGAGAGGTGTTGCTTGGAGAAATCTTGAAGGAGAAGTGGCTTGGATCAAAGGGCTTTGCTTGGATTCGTGTTTAGCTGTTATTGAGGCATCTTTTGGAGGTAATATCTTCGTCCTTAAGCTGTGCATTCCTAGTTTCTTCATTTGGGGTTGTGTGGGATGCTTGGTTGTGTGACATTTTGGTGTTGGAGGATGGATCTGAGGTTGCTACCTCAGATCTGGAGTGGAGAAGTCATTGAGTGCATTAAAGTCCTAACCTTTGTGCTATGAATGAAGCTATCATGTCCCAAACCTTGGTTTTAAGGTGAAAATGGCTTAGATCTCGTTAGATTCACATAAAGTTTGCCACTTTACGTGATGGATGGATTGTAGGAGGCTGGATCTATGTTTTGGATCAATTGCATGTCCTGAGATGCTTCTGTATGGATTCAGACCGGTGGAACTCGGCGAGTCACATGGGTGGACTCGGCGAGTAGGTTGAAGATGGCCTTGAACTCGACGAGTTGGAAGAACAACTCGGCGAGTAGGTTGAAGATGGTCTTGGACTCGACGAGTCCAGTTGGACTCGGCGAGTCTTGTCGAGGATGTCCCAATATTTCTGGTTGAGTCGATGAATCGGTGAGTCGAGGGACAACTCGGTGAGTTGGGTGCGAGTGGACTCAGAGTTGTTGCACTCGACGAGTCCTCGGGTGACTCGGCGAGTTGGGTCGCTAAGTGAGGGAAGTTCTGAGCATAAGAACTCGGCGAGTCACCGGTTGACTCGACGAGTAGGGTCAGTCAGGGGTTGACTTTGACTTGTCCAGGGTTGACCAGTTGTCTTCCAGGGGTATTTTGGTAATTATGGATATTTATTGGGTTATTGTTTGGTGTTCAGTGGAGGAGTTGTGTCAGAGTTCGGAGCAGAAGGATCTTACCTTTTCAGCCGTCAGTTTCGAGGTGAGTTATCCTCACTATATCAACAGGGTCCAAGGCACCAAGGCCGGCCCTTTATTGTATTGAGATTCAGTTACGTTTATCATGTTATTGTTGGTTGTGTCTGCATCCTGGTAGTTAGGATGGTACATGCTAGGGGACCTTGTAAAGGTCAGTTCTCGATATGCAGAGTAATGCTATGCTAGTGATCGGTTAGGGCGGTAACCCGGTTAGGGTAATGATATGCTATGTGATCTGCTTGTTCGGTTTGTTGACTATGACTGTTATATGAATGTATGTTTTGTGCACATGGTTGTTTGGACTGGAGATGGGTTGAGGCGGGTCCTGCTTTGTGCTGTAGGCCAAGATACCCAGGGCGGACCGGTTGTTCCGAAGGCCCAGCGAGCGGTCCGGATAGGCTGTAGGCCCCACGAGGGCGGACCAGACGTGCCGAGGCTCGGAGAGTGGACCAGGCCGACTGAAGGCCCGATGCGGGCGGACCAGTCACCCTGTAGACTCAGAGAGTGGACCAGGTGGGTTGAAGGCCCGATGCGGGCGGACCAACCCCACTGTAGACTCGAAGGACATGACTAGACCCGGAGGATGGATCTGATGGACTGAAGGCCCGATACGGCGGACCAGTCACGGTAGACCCGATATGCATGATTGTTCTATGATCTGTTTTGTTATGTATGCTTTATATGTTTTGGACCAGAAGGTCACGACCTGGAAAGGCGTATGCTTGGTTGGTATTTTGGGGGGTATCTCACTAAGCTTTCGGGCTTACAGTTGTGGTTTATTGTTTTTCAGGTTCTTCAGGAGGCTGTGGCAAGGCGAAGGCGCGATCGTACCGTTCCTCATGAATTTATAACAACGTGATTCTGGGAATACTTAAATGAAGTGTATTGAAAACCTTTTTGTAAACATTTTAATGAAAATTGGGTTGTTTGAGAATTTTAAATTGGTTGTGTTTTTCGGATGTTACAAGTTGGTATCAGAGCCTTGGTTTGAGTGAATTGGAGAAACACTTGTGTGACTCCAGTCTCAAATCGAGGAGAGTTTTCAAAAAGAGAAATTAAATGGTTTTCAAATAAGTAAAGGAGGACGCGGAGGTACGATCAGCCGGAGCCAGTAAGCAACCCCAAAATATCATACATGGCAATTGTTTATTGAGCTTTGATAGAACAGCATGCTAGAGTTAGGCTAGGGATCTTCAGGATTTATTGATGAGTTGCCTGATTTATGATGCCTGCTAGCCTAGGGTTCCTTGTGAGATATTTCTAGTGTTCCTCTAGTGGTGAGGATGGAGCATTGTTATGTGTGTCGCTAGGGTGTTGTGGGAGTACTTCATACAAATATGGGTTGGTGTGGAAGGTAGTATGGGCCCGTACTACTGGAAGCACGGACTCATACGCGTATCAGGGAAACCATGACCTCTAGGATTGGATGAGAGCTGGTTTCCGGGTTAGTGGAATATGTCTGAGATTAGTGTTTTATTTTCAGTATGGAGATTCCAGGGCACGCTGGGAGTGGATCCGGGTCAGGATCAGGAGCAGGAGAGGGAGCTCCAAGTGGGTCTGCACAGCCAGAGGTTGTCAGTCAGATGAGCACGCACGAGTTGGATGCGAGGATTCGCGAGATTCTGCATGATGAGGTTGCCGCATTGATTCGGGCTGAGCTGCCAGAGTTGTTTGGGTCGATCAAGACCGCCATTGTGGAGCATTTTGATGAGCGTTATGCGGCTCTCGCGGAGACGGCTGCCGCGGCGGCTACCGCAGCAGTAGCGGCGGCAGGGGGAGGAGCCAGTAGAGGTTTTCAGTATCGGGACTTCGATAATACGAAGCCTCCCACTTTTGATGGAGTTCAGGATCCGATCGTTGCTATGAGGTGGTTATCAGATGTGGAGGGATGTTTCTTCACGTGTTCATGCCCTGCTGATCAGAGGGTGAGGTGTGCTTTGAACCTGTTGAGGCTCGGAGCAAAGGATTGGTGGAGATTGACCACGGGATCGTACTCGGATGCGCAGAGGGCTGCGATTTCATGGGATCGGTTCAGGGAGATGTTCAGTACTCGTTATGTTCCACAGGTCGAGAGGGAGAGGTTGGCTCAGGAGTTTTTGGAGCTGAAACAGGATTCGGAATCGGTGACGGAAATCACCAGGATGTTTACTGAGCGGGCGATGTTTTGCCCTGAGTTCGCTTCGGAGCAGGCTCAGATGTCCCGATATCTGAGCATGCTAAAGAGGGATATCAGACAGTTTGTGTCTGCGCAGAGGTGCGAGACTTTGCTAGAGTTGCAGGAGGCCGCCAGGCGGCGTGAGTTAGAGATTGAGTTACAGATGCGTGAGCTGAGGCAAGCTCCGGTTCAGTCGCAGCCGGCGACGAAACGGTCTAAGACCGTTGATTTCAGGATGGGAGATCAGGGTGGCCACGTCTGTGGTAAGTGTGGAAGGGGTCATGCCGGGGTTTGTCGGTCCGGTGGAGCATGCCGCAAGTGCGGGAAGGAGGGACACTATGCGAGGGATTGTCGGCAGTCGGTGCCGGTTCGGGATTTGAGGATATGCTATCATTGTCATCAGGTTGGGCATTTGAAGGTCAACTGTCCACAGATTGCCGCAGGATCGGTGCAAGCTCCAGCACCGGCTACGTTGAGGATCACAGGTGGAGGTCAGGGTGGAGCGGAGCCCCCAAGGGCTTAGGGTCGTGTTTTCAGCTTGCTGCTGCGGGTATGTTTCTTTCTGATGTTTCGATTATTTATGATTGTTGTGGAGTATTCTTATCTGCTGGTTTCATTGGTTGGCTTTGGAAATTGCGTTTCGGGTTCTTGTGGTATTCGTTGTTCCTTGAGGGATTGGCGAGTGGTGATCGAGATTTTGCTTTAGTATCGTGTGTTCCCTGAGGGATCGTTATGGTTATGGGATTGTACTTCGAGCCATCATTGATTATCTTTGTGAAGATTGGTGGCGAATGCGGCGTTAGTTTGGAGGCTAGTAGGATTCTGCAAACTGAGGAACGGAAAGATGAAGGTTGAGTCGCTTTCGAGCGGGTTGTACAGCGGGGGAGCATGATTTGTATGAAAGCTGTTGGTACTGGTGAAACGCACTTGGAGTGCAGGTGTTGATTCCTGCGAGGTGCTTTGGGAGATTGGTGATGGCGACCGGTGATTTTCTGTCAGTGTCTTAAGTGGGGGAGAATTGGAAATTCTCCGGATGATCGTTGGGCATGAAAGGTTGTTTAGCCGCTTGGGGAAATACAGCGGTATTTCTATCAGATGAGAGCAGGCTCGTACGGGTGAGCAGTAGGCGTGCGGGGCGAAATACAGACCTAGAGCAGTTGATTGAGGAAGGCATGGGGGCAGGCCGGGATCGAGTATGTATGATGGAGGTAGAGTTCGGAACCCCTAGAGGGCTAGAACGGTATGCACGGGAGGATTTCCCGAAGAGATAGTTCGGAATGATGAGTGATTGTTGAGCGGTCCGGATAGACTGAAGGCCGGTAGGCGTACCAGTCAGGCCGAAGGCTCGGAGGACGGTCCAGTCAGATTGGCTGAAGGTTCTGAGAGTGGTCCAGATTGGCTGAAGGCCTGGGGAGGCGGTCCAGTCATGCTGAAGACTCTGCGGGTATTGTTAGATCGGTTGGAGGTTATGGGTTGCGTATGTTGCAGTGGGAATGCATTGGGAGGTCTGGCCCCGGCGAGCGATCTTTAGCGGTAAAGGTAGTGCATAGGCTTGAGAGTCCTTGTGATGAGAGGCAGAGTAGCGGTAATGCATGGATGTTGAGTGCGCTGTAAGGAGGTAATGTGGTGTAGGATGAGCACCAGGGTGCCTGTCATGGTGAGCGGGCAGACGAGTGGTTTCCTTGGCAAGGAAAGAGGGAGGAATGAAACTCCGGTAAGGGAGAGCGAATTCACGGAAGTGAAAGCGGCAATGTGGAGTTGCGATCACTGTGGTCCGTCGTTGGTCTTTGAGTAGTGTGTGCGGCGGCGGAATGTAAGCTTATTCGACTCGATATGTTGCTTTGGGCACAGAGGGAATATCGCGACGTGGAGTCAGGGAGAGGAGTTCGGAAGGGATGCAGAGCAAGAGTCTTGGACTCTCAGTGAGATCATGATCAGGGTTCTGGGTATGTATCAATGGGTTATCCTGGAAGGATGTTGAGGATATCGTCTGTATATCAGGTTATCCGCACCTGAGGGTGCTAGAGCTAGATCGGCATGTGTGTGTGATGGCGAGAGGAGAACTCGGGGGAGTTGCTCCGAATTGGAGGAATGGGTCTTTCGGTCGGCATGGGATGGATAGAGTGGATTTCGGATCGGGACTCCGATGGTTCATGGCTTTATAAGCCATATGACTCAAGTGAAAGATGAGGAATTGAGTAATAATGCATCATGGGTAATTCTCGGATTGTCGAGCGTGGTTATCGGAGGGTACAGTTGGTGCCCGGCTTGAGCAGGTGGTGAGGACACCTTATGGAGGGAAAGCGAACTTCTAGTTCTATGGTTGCACCTTGAGGGACTTGGTTCGGTCAAGGTCAAGTGGCGCATAGTGGGAAGTAAATTGAAGATGAGACGCCGAAGGCTTCGAGGGCGAAGCCTAATTTAAGTGGGGGAGAGTTGTAACATCCCGAAATCGCAAGAGTAGAATTGAAGGGCTGAAAGTGTAAGTTTTAGAGGGGTGACTCGGCGAGTCCATGGATGGACTCGGCGAGTCAGGTCGCAGTTGGGTCGCGTGGCTAGTGGCCTACTCGGCGAGTCCCAAAGGTGGACTCGGCGAGTAGGTGCTGTATGAAGAAAACCCTAATTTCCGGGGTTGAGCCCTATATAAAGAGCATTATACCCCTCCACAGCCTCTCTTATTCCCCCCTTGAGCTCCAGAAACCCTAATCTCGTGGAGAAAAGCATTGGTGGAGCAAATTGGAGCTTGGAGAGGTGTTGCTTGGAGAAATCTTGAAGGAGAAGTGGCTTGGATCAAAGGGCTTTGCTTGGATTCGTGTTTAGCTGTTATTGAGGCATCTTTTGGAGGTAATATCTTCGTCCTTAAGCTGTGCATTCCTAGTTTCTTCATTTGGGGTTGTGTGGGATGCTTGGTTGTGTGACATTTTGGTGTTGGAGGATGGATCTGAGGTTGCTACCTCAGATCTGGAGTGGAGAAGTCATTGAGTGCATTAAAGTCCTAACCTTTGTGCTATGAATGAAGCTATCATGTCCCAAACCTTGGTTTTAAGGTGAAAATGGCTTAGATCTCGTTAGATTCACATAAAGTTTGCCACTTTACGTGATGGATGGATTGTAGGAGGCTGGATCTATGTTTTGGATCAATTGCATGTCCTGAGATGCTTCTGTATGGATTCAGACCGGTGGAACTCGGCGAGTCACATGGGTGGACTCGGCGAGTAGGTTGAAGATGGCCTTGAACTCGACGAGTTGGAAGAACAACTCGGCGAGTAGGTTGAAGATGGTCTTGGACTCGACGAGTCCAGTTGGACTCGGCGAGTCTTGTCGAGGATGTCCCAATATTTCTGGTTGAGTCGATGAATCGGTGAGTCAAGGGACAACTCGGTGAGTTGGGTGCGAGTGGACTCAGAGTTGTTGCACTCGACGAGTCCTCGGGTGACTCGGCGAGTTGGGTCGCTAAGTGAGGGAAGTTCTGAGCATAAGAACTCGGCGAGTCACCGGTTGACTCGATGAGTAGGGTCAGTCAGGGGTTGACTTTGACTTGTCCAGGGTTGACCAGTTGTCTTCCAGGGGTATTTTGGTAATTATGGATATTTATTGGGTTATTGTTTGGTGTTCAGTGGAGGAGTTGTGTCAGAGTTCGGAGCAGAAGGATCTTACCTTTTCAGCCGTCAGTTTCGAGGTGAGTTATCCTCACTATATCAACAGGGTCCAAGGCACCAAGGCCGGCCCTTTATTGTATTCAGATTCAGTTACGTTTATCATGTTATTGTTGGTTGTGTCTGCATCCTGGTAGTTAGGATGGTACATGCTAGGGGACCTTGTAAAGGTCAGTTCTCGATATGCAGAGTAATGCTATGCTAGTGATCGGTTAGGGCGGTAACCCGGTTAGGGTAATGATATGCTATGTGATCTGCTTGTTCGGTTTGTTGACTATGACTGTTATATGAATGTATGTTTTGTGCACATGGTTGTTTGGACTGGAGATGGGTTGAGGCGGTCCTACTTTGTGCTGTAGGCCAAGATACCCAAGGCGGACCGGTTGTTCCGAAGGCCCAGCGAGCGGTCCGGATAGGCTGTAGGCCCCACGAGGGCGGACCAGACGTGCCGAGGCTCGGAGAGTGGACCAGGCCGACTGAAGGCCCGATGCGGGCGGACCAGTCACCCTGTAGACTCAGAGAGTGGACCAGGTGGGTTGAAGG